>NC_039259.1:8582639-8913490 GCF_003368295.1 Carassius auratus | reverse complement strand
CACTGTACGTTTCCTGCTGCAGAATCAGCTGTGATAGTACAACACTACTCAATAATAGTGCAGGAAATTGACAATGTACAGTATTTTAGTTCCATGATCATCAGTGGAAGAATACATTTTTTTTTAAATGTAACTGAATATCTCACTTCCCAGCTATAATTAAGAAATAATGAATAGTTATTTACCATAGCAAACTGAGAGGTTGAAATTCATAGTATCATAAATCAAGTTTGAATCACATACCTACAAAGACCCAGTTTGCGTGAAATCCTCTACGTGTGACACTGCTGTCACTGTAGAATAACACAGTCAGATCATTGCTGCTGGATCTGAAAGACTGGTTCCTGTACTCCCGTATTTCTCCCAGTAAGTGGTGGTGGGTAGAAGGACCATCATATACTTTGATGTAATCACAGCATGTCTCCAAACTATTAAGCACAGAGCAGAGAGAATCCATAATGTCCACATTAATATTATGGAGCAATGTTTCTTACAAAAAAATAAAAAAATAATAAAAAAATTCCATTAGAGTCTCAGTTACAAAATTAGAAAATTCTAATAGTGCCTTACACAACATCGGTGAAGGTCAGTGACACTGTCATGTTCCCTGTGCTATGAATGGTCCATGTGCAATATGAGTTATCAGGGTAGTTATTAGGGTACCAGGGACTGGACAAATCACCCATCCAGTCTGTCATATAGCCACCACATGATTCTACACATAGAGATGGAAGATGGAAAACAGAATAAAAAGCCAGTCACAACTGTAATTATGAGAGAAGGACTAGATAATTTGGCACAGCACAGTGGGAGAGTTTGAAATTGATAATATCACAGTTCTGTATATCTCTTTTTCAACACATACCTATAAAGACCCAGTTTGCGTGAAATCCTCTACGTGTGACACTGTGATCACTGTAGAATAACACAGTCAGATCATTGCTGCTGGATTTGAAAGACTGGTTCCTGTACTCCTGTATTTCTCCCAGAAATGGATGGAGGGTAGAAGGACCATCATATACTTTGATGTAATCACAGCATGTTTCCAAACTAGAAAGCAGAGGGAAGAAAGTAAAAAATACTTCACAAAAAGTGTTAGCAAATTTTACTTGCTTGAATGTGACGAATTCAGTATTTGATGTATTCAGTAAGTCAAAATACTTTCCTTTGACTGTGTAAATGATCTAGAGACAAAAAAGCATAATGAAAGTGTCGTACTCAACGTCAGTGAAGATCAGTGACACAGTTTGTGTTCCCTGTGCTGTGAATGGTCCAGGTGCATTGTGCGTTATTAGGGTAGTTATTAGGGTACCGGGGACTGAGTAATACACCCCTCCAATCTGTCAATTGCCACCACATGGTTCTTCAAACATGGAAAATGAGAATAAAAGAACTTGAACATCAGATAACCAGTGAATTAAGGTATTCCAATCTCTCTAGCATAATAAAATAATATTATTTAAAAAAAGCTACATTTGCATAATTCTATTTGAATAGGATTTGTTCATGTTTTAAAATAATTTAATACTGGCTATTAGCAGATTTAATAATATTGTCAGAGGAATGTGAAGACAGAATAACTACAGTATATGTTTTTAGTTCTCTGGTTCAGTTTAGATTGATGAGATGTTTATTTTTAATCCATGATTACAGAGTCAGTTGCAAGAACGATGTTTTGTACACTGTAATAGATTTAAAATAATTAACAGTTATCAAAATATTTTAAAATGGTTTCTTCTCAAAAAAACATTTTATGTCATTGTCTGTATGTGGTAAAAGCTGTGTAATGAGTGATTATAACTGCATATTATGCCTTTAATGTCAATCTTGTTTGAACTTTCCTCTAGGATCAAAGTCATTAGATACAAACTGTTTTTCTGTGAAGAACTTTTTCACTGATATAGCGAATAAAATATTTCAGATTACAGCAGTATTTTCTGTCTAATGAATAACTCATTGCAGACTCTGAGCAGCACATTACATTACCAGATGAATTGGTCTCTGGTGTGATAGTTGTATAGATAGTGTTGATGTTCCCAACATCTGAAATAGAAAAATATAATAAATACTTATTAATCAACAGACACACAAATGTAGCTGTATGAAGGTCACATGTAAATATGATTACCTGCACAGTAAGCCACAGCACACATAAATGGCCTGACAAATTCATAGACATGATAATCGCCTGACAAGCTTTCACTCTAATGGGAGTAGAATTGTAATAGCAGCAGTTATTGTTCCAGTGACCACAGACACCTCGGGTGACCACTCCATCCTCGACTTTTGGGTGTTCACCATTTAACCACAGTGGGGCATGAGTGCCACATTTGTACTCGTCAATACATGTGTTTGGCATCTGGGCACTCTGGCCATGAATGAAGAGACGATACCAGCCAAACCAATTCACATCCCGGTCACACATTAAGACAGAGTCATTCTGATAGTCAGTGGCTCTCCAAGGTTCGTCCAGTACAGTGTAGCTGTAGCAGGGGTCATCTGAGGGAGACTCTGTGTAATCATTCAAATCATTGAAAAAGAAAATTAAAGTGTTGGTGAACTAGTGTTTCGAGTATCTTCACAATCAGACACATTATAATCAGTATGTGTATTTTGTCTCAAATATTATACATTACTCTACTGTGGATTGATGGTTCCATGAAGAAATATTTGTTAGAAAAAAAGAAAGAAAAAAGAAACTTCACTGACAATTTATGAATTAATTTTGATAAACAAAAAGGATTAAATTCAGACTTTTTAATGACTTATTTTATAATATACTACTGACAAAATGAATGTTTCTTAACATGTTTTCATATTAGAATCCAATTAGTAAATTAATATTCAATTCAATTGTATGTTTTATGCTTTTGATTCACCACCCAAGCTCATAAAAGTGATTTATGTGTCAATAGTTTAAACGGGTCACTGTACGTTTCCTGCTGCAGAATCAGCTGTGATAGTACAACACTACTGAATAATAGTGCAGGAAATTGACAATGTACAGTATTTTAGTTCCATGATCATCAGTGGAAGAATACATTATTTAAAAAAAAATGGAACTGAATATCTCACATCCCAGCTATAATTAAGAAAGAATGCATAGAAAGGGAAGTAGTGGCCTAATGGTTAGAGGGTTGGACTCCCAATCGAAGGGTTGTGAGTTCTAGTCTCGGGCCGGACGGAATTGTGGGTGGGGTGAGTGCATGTACAGTTCTCTCTCCACCTTCAATACCACGACTTAGGTGCCCTTGAGCAAGGCATCGAACCCCCAACTGCTCCCCGGGTGCCGCAGCATAAATGGCTGCCCCCTGCTCCGGGTGTGTGCTCACAGTGTGTGTGTGTGTGTGTGTGTGTGTTCACTGCTCTGTGTGTGTGCATTTCGGATGGGTTAAATGCAGAGCACAAATTCTGAGTATGGGTCACCATACTTGGCTGAATGTCAATTCACTTCACTTCTAAAGTTACCATAGTAAACTAGGAGAGGTTGAAATTCATAGTATCATAAATCAAGTTTGAATCACATACCTACAAAGACCCAGTTTGCATGAAATCCTCTACGTGTGACACTGTGATCACTGTAGAATAACACAGTCAGATCATTGCTGCTGGATCTAAAAGACTGGTTCCTGTACTCCCGTATTTCTCCCAGTAAGGGGTGGTGGGTAGACGGACCATCATATACTTTGATGTAATCACAGCATGTTTCCAAACTAGAAAGCAGAGTGAAGAAAGATGTGCAAATGTATGCTTTTTCAATCATATATTTCATTCAAAAATATTAAAATACATACATTATTTGCAAAATACTTCACAAAAAGTGTTAGCAAATTTTACTTGCTTGAATGTACCGATTACAGTATTTTGTTGTATTCAGCAAATCAAAATACTTTCCTTTGACTGTGTAAATGATCTAGAGACAAAAAAGCATAATGAAAGTGTCGTACTCAACGTCAGTGAAGATCAGTGACACAGTTGTGTTCCCTGTGCTGTGAATGGTCCAGGTGCATTGTGCGTTATTAGGGTAGTTATTAGGGTACCGGGGACTGAGTAATACACCCCTCCAATCTGTCATATTGCCACCACATGGTTCTTTCAAACATGGAAAATCAAAATAAAAAGACTTAAAAATATCAGATAAACCAGTGAATTAAGGTATTAAAATCTCTCTAGCATAATAAAATAATATTATATAAAAAAATGTCCAATTAAAAATGAAAAAAGCTACATTTGCATAATTCTATTTGAATAGGATTTGTTCATGTTTTAAAATAATTTAATACTGGCTATTAGCAGATTTAATAATATTGTCAGAGGAATGTGAAGACAGAATAACTACAGTATATGTTTTTAGTTCTCTGGTTCAGTTTAGATTGATGAGATGTTTATTTTTAATCCATGATTACAGAGTCAGTTGCAAGAACGATGTTTTGTACACTGTAATAGATTTAAAATAATTAACAGTTATCAAAATATTTTAAAATGGTTTCTTCTCAAAAAACATTTTATGTCATTGTCTGTATGTGGTGAAAAGCTGTGTAATGAGTGATTATAACTGCATATTATGCCTTTAATGTCAATCTTTTTTGAACTTCCTCTAGGATCAAAGTCATTAGATACAAACTGTTTTTCTGTGAAGAACTTTTCATTGATATAGCTAATAAAATATTTCAGATTACAGCAGTATTTTCTGTCTAATGAATAACTCATTGCAGACTCTGAGCAGCACATTACATTACCAGATGAATTGGTCTCTGGTGTGATAGTTGTATAGATAGTGTTGATGTTCCCAACATCTGAAATAGAAAAATATAATAAATACTTATTAATCAACAGACACACAAATGTAGCTGTATGAAGGTCACATGTAAATATGATTACCTGCACAGTAAGCCACAGCACACATAAATGGCCTGACAAATTCATAGACATAATAATCGCCTGGACAGGCTTTCACTCTAATGGGAGTAGAATTGTAATAGCAGCAGTTATTGTTCCAGTGACCACAGACACCTCGGGTGACCACTCCATCCTCGACTTTTGGGTGTTCACCATTTAACCACAGTGGGGCATGAGTGCCACATTTGTACTCGTCAATACATGTGTTTGGCATCTGGGCACTCTGGCCATGAATGAAGAGACGATACCAGCCAAACCAATTCACATCCCGGTCACACATTAAGACAGAGTCATTCTGATAGTCAGTGGCTCTCCAAGGTTCGTCCAGTACAGTGTAGCTGTAGCAGGGGTCATCTGAGGGAGACTCTGTGTAATCATTCAAATCATTGAAAAAGAAAATTAAAGTGTTGGTGAACTAGTGTTTCGAGTATCTTCACAATCAGACACATTATAATCAGTATGTCTATTTTGTCTCAAATATTATACATTACTCTACCTGTGAATTTATGGTTCCATGAAGAAATATTTGTTAGAAAAAAAGAAAGAAAAAAGAAACTTACGAATTTAATTTGAATTATGAATTAATTTTGATAAATAAAAAGGATTAAATTCAGACTTTTTAATGACTTACTTTTATAATATACTACTGACAAAATGAATGTTTCTTAACATGTTGTCATATGAATATCAAATTAGAAACTACACTAAGTCTTAAGTTATACATAACCGTAAATTGTATGTTATCCTCTATGCTGTGTATGTTGTATCCACTAAAATAAGCATCTCATAAAAGTCATTCATGTCATGTGTTTGGATAACCATATCTGTACATTTTTCCAGTTAATATTATATGATGTATAATGAACCTTTTATGGAATACAAAGTAAAAGGTGTAAACATTTTTAAACATATGTTGAATGCTTTTTTTTTTATAAAACATACTGACAATTTATGTTTCTTTACATGTTTGCATATAAGAATCCAATTAGTAAATTAATATTCAATTCAATTGTATGTTTTATGTTTTTGATTCACCACCCAAGCTCATAAAAGTGATTTATGTGTCAATAGTTTAAACGGGTCACTGTACGTTTCCTGCTGCAGAATCAGCTGTGATAGTACAACACTACTGAATAATAGTGCAGGAAATTGACAATGTACAGTATTTTAGTTCCATGATCATCAGTGGAAGAATACATTATTTAAAAAAAAAAATGGAACTGAATATCTCACTTCCCAGCTATAATTAAGAAAGAATGAATAGAAAGTTACCATAATAAACTGGGAGGGGTTGAAATTCATAGTATCATAAATCAAGTTTGAATCACATACCTACAAAGACCCAGTTTGCGTGAAATCCTCTACGTGTGACACTGCTGTCACTGTAGAATAACACAGTCAGATCATTGCTGCTGGATCTAAAGACTGGTTCCTGTACTCCCGTATTTCTCCCAGTAAGGGGTGGTGGGTAGAAGGACCATCATATACTTTGATGTAATCACAGCATGTCTCCAAACTATTAAGCACAGAGCAGAGAGAATCCATATTGTCCACATTAATATTATGGAGCAATGTTTCTTACAAAAAAAATAAAATAAATGTAATAGGTTTCATTAGAGTCTCAGTTACAAAATTAGAAATATCAAATAGTGCCCTACACAACATCGGGGAAGGTCAGTGACACTGTCATGTTCCCTGTGCTATGAATGGTCCATGTGCAATATGAGTTATCAGGGTAGTTATTAGGGTACCAGGGACTGGACAAATCACCCATCCAGTCTGTCATATAGCCACCACATGATTCTACACATAGAGATGGAAGATGGAAAACAGAATAAAAAGCCAGTCACAACTGTAATTATGAGAGAAGGACTAGATAATTTGGCACAGCACAGTGGGAGAGTTTGAAATTGATAATATCACAGTTCTGTATATCTCTTTTCAACACATACCTATAAAGACCCAGTTTGCGTGAAATCCTCTGTGTGTGACACTGTGATCACTGTAGAATAACACAGTCAGATCATTGCTGCTGGATCTGAAAGACTGGTTCCTGTACTCCTGTATTTCTCCCAGAAATGGATGGAGGGTAGAAGGACCATCATATACTTTGATGTAATCACAGCATGTTTCCAAACTAGAAAGCAGAGGGAAGAAAGTAAAAAATACTTCACAAAAAGTGTTAGCAAATTTTACTTGCTTGAATGTACCGATTACAGTATTTTGTTGTATTCAGCAAATCAAAATACTTTCCTTTGACTGTGTAAATGATCTAGAGACAAAAAAGCATAATGAAAGTGTCGTACTCAACGTCAGTGAAGATCAGTGACACAGTTGTGTTCCCTGTGCTGTGAATGGTCCAGGTGCATTGTGCGTTATTAGGGTAGTTATTAGGGTACCGGGGACTGAGTAATACACCCCTCCAATCTGTCATATTGCCACCACATGGTTCTTCAAACATGGAAAATCAAAATAAAAAGACTTAAAAATATCAGATAACCAGTGAATTAAGGTATTAAAATCTCTCTAGCATAATAAAATAATATTATATAAAAAATGTCCAATTAAAAATGAAAAAAGCTACATTTGCATAATTCTATTTGAATAGGATTTGTTCATGTTTTAAAATAATTTAATACTGGCTATTAGCAGATTTAATAATATTGTCAGAGGAATGTGAAGACAGAATAACTACAGTATATGTTTTTAGTTCTCTGGTTCAGTTTAGATTGATGAGATGTTTATTTTTAATCCATGATTACAGAGTCAGTTGCAAGAACGATGTTTTGTACACTGTAATAGATTTAAAATAATTAACAGTTATCAAAATATTTTAAAATGGTTTCTTCTCAAAAAACATTTTATGTCATTGTCTGTATGTGGTGAAAAGCTGTGTAATGAGTGATTATAACTGCATATTATGCCTTTAATGTCAATCTTTTTTGAACTTCCTCTAGGATCAAAGTCATTAGATACAAACTGTTTTTCTGTGAAGAACTTTTCATTGATATAGCTAATAAAATATTTCAGATTACAGCAGTATTTTCTGTCTAATGAATAACTCATTGCAGACTCTGAGCAGCACATTACATTACCAGATGAATTGGTCTCTGGTGTGATAGTTGTATAGATAGTGTTGATGTTCCCAACATCTGAAATAGAAAAATATAATAAATACTTATTAATCAACAGACACACAAATGTAGCTGTATGAAGGTCACATGTAAATATGATTACCTGCACAGTAAGCCACAGCACACATAAATGGCCTGACAAATTCATAGACATAATAATCGCCTGGACAGGCTTTCACTCTAATGGGAGTAGAATTGTAATAGCAGCAGTTATTGTTCCAGTGACCACAGACACCTCGGGTGACCACTCCATCCTCGACTTTTGGGTGTTCACCATTTAACCACAGTGGGGCATGAGTGCCACATTTGTACTCGTCAATACATGTGTTTGGCATCTGGGCACTCTGGCCATGAATGAAGAGACGATACCAGCCAAACCAATTCACATCCCGGTCACACATTAAGACAGAGTCATTCTGATAGTCAGTGGCTCTCCAAGGTTCGTCCAGTACAGTGTAGCTGTAGCAGGGGTCATCTGAGGGAGACTCTGTGTAATCATTCAAATCATTGAAAAAGAAAATTAAAGTGTTGGTGAACTAGTGTTTCGAGTATCTTCACAATCAGACACATTATAATCAGTATGTCTATTTTGTCTCAAATATTATACATTACTCTACCGTGAATTTATGGTTCCATGAAGAAATATTTGTTAGAAAAAAAGAAAGAAAAAAGAAACTTACGAATTTAATTTGAATTATGAATTAATTTTGATAAATAAAAAGGATTAAATTCAGACTTTTTAATGACTTACTTTTATAATATACTACTGACAAAATGAATGTTTCTTAACATGTTGTCATATGAATATCAAATTAGAAACTACACTAAGTCTTAAGTTATACATAACCGTAAATTGTATGTTATCCTCTATGCTGTGTATGTTGTATCCACTAAAATAAGCATCTCATAAAAGTCATTCATGTCATGTGTTTGGATAACCATATCTGTACATTTTTCCAGTTAATATTATATGATGTATAATGAACCTTTTATGGATTACAAAGTAAAAGGTGTAAACATTTTTAAACATATGTTGAATGCTTTTTTTTTATAAAACATACTGACAATTTATGTTTCTTTACATGTTTTCATATTAGAATCCAATTAGTAAATTAATATTCAATTCAATTGTATGTTTTATGTTTTTGATTCACCACCCAAGCTCATAAAAGTGATTTATGTGTCAATAGTTTAAACGGGTCACTGTACGTTTCCTGCTGCAGAATCAGCTGTGATAGTACAACACTACTGAATAATAGTGCAGGAAATTGACAATGTACAGTATTTTAGTTCCATGATCATCAGTGGAAGAATACATTATTTAAAAAAAAAAATGGAACTGAATATCTCACTTCCCAGCTATAATTAAGAAAGAATGAATAGAAAGTTACCATAATAAACTGGGAGGGGTTGAAATTCATAGTATCATAAATCAAGTTTGAATCACATACCTACAAAGACCCAGTTTGCGTGAAATCCTCTACGTGTGACACTGCTGTCACTGTAGAATAACACAGTCAGATCATTGCTGCTGGATCTAAGACTGGTTCCTGTACTCCCGTATTTCTCCCAGTAAGGGGTGGTGGGTAGAAGGACCATCATATACTTTGATGTAATCACAGCATGTCTCCAAACTATTAAGCACAGAGCAGAGAGAATCCATATTGTCCACATTAATATTATGGAGCAATGTTTCTTACAAAAAAAATAAAATAAATGTAATAGGTTTCATTAGAGTCTCAGTTACAAAATTAGAAATATCAAATAGTGCCCTACACAACATCGGGGAAGGTCAGTGACACTGTCATGTTCCCTGTGCTATGAATGGTCCATGTGCAATATGAGTTATCAGGGTAGTTATTAGGGTACCAGGGACTGGACAAATCACCCATCCAGTCTGTCATATAGCCACCACATGATTCTACACATAGAGATGGAAGATGAAAAACAGAATAAAAAGCCAGTCACAACTGTAATTATGAGAGAAGGACTAGATAATTTGGCACAGCACAGTGGGAGAGTTTGAAATTGATAATATCACAGTTCTGTATATCTCTTTTCAACACATACCTATAAAGACCCAGTTTGCGTGAAATCCTCTGTGTGTGACACTGTGATCACTGTAGAATAACACAGTCAGATCATTGCTGCTGGATCTGAAAGACTGGTTCCTGTACTCCTGTATTTCTCCCAGAAATGGATGGAGGGTAGAAGGACCATCATATACTTTGATGTAATCACAGCATGTTTCCAAACTAGAAAGCAGAGGGAAGAAAGTAAAAAATACTTCACAAAAAGTGTTAGCAAATTTTACTTGCTTGAATGTACCGATTACAGTATTTTGTTGTATTCAGCAAATCAAAATACTTTCCTTTGACTGTGTAAATGATCTAGAGACAAAAAAGCATAATGAAAGTGTCGTACTCAACGTCAGTGAAGATCAGTGACACAGTTGTGTTCCCTGTGCTGTGAATGGTCCAGGTGCATTGTGCGTTATTAGGGTAGTTATTAGGGTACCGGGGACTGAGTAATACACCCCTCCAATCTGTCATATTGCCACCACATGGTTCTTCAAACATGGAAAATCAAAATAAAAAGACTTAAAAATATCAGATAACCAGTGAATTAAGGTATTAAAATCTCTCTAGCATAATAAAATAATATTATATAAAAAAATGTCCAATTAAAAATGAAAAAAGCTACATTTGCATAATTCTATTTGAATAGGATTTGTTCATGTTTTAAAATAATTTAATACTGGCTATTAGCAGATTTAATAATATTGTCAGAGGAATGTGAAGACAGAATAACTACAGTATATGTTTTTAGTTCTCTGGTTCAGTTTAGATTGATGAGATGTTTATTTTTAATCCATGATTACAGAGTCAGTTGCAAGAACGATGTTTTGTACACTGTAATAGATTTAAAATAATTAACAGTTATCAAAATATTTTAAAATGGTTTCTTCTCAAAAAACATTTTATGTCATTGTCTGTATGTGGTGAAAAGCTGTGTAATGAGTGATTATAACTGCATATTATGCCTTTAATGTCAATCTTTTTTGAACTTCCTCTAGGATCAAAGTCATTAGATACAAACTGTTTTTCTGTGAAGAACTTTTCATTGATATAGCTAATAAAATATTTCAGATTACAGCAGTATTTTCTGTCTAATGAATAACTCATTGCAGACTCTGAGCAGCACATTACATTACCAGATGAATTGGTCTCTGGTGTGATAGTTGTATAGATAGTGTTGATGTTCCCAACATCTGAAATAGAAAAATATAATAAATACTTATTAATCAACAGACACACAAATGTAGCTGTATGAAGGTCACATGTAAATATGATTACCTGCACAGTAAGCCACAGCACACATAAATGGCCTGACAAATTCATAGACATAATAATCGCCTGGACAGGCTTTCACTCTAATGGGAGTAGAATTGTAATAGCAGCAGTTATTGTTCCAGTGACCACAGACACCTCGGGTGACCACTCCATCCTCGACTTTTGGGTGTTCACCATTTAACCACAGTGGGGCATGAGTGCCACATTTGTACTCGTCAATACATGTGTTTGGCATCTGGGCACTCTGGCCATGAATGAAGAGACGATACCAGCCAAACCAATTCACATTCCGGTCACACATTAAGACAGAGTCATTCTGATAGTCAGTGGCTCTCCAAGGTTCGTCCAGTACAGTGTAGCTGTAGCAGGGGTCATCTGAGGGAGACTCTGTGTAATCATTCAAATCATTGAAAAAGAAAATTAAAGTGTTGGTGAACTAGTGTTTCGAGTATCTTCACAATCAGACACATTATAATCAGTATGTGTATTTTGTCTCAAATATTATACATTACTCTACTGTGAATTTATGGTTCCATGAAGAAATATTTGTTAGAAAAAAAGAAAGAAAAAAGAAACTTACGAATTTAATTTGAATTATGAATTATGAATTAATTTTGATAAATAAAAAGGATTAAATTCAGACTTTTTAATGACTTACTTTTATAATATACTACTGACAAAATGAATGTTTCTTAACATGTTGTCATATGAATATCAAATTAGAAACTACACTAAGTCTTAAGTTATACATAACCGTAAATTGTATGTTATCCTCTATGCTGTGTATGTTGTATCCACTAAAATAAGCATCTCATAAAAGTCATTCATGTCATGTGTTTGGATAACCATATCTGTACATTTTTCCAGTTAATATTATATGATGTATAATGAACCTTTTATGGATTACAAAGTAAAAGGTGTAAACATTTTTAAACATATGTTGAATGCTTTTTTTTTTATAAAACATACTGACAATTTATGTTTCTTTACATGTTTTCATATTAGAATCCAATTAGTAAATTAATATTCAATTCAATTGTATGTTTTATGCTTTTGATTCACCACCCAAGCTCATAAAAGTGATTTATGTGTCAATAGTTTAAACGGGTCACTGTACGTTTCCTGCTGCAGAATCAGCTGTGATAGTACAACACTACTGAATAATAGTGCAGGAAATTGACAATGTACAGTATTTTAGTTCCATGATCATCAGTGGAAGAATACATTATTTAAAAAAAAAAATGGAACTGAATATCTCACTTCCCAGCTATAATTAAGAAAGAATGAATAGAAAGTTACCATAATAAACTGGGAGGGGTTGAAATTCATAGTATCATAAATCAAGTTTGAATCACATACCTACAAAGACCCAGTTTGCGTGAAATCCTCTACGTGTGACACTGTGATCACTGTAGAATAACACAGTCAGATCATTGCTGCTGGATCTGAAAGACTGGTTCCTGTACTCCTGTATTTCTCCCAGTAAGGGGTGGTGGGTAGAAGGACCATCATATACTTTGATGTAATCACAGCATGTCTCCAAACTATTAAGCACAGAGCAGAGAGAATCCATATTGGCCACATTAATATTATGGAGCAATGTTTCTTACAAAAAAAAATAAAATAAATGTAATAGGTTTCATTAGAGTCTCAGTTACAAAATTAGAAATATCAAATAGTGCCCTACACAACATCGGTGAAAGTCAGTGACACTGTCATGTTCCCTGTGCTATGAATGGTCCATGTGCAATATGAGTTATCAGGGTAGTTATTAGGGTACCAGGGACTGGACAAATCACCCATCCAGTCTGTCATATAGCCACCACATGATTCTACACATAGAGATGGAAGATGGAAAACAGAATAAAAAGCCAGTCACAACTGTAATTATGAGAGAAGGACTAGATAATTTGGCACAGCACAGTGGGAGAGTTTGAAATTGATAATATCACAGTTCTGTATATCTCTTTTCAACACATACCTATAAAGACCCAGTTTGCTTGAAATCCTCTGTGTGTGACACTGTGATCACTGTAGAATAACACAGTCAGATCATTGCTGCTGGATCTGAAAGACTGGTTCCTGTACTCCTGTATTTCTCCCAGAAATGGATGGAGGGTAGAAGGACCATCATATACTTTGATGTAATCACAGCATGTTTCCAAACTAGAAAGCAGAGGGAAGAAAGTAAAAAATACTTCACAAAAAGTGTTAGCAAATTTTACTTGCTTGAATGTGACGAATTCAGTATTTTGTTGTATTCAGCAAATCAAAATACTTTCCTTTGACTGTGTAAATGATGTAGAGACAAAAAAGCATAATGAAAGTGTCGTACTCAACGTCAGTGAAGATCAGTGACACAGTTGTGTTCCCTGTGCTGTGAATGGTCCAGGTGCATTGTGCGTTATTAGGGTAGTTATTAGGGTACCGGGGACTGAGTAATACACCCCTCCAATCTGTCATATTGCCACCACATGGTTCTTCAAACATGGAAAATCAAAATAAAAAGACTTAAAAATATCAGATAACCAGTGAATTAAGGTATTAAAATCTCTCTAGCATAATAAAATAATATTATATAAAAAAATGTCCAATTAAAAATGAAAAAAGCTACATTTGCATAATTCTATTTGAATAGGATTTGTTCATGTTTTAAAATAATTTAATACTGGCTATTAGCAGATTTAATAATATTGTCAGTCAGAGGAATGTGAAGACAGAATAACTACAGTATATGTTTTTAGTTCTCTGGTTCAGTTTAGATTGATGAGATGTTTATTTTTAATCCATGATTACAGAGTCAGTTGCAAGAACGGTGTTTTGTACACTGTAATAGATTTAAAATAATTAACAGTTATCAAAATATTTTAAAATGGTTTCTTCTCAAAAAACATTTTATGTCATTGTCTGTATGTGGTGAAAAGCTGTGGAATGAGTGAATATAACTGCATATTATGCCTTTAATGTAAATCTTATTTGAACTTCCTCTAGGATCAAAGTCATTAGATACAAACTGTTTTTCTGTGAAGAACTTTTCACTGATATAGCTAATAAAATATTTCAGATTACAGCAGTATTTTCTGTCTAATGAATAACTCATTTCAGACTCTGAGCAGCACATTACATTACCAGATGAATTGGTCTCTGGTGTGATAGTTGTATAGATAGTGTTGATGTTCCCAACATCTGAAATAGAAAAATATAATAAATACTTATTAATCAACAGACACACAAATGTAGCTGTTTGAAGGTCACATGTAAATATGATTACCTGCACAGTAAGCCACAGCACACATAAATGGCCTGACAAATTCATAGACATAATAATCGCCTGGACAGGCTTTCACTCTAATGGGAGTAGAATTGTAATAGCAGCAGTTATTGTTCCAGTGACCACAGACACCTCGGGTGACCACTCCATCCTCGACTTTTGGGTGTTCACCATTTAACCACAGTGGGGCATGAGTGCCACATTTGTACTCGTCAATACATGTGTTTGGCATCTGGGCACTCTGGCCATGAATGAAGAGACGATACCAGCCAAACCAATTCACATCCCGGTCACACATTAAGACAGAGTCATTCTGATAGTCAGTGGCTCTCCAAGGTTCGTCCAGTACAGTGTAGCTGTAGCAGGGGTCATCTGAGGGAGACTCTGTGTAATCATTCAAATCATTGAAAAAGAAAATTAAAGTGTGGCTGAACTAGTGTTTCGAGTATCTTCACAATCAGACACATTATAATCAGTATGTGTATTTTGTCTCAAGTATTACACACAACTCTACTGTGGATTGAATTCAATAAGTAACTATAATAAATGTTAAGTAATACATAACCTTAAATTGTATGTTATACTCTATGCTGTGTATGTTGTATCCACTATAAACATCCATCTCATAAAAGTCATTAATGTCATAATTGTTTATACTTAATTGATCATGCTGTGTGATTTAGATTATTATTAGTATTATTTTATGTTTCTCATAAGAATCATTACTTTGAAATAAGATTGCGCTGGTCCGTATGTTTCTGATTAACTAAAAGCACATCTACTTGGTAATCAGACAACACTGGTCCCTGTACGTTTCCAGCTGGAGATTCAGCTAATATTACATCACCACTAAATAATAGTGCAGGAAACTGACAATGTACAGTATTTTAGTTCCAACCGGCATTTTTAGAAATGGAACTCTTAATATCTTGTTTCCCAACCATAATTTATAAAGAATGAATAGCAAGTTGCTATAGCAAACTAGGAGAGGTTGAAATTCATAATATCATAGATCAAGTTCTGTTCATGCTTTTAAACATACCTACAAAGACCCATTTTGCGTGAAATCCTCTACGTGTGACACTGTGATCACTGTAGAATAACAGAGTCAGATCATTGCTGCTGGATTTGAAAGACTGGTTCCTGTACTCCCGTATTTCTCCCAGTAAGGGGTGGTGGGTAGAAGGACCATCATATACTTTGATGTAATCACAGCATGTTTCCAAACTAGAAAGCAGATAGAAACAACCATATATTTCATCCAATAACATTTAAATACATACATTATTTACAAAATACTTCACAAAAACTTTTATCACTTTCTACTTGCTTGAATTTTACTATCTTAGAATTCTGTTTCATTCAGTAGATTAAAACAACTTAATTTGACTGTGTAAATCCTGATCCAGAGACACAAAACATAATGAAAGTGTCTTACTCAACGTCAGTGAAGATCAGTGACACAGTTGTGTTCCCTGTGCTGTGAATGGTCCAGGTGCATTGTGCGTTATTAGGGTAGTTATTAGGGTACCGGGGACTGAGTAATACACCCCTCCAATCTGTCATATTGCCACCACATGGTTCTTCATGTTAACATGGAAAACAAAAATAAAAATACTTAAACATCAGATAATAATCAGATTTTTTTTACTCAATTTTGCTTAATATTCTTTTTGTAAGATTTGTTTTAAAATAAGTTAATACTGGCAATAAGCAGACAGGAATGCTATAACACATTTTTTTCTTTCCTCCATTGCTAGCTAATAATATTCTCTAATGAATCTGAAGACTGAATAACTAGTATTCAAAAGTATATGTTATATACTCAGGTTTAACGCTCCCCCCAGACAGACAGCTGCGGATGGATAGATAGACAGACAGTTACACGATACCTGAAAAACCTTCAGTGAAATGAAGCCAGTTATCTATAAAAACAAAATAAATACATCATGCAAACCAATGTTTCAACATTATATAAAAGTATGCATAAAACAGCCATGTTTTACATTATAATGTTAACTGATGTTTACCTGTTGTCCATGATCCAATGGTATTTGCTGTAACATGACATAAAGACATAACATTTCTTGTTTTTTTCTGTACAGTATGTGCAATGTATTAAATGTTATGATTATAGAATAAGCACTATAAGAAATTATATTTCATTTGAGCAACAAATATGATGTTGAAGCTAGCAGCTGTTTTTCATATATTGTTCAAACAGTATAATATATACTCCAGTCTTCAGTGAATAATGATCTTACCTTGAAAGGCAGTTAGAAGCAGACAGAAAAGGAGAGACAGACCTTCCATCTTTCTCTTCTGATCAAGTTTGTCTTTCAACCATCATTTATATACTCGAAACCACAAGAAGGATTTCTGTGTGACACATTAACATCCTGGAGCTTCTGATCGAAAAATATTAATAGAGCACCATAATCGTGGAAAAGACACAGCTGAATATTAAGCCACTTTTATTACTCTTGATTCTCTATTGATTTATTGATACTTCTGTTGACATAAAGTTTGGGATTATGTTAAAGATATCATACACTATTGAAAGAGAACTTAACTGAGCTGGACAATGACATCCCTGAATCAGTGATGAACTGTTTTTAACTGAAAAATCGACTGTTACTGATGTCCTCTTTTTAAAGCTGCATTATGGCAAAATTGAATATTGTTTGCATTATTGACACACTATCTTCCTGTTTAACAATGTAAAGCTGATATGAGACAATCTGTATCTTGTATCAATCTTGTATAAAGTGCTATATAAATAAAGGTAACTTGACATAACATACTACCTTTAATATATTTTGGCCTTCATGTAACGTTGTCACCTTCAGGCAAGGATGAAAATATGAAGAAAATATGAAGATCTTTGTGGCAAGTGGCAACCTTTTCATCAAAATCAACACAACAATCCAGACAGCACAGGAGCAACAAAGAGCAACCTAACAAGCTTACATTACTCAAAACAATACTGGACGATGAACAGAAATTAACTCAGAAGAACCATGACTTTATTATGGGGTCTGTTCCCCCTTGGTTGAAATCCTTTTCTTGGGTCTAGTGCCTTGTGCTTCAACCTGGTAGGCCTGTGCATTAATTCGATACGGACTAAAACTGAACCAAAGCGGAACATACATGTGACAAATTTACCCCTAATATCAGTTTTTACCATTAGCTTACAAAATCCAGTTACAGTTTTACAAAAATATGAAATTCATTTATGAAACAAAAGTGAGCAATACTACAATGTGACAAGTAACATGAAAGTAGCACCAAAATAAAGAGAGTGTTTTACTATAAGTAAAGGACATAAGGGATACATTTCAATATATTTCAAATTATAAAAAAAAAAAAAAAAAAAAAAAAAATGTTTTGATAAGCAAAGCGCTGCCAAAGCACTATTTGGGCTGAATATACTGTATGAAATACGGTCATAAACATTATCTGTCCTAAAGTCACTGGATACCCCACTATTATTAACTTTGAGTCAACAGAGAAAAAATATACTGCATCCAGCTGTGTTGTTTCCACAATTAGCCTATGTAGTTAAGTTATAACACAGTTATTTAAAGTTAGAACAATGATACCTTTGCAAATAATTAGCTAATGATTACAGCAGACAATGTACAAGGTACATAGTCAAGTCAAGTCTGCCTTATTGTCAATTCTTCCACATCTCCAGTACATACAAAGAATTGAAATTGTGTTCCTCTCAGACCCATGGTGCATACAGATAACACTAACAGTAGAGCCTAAAAAACTAGATCAAATATAAAATACAAACCCAATGATGTGGAAGTTCAATATTTTATTCAGAATACAACATAGATGACATATCAAATGTTTAAACAGAGAAAATTTATAATTTTAAGGGAAAAATAAGTTGATTTTAAAATTAATGGTATCAACACATCTCAAAAAAGTTGGGACAAGGCCTTGTTTACCACTCTGTGGCATCCCCTCTTCTTTTTATAACAGTCTGCAAACGTCTGGAGACTGAGGAGAGAAGTTGCTCAAGTTTAGGAATAGGAATGTTGTCCCATTCTTGTCTAACACAGGCTCAGTTGTCTTAGGTCTTCTTTATCCCATCTTCCTCTTTATGATGCGCCAAAGGTTTTCTATGGGTGAAAGATCTGGACTGCAGGCTGGCCATTTCAGTACCCGGATCCTTCTTCTACGCAGCCATCATGTTGTAATTGATGCAGTATGTGGTCTGGCATTGTCATGTTGGAAAATGCAAGGTCTTCCCTGAAAGAGACGACGTCTGGTTGGGAGCATATGTTGTTCTAGAACTTGGATATACCTTTCAGCATTGATGGTGCCTTTCCAGATGTGTACGCTGCCCATGCCACACTCACTCATGCAACCCCATACCATCAGAGATGCAGGATTCTGAACTGAGTGCTGATAACAACTTGTGTTGTCCTTGTCCTCTTTAGTCCGGATGACATGACATCCCAGTTTTCCAAAAAGAACTTCAAATTTTGATTTGTCTGACCACAGAACAGTTTTCCACTTTGCCACAATTTTAAATGAGCCTTGGCCCAGAGAAAATGCCTGCACTTCTGGATCATGTTTGGCTTCTTTTTTGACCTATGGCATCATTGTAGGAATTGGTTATTTTCTGCCCATCTTGACTTCTGAGAGACACTCCCACTCTGAGAGGGTCTTTTTACACCTAATCATGTTGCCAATGGACCTAATAAGTTGCAAATTGGTCCTCCAGCTGTTTCATATATGCACATTTATCTTTTCCGGCCTCTTATTGCTACCTTTTAGATTTTTTTTTAGACATACCTTTTTTGGAATGTGTAGCTCTCATTAAATCCAAAATGAGCCAATGCCTTACTTTCAACATTTTATATGTTATCTATTTTACAATAAGGGCATGTAAAAAAATAGTAAAAATAAAAATATAGTTAAATAAAGATTACTTTGCACTGAGGATGTAATAAAATTGAATGCATATATCAATAAAAAGGTGTGTAAAATACAAAATAGTATTTAGAATTTCTATTATCTTTGTTTGAGTGATAAAGAAGACCTAAGTATACAATTTAAGCCATATCTTATAAATATGTGACTCATTTAGAGGAAATATGATTAAATAAATCATTGAGACATAAAAGTTACTGTATAACAGGAATGACCCTTATAAGCATGTCCCAGCCATGTTTCTCACTTGTTGCAGTTCCCTTAATGTGGCTTGTGCGTATTTGCTGCACAAAGCTTTGACCACTGTGGTAATTAACATATGAATTGACACCATTAGTAAACATAATATGTTATTATGTTACAGAAATACACTGCAAATACTCACAACACAACCAAATACAGAAATGTGCAGCAAATACGCACAGGCCACATTAAGGGAACCACAACAAGTAAGAAACATGGCTAGGACATGCTTAATTAGGGCCATTCCTGTTATCAAAACTCGATCTTGGAGGTAAAAACAAAGACCACCCAGTAGGCTGAGCATGGAAATATTAAAATGTTTAATACAATTAATGCAGCATCAATTTCTCCCATAATAATTACCATCATAAAAAAAAAAAAGGCATCACAGTGCACTGTTCCTTCTTGTGATGGTTTTTGTGTTTGTTTGTTAATCTAGATAATCCAAATGATTTATAACATCTTTATTTTTAATCAAATATAAATGAAACATAATTAATTATGTCTGTCCTAATTAGTCATTATTTCTCTAGTCATCTGAACAGAAAATTGTTTTGCCACCATGATTGATTGTGATAAGAAACCACATAGCTATTTTTTGTGTCCCTCCCCCAAAGAAAAACTAGATTATTTATTTATTTATTGGTATCGTATACAGGTGATAGGTGCAGCTCCACACATTATAGGTGGAAAACCATGCAAGACAATGATGGAAAGCATCCATTTTCCGAGCTGCTCTCTTTAGGGTGCGAGTGTGCTTATTATACCATAGTGTCAGACTGTTTTCCTAACCTTCCTTAACCATATAGGAGCAACTGTATTTAAAATGCTATAAAAGAGAGAGTCCATAGTTTCTGTTACATAATTAAGTTGTTCTGAGGTTTTGGATATGCTAAAGAATTTGGATACATCAGGAAGATTACTTAAAAGATTTCTTTGTGGTAGAAGTGATGGTTCTACCATACTTGAAACAAGAAGTAGAATTTACAGTTTTAGCTATATGAAGTTTGCACAAAACTAAATAATGATTTGAGAAATCATCGGTTGGTTGCATAATTTCAACACCATCAACATCAAATCCAAGTGTCAATATTAATTAATTTCAAAAGTAATTCATTATATTGCTAGTTAAGTTACTTTCTTCTGTACATCAATGAAATTTACATAAAATAATAAGCTTTGTGTCACCTGGTCACAACATGCCAGCATTAACACTTCTGCTAAAATATTTGCTATTAAAGCTATGTATGTTTACATTGTATAATGTATGTTTTCTTTATAGACAATTACAACGTGATGTTTCACACATAATTACCACAGATCGGCAAACATTTAACTGACTTGAATGGCTTTACTGCTGAGCAAGCAATGAAATATAATTGTTGTTTAAATATCAGGAGAGTTTTACACTAGTCCACCTGTTTTATAACCTATATAGGTCAAGGTAGAAATAGTCCCTATATGTAATGATTGCCGCAACATTCATGCATTTAAGTGTTAAACTTTGTGAAACATCTTTGCTATAGCATAATCTAGATGTGCTCTGTTTGACAGAAACCTGGCTAAAACCTGATGATTAAAGGTAAAGGGGGAGGTGTTGCTTCAATTCATAACAATGTTTTCAGGATTTCTCAGAGGGCAGGCTTCAAGTATAACTCATTTGAAGTAATGATGCTTCATATAACATTATCAAGAGAAACAAATGTTAATGATAAATCCCCTGTGATGTTTGTACTGGCTACTGTATACAGGCTACCAGTGCACCATACAGACTTTCATTAAGAGTTTGCTGGTTTTACATTAGTACTGGCTGCAGATAAAGTTTTAATTGTTAGTGATTTTAATATCCAAGTTTATAATGGAAAAGATGCATTGGGATCAGCATTTATTGACATTCTGAACTCTATTGGGGTTAGACAACATGTCTCAGGACCTACTCATTGTCGAAATCATACTCCAGATTTAATCAGAAAGGTAACTTTAAATTGAGTAATCAGTAATTTAATTTCAAGAGTAACTTGCACAACTCTGTTTATAAGTAATTAACAGCAAAATAGTAAATAGTAAATATTGTGAATTGGTCCCTAAATTAGAGTTTCACCTTTTTGAATTAGTCATTTATTCATTTTAATTTAGAAATCAATAACATCAAAACTTCCTAAAACATTTAAATATAACAGTGTGGGAACTAAACATGTTTTGAATGAGAAATATAATGTTTGTCACTGTCAGTTTTTTTTTTTTTTTTTTTTTTACTTTCATTTTGTTAATTCATTTCAGAAAGGCGATATAAACATAATGAATGTAATACAAGAGAATATAAAAAACTTCAGACACTAATGATGGGAACTGCTGTTAAGATATGCTTTATTGAATTTCAGAAATGCAATTTGTCTTTCAATTAATTTGCTGGGTGGTTACTAAAGATTAATTAATAGTAATGATTAAGTTGATGATCAAGCAGATGATCACTTCATGCATCCTGTCCAGTTCATTCCTTTGAATTCTCTGAATCTTTCACATCATCCCTTTGTCCTTGACAGAAAGAGACATGAATGGACAGTCGTTAGGAAATCTCAGTATTAATGATTCAAACACGGACAGGTAAATTCATTAGAAATGATACCTGTTAGTGGCCTCTGACCTTTGAGTTTGATTGGCCCCAGCGTCACAGTATTGGTGTGGTAGGTGCTGTCAAGGGATCTCTTGCGACGGAAGTGGCAACCTTGGCGGCAGCGAGAGTTGTAATCGTTATCAGGGCAGATGATCACCTTACACTGCAGGTACACATTGGCATGAGTCCGGAGGAACTTGAAAGCTCGGAAACTGAACTGAGCATAATAGTGCTGACCGCTGGTGTAGGAATAATATGTGTTGTCTCTGGGACATCTACAAATGACAAAAGAAGAGGAAAATTATGTAGATACAGTTTAATCTACAGCCAAACTGTTAATGCTAATGAGTACAAAAAACATATTTAGACAAGGAACAACAGAATTTTACTAATGCAGTCTACGAGCCCAAATGATTCTACTGTCAGATATGATATGACGTCGAAGGGAGTCACATTTAAGAATTAAAGGGGCTCACCCATTACGCAGCAGGTCATAAGAGCGATCTTTGAAGTCATTGGGATTTGGAGACGCTACACAGGTGTCCAGGAAGAGATCCAGACTGTTGTCAGGCCTGTTTAGCTCAACCTTAACATACAGAAGCTGATTCAGCTTCACTTCATATGGAGAGTCATAAATTTTCTGGTAGAAACTGCTGGATGTGTAGAAGGCAATGCTGGCATTGAAGCGGCCCGTTCCTGTGATGTTGGCACTGATGATCTCACTGGCCCTGTAAAGTATCTGCACCATGGTGTCTGGCTCCATTCGGCAGCCCACGTTTAGCAGGAACTGTGACTGACGAGTGATTTCACCTGACTGATTTTGAGAGCCCCGTACATTGTTGGTGTAGGACACATAACCATTCATCATCTAGAGGAAAAAAGAGTAAGTGATGTTGTATGGTAAACATGACTCCTCACAATGCGTACAGTTAGGGTGTCTAACTAATCTGACTCAGAAAACTCAAGCATTGAAAACTGATAAGCAGTTAAATTCTTGCATATGTATAAGATCATACCTCTTTGGAAGTCCCACATGTGTCGAGAGGGAAGCTGAACATAACTTCAGTACTGCTAACAGAGGGTCTGCAAAGATGGTTGTCCACATAAAGGTCATTTGCACTCAGCCCGAGTGAATTCAGGTAAGACCTTTGAATAACAATGACCATGTTGTCTGAGGTACAATCCACTCGACCTGCAATACAAGAGTCTCATAATTTCATGTAATTTTGTGCAATTTTGCATTTAAAATGCTTGTGTGTATTTGTTTTTAAAACACTTTTAATTCTGTAATGAAAACTCCAACATGGTCAGAGGAAGGAGGAAGAACATGACAGCAATTGAGCATATAATACATGACAACTAGGGGTGTAACGGTTCACAAAATTCACGGTTCGGTTCATTACAATTCACTGGTGTCACGGTTCGGTTCGGTTGCGGTACGTTTTAGATACAGCAAAAAGAAAAAAATGGCAGATAAATTTCCTTGATTTTTAAAAAATGTTTTATTTATTAAAACTAACAAAGTATGTTTTTTTTTTTTTTTTACATTGAACAATAATGGAGCTATTCTTTACCCATCTTCTATGGTGATTTCTTAGCAGCATACTGTATAAAACAAAAACAGCTCATTATTAAAAAAAATGAAAATGTTATATTGTTGTAGTAGTTATGAACAAATACAAAGATGTAACTTTTTATATGGAACTCTATAACTCTTTATATTGAGTGTGTTTTTACTCAATTGGTTCTCTATAGGGCTTATGTTTTTTGGAACAAAGCAGGAATTACGGTCTGGCTGAAATGGGCTTGTGAAGGAATATTGTAATGGGGCTCAATTACATTAAGCATGTTCTTAAAACCGGCGTTTTCCACTACAGAGTAAGACGCTCGATCACTCAGTACGCGCTGAAGGCTCGTTGCAAAATGGCTAAAGGGTCTTTCACACAGGACGAGGTATGTGCGGCGCTGGGCCCTGCCTTTTTCAAAACGGCCCGTGCATACATTCTATTTATAACAGTGCTTCTATCTAATAACGTGCAGGCCTGTTAATTGTATCGTACTGCTCAGGAAATTCCGACACAGTACAGTACTAGTCCATTTTGATTTCCGTGCTTGTTTGGATGCCCCGATCAATTGGTAAAGTATACCCAAACACCAAACCTGTTGGTTATTGGAAGATCTTCTATTTCTGGTCTGTTAAAGAGCCAGTAAGATGAAAATTCTAAGCTTCCTATCACTGTTTATTAGTCCTGTACAAAATAGCATTTTAAAATTACCTCAATTCTCAGAGATCCCCAAACGGTATGCGCGAAGCTGTTCAAAAGATTCAGTTTCCTTAAACCCCACCTTTCGGTAGCATACTGTGTTCTGATTGGTCAATTAACATAGTCAGGTTTGATTGGTTGTTCCGCACACACCTCCACGGTAAACTATGCGTTACCATCTGTTTGGAGTGAATTATGTCTTATTCCTGTCATCGCGAAGCAAACAGTAAAATAAAAAACTTGAACAGTCTTGCTGCTTTTTCTTCTGCGTGGGTGTATTCAAGCCGCGCGCTTCAGTTTGAATCAGAATAGCCGTTCAGCGCGGGGGCGTGGTCACATTAGATATAGTAAAGGGAGACATGAAACAGGAATTGCGTTGTTTTCATATGGATTACTTTATCACAGAATATCTGTTTTCAGCAGCACGTGACGTGTTTGTACATGACGATCAACGCAGACAGCACACATACTGATAAGACGCTCGGGAGAAAACAGACACATAACTTCATAATCATACTTCGCGTTGTGATTCGGAGATGCTCGTTGTTCTAAATAAAGTTGGTTATGAACCCTCTTTTATGGCCAAACGCTTTGAAAATCCCGCCTTGTACTCACCGAGATTAGAAAAGCAGTCATCAGTGAAATGTTGTGAACACAACAAAAGGGATTTGTTGTACTGCTCTGGTATTGTGGTAAAAATGAATTTTAGCCATTGGTTCTTCTGATTTTCATTCTTTGGCAGTGAAAATAAAACAAACTTGCCTTTACAATTAAAAACACACTGTCTCCTCGACATGATACTCTCACACCAACCAGAGCGTCTGTGTGGGGGGGGGGGGTGGGGCTGCTCAGAGTTCCGTTTCTCTCAAGACGGTAGGCGGAGATTATTATACAAAGTGTTCCTAGTGACGTACATAGAGATGTGCAAAAGATTTGAAATCTATAACGACTCGTTTCAGCGATTCAGAGTCGACTCCTTACTTTAGAAGCCAATAACTTTATAAATTGTGTACTTTTTTTTTTAATTACTTTGCACATTGTTTACACAGATGGACAGCTACATCATACACTGTAATTGATTTCCCATGTGTGTGGCTCTTTAAACGCATTGGCCATTTTACAACGAGCCTTCAGCGTGTACTCAGTGAGCGAGCGCCTGACTGAGTAGCCTAACATAAATAGTTGGTGTTTTTTTTTTCTTCTTCGGGGGTGTCAGGGGCGCCTATTATGTCGTTTGTGTTATTGGGCTACCTTGTTGAACGCATATCATTATATTTCACATTTTTTAATTTATTTTCCAAATATAATTAATTAGTCCAACGAACCGTTCGGTACATAATGCGTACCGCGTACCGAACGGTTCAATACAAATACGCGTATCGTGACACCCCTAATGACAACAATTCAGCATATACGTTTTTCACAGGGCAATACCTTGATCTTCAGTCAGAGAGCTTGTAAATAGGGCCTTAAAACCATGGCTGACACCAGAGAAGTCACTCCTGAAGACAACAGTCAAGTATCGTGAAGAAGAGTGAAACACCTGGTGTGTTGTGTCATTGAAGCAGACCTTTCCCAGCTGTGAATGACCAGTGGAAGAGCCATCGTATACTGTGATGTAGTCACAGTTACAGCAGCGCTCCAATCTGAAAGAAACAGGCAGAATGGTACCTGATACTGAAAAGATAAATAATTTTAAACCATATGGTTAAGGGAGCCATCTAGAATTGGTTCCACCTGCAGGTTTTTAGCGGCACTGCATAAATAAATTCTAAACACACACACACAGAATAGTAAATATTACTCCTATATTATTATAAGTTTAAGTGTCTGCTAAATGCGTAAATGTAATTTAATTTTGATTTACTCCACCAGCTTTGCACAAGTCACCACTATCTCTAACTTACTGCACATCAGCAAATGTCAGGAAGATCCTCTGTCCTTGCTGAGCAGAGAGATACCACACACAGTAGGCATTGTCATGGTAATAGTTGGGGTAATTTGGACTGGAAAACAGCCCAGAACCATACAGGTGTCCTCCACATTCAGGGTGAGGAACTAAAAAAGAGAATTGTGTTAAATCTTACAGTTACAAACAAGTGTCATCAGACGTATGCATTTAGCCTCAGGATTACAAAAAACTAGTGACAGCAGTACCTGTTGTTGTGTATGATGGGCAATACCCTGAACAAATAGAAAGAGATAAAACTGGATGAGTATAAACCAGAAGGATCATGTTAATAATCATTTACAAAAAACAAATGAAGCCCCCTGCCACAGTATGCTTTTTGGAAAATGGCAGTGTGAACATTCCTCAAAACATAATACATTGTGCATTGCTGCATTAAATATTATATATTATACTGTACATGATCTAGTAGTAAGTAGTAAACATAAGTTTATGTTAGACTGGTAAAGGACTGTTTCACCTTTGTTTGAGGAACTTACAATGAAAGTCATAGCAACAGTTCCCATAGTACTGACAGTCATAGCTGCATGAGCAGCTGCCAAAATGGTATCCACAGTTATACATGCAGGAGGGACCTGTTATAGCAGAGAGACAAACAGATTTTACTCATGATGTCATCAATAGGCTTGTTATGTATATGTTATTGTGTTAAATATATATGGGTGTGTATATTCAGTTAGAAAAGCAACCCTCTACATTGCGAGTAAATTTTCAGATATTTAAAAAACTGCCATTTTACGAACATATATTATGGCGCCTAAATTAAAAAAATCAATAGCCAATGGTGTTTCAATTGCCAAGATGTCAATAGAGGGTTGAAAAGTGACAATCATGCCAA
Source organism: Carassius auratus (assembly GCF_003368295.1). Classification (NCBI taxonomy): domain Eukaryota; kingdom Metazoa; phylum Chordata; class Actinopteri; order Cypriniformes; family Cyprinidae; genus Carassius; species Carassius auratus. Next base: position 8,885,955 of record NC_039259.1, on the reverse strand, counting down.
AAACAATCATGCCATTAATCTCATCAGTGTCACATAAATTCAAATGAATGGCAGCAGTACCTGTTTCTGTTGTATCGGCCCAGGTTACAGGAATTTCAGTTGTTGATGAACAGTAGTCTTTGAAAAGAGAAGAGATAAAACTGAAGTAGAAAAAAAATAATACCAAAATTCTGCTTTGATTCAGCAAAATGCATTTCATCACATCTGTCTGCTCAAGAGATACTCACTGTCATAGTCAGGGCAACAGTTGCCATTATAACGACAGTTGCTGGTGCATGAACAGCTGCCAGCGTAGTATCCACAATTATACCTGCAGGACGGGAAATCTAGAAGAGAGAAGTCATCAGTACATTTCTGACATACATCCAGGAAACCAGGGGAAGGTTTAAATTTGGCATACAAATAAAAGAGTTGTAGGTGCACCTGTTGTAGTTAACCAGTCAGGCCAGTCAGTTGTAGAGCAGTAACCTGTATTAAGTGAAGAAATAAAACTGCATTAAAAATTCTAGAAATCAGTTTAATTTCTGGAAGCACAGAGTATCTATGTGCAATAAAAATATATTTGCATCTGTCTATATCTTGAAGTGTCTGATCAACTCACTGTCGTAATCAGGGCAACAATTGCCATAGTAGTGACAGTCGTTGTTGCATGAGCAGCTGCCAAGGTTGAATCCACAATCATACCTGCAGGAGGGTAAAGCTAGCAGAGAGAGAAACAAAGATATAATCATCCTTCTACGATCAGGACACTAGAAAAAGAACTTAATCTGACAAATAGATAATAAAGATGTGGGTGCACCTGTTGTTTCTGGCCAGTCAGTTGTTGCTGAGCAGTATCCTGTATATAGGAAAGAGAAATCAATTTCAGTTTTGGAAATGACCCATATGCTCAATACAAAAGATTTGAGTACTGTATTTGATCTTGAGGTGTCGGTTCTAGAAAAACTTACTGTTGTAGTCATAGCAACAGCTTCCATAGTACTGACAAGAGTGACTACATGAACAAGTGCCAAAGTCATATCCACAGTTATACCTGCATGAATAGGCATCTAAAGAACAGAGAAAGAGATGCCATTATTGTGAGTAAGAATTTAACAATTACTTCTCTGGCCTAATTGCGCCTAATGGTTGTATTAATAATTGTTGCAATACTTCAAAAAAAAAAAAGTTTTATTTTTTTAAGAAATGCAATTATATTGCGAAATCATGCGTTAACATTCATTGCTGTTATGTGACATATGTGATACCTTTCTGTCTGTATGTTCAACATTTTTTCATATTTTTGAAATCATGTCAGCTTTATGAACTGGGAATGTATATATCATTTGACTGTAACACAATGATCAAGCAAGCAACTGTTCCATAAATCGATATTTTTCGGTGTTGCCGGTATGATAAGCTTAAAGGCATGTAATTACATAATAACTATACTGTATGCTGTCAGTGCTCTGACCAAATGTTGCTTACAAGTTGACTTGATTTATTTGTATAAAATTTGGCAATGTAATCCTATTACATCCAACAGATAGTCAGAAAAGATGACAGACAGACAGACAGACAGACAGACAGACAGACAGACAGACAGACAGATAGATAGATAGATAGATAGATAGATAGATAGATAGATAGATAGATAGATAGATAGATAGATAGATAGATAGATAGATAGATAGATAGATAGATAGATAGATAGATAGATAGATAGATAGATAGATAGATAGATACATGAAGTATCTTCCGTGGAATCCAGCCAGTCATCTATATAAAACAAAATAAATAAAATCATGTATATTTATGTTTCAACGTCATATGAAAACATGTATAAAACCCATATAACCACAGTATAAAATGTTGAAGGATATTTACTTGTTGTCCAAGACCATGACCAAGTGGTTTTTGCTGTAATATGAAAAACAGACGTGAGATTTAATGTAATGTAAAGCCTGTCTTTCTTTATGTGCAATCTGTTAAATGTTTATTTCAAGTCTTATGATTACAAAGTCAGCTCTTTGAACTGAAAAATTATATATGATATATTTGAGTGAAACCCAGGATGTTCAAGCTAGCAGTTGTTGCATAAATCGTACATTTTTCTATTGACAATAAAAAATAATCTTACCCTGAAAGGCAGTTAGAAGCAGACAGAGAAGAATATTCAGAGCTTCCATCTTCCTCTTCTGATCAAGTTTGGCTTCAAACATTCAATCATCACTTAAATAGTCAAGCCCAGCCTAAGAAGGATTTCCTTATGACACATGAATATCCTGGAGCCTGCTGGGAAAAAGTTATAGAGCAACATAATCGTGGAAAAGACACAGCTGAATTTTTTATTCAAGTTTTATTACTCTTGACTCTGTATTCATTTATGGATATGTCTGTTGACAAAGTTTGAGATTATGGAGACATTATATTAAATGTATTGCACACATAATACTACAATATATTGTAGCATACACATAATGCTTTCACATTCAGGCAGGGAAGAGAAGATGAAGATCTTTGTGATCTTTTAATCAAAATAAACACAACAATCCAGAAAGCACAGGTGCGATAAAGAGCTACATAACAGTTTGCATTAACTTGATACTAGACAATGAACAGATACAAACCCAGGGTTTAAATAAATGGGGAATAATGAAGAGGTGCAGGTGAACATAATCTGCAACCACAGAAATAAGCAAGACTGTGAAGTGACACAAAAGACAAGAAAGTTGCTCCAAAATAATGAGAGCCTTTTAAAATAAGTAGAGGAGATAATGGCTAAATTTCTATGTATATATAATAATATATAAAAATGTGCTTTGAACAGAAAAGCACTGCCACATTAAGCTGAATTAAATGTCTCTCTGATCACACCACTATCATAAGCTGTGTGTCAACAGATAAATACATACTGTACATAAGTGCAACATCCAGCTGTGTCTTTTCCACAATTAGCCTATGTAGTTTCAGGATCCAGGATATTGATCTATCATAAGGATATCCTCCTTTTAGTTAGTAATTACTAGTGAGACCATGTAAAGGCCAGGGTGGCTCTAGTACACCCAATTAAAGCAGCCAAAATATGTAAGGTTTGGGGAAAAGGATTTCTGAATGGCAGTGAAGGGATGCAGCTGACACTAGTAGGTCACATAATAATGACAGCATGGCTGAAAGTATGTCAAACTAGTACACACATTCATACCAGAACATACTTTTTTTAAAGTCGCAAAGTAATTACTTAGTCAAAATAAGTACCTATTTAAAAGCGTATGCGATTTTTTTATTATTCTAATTCTACCTTTCGCAAGATCCACCCACTTGAACATTTCACCTAGACAATTTTTTTTTTTTTTTTTTACTTTATTCTGGTCACACTTTAATTTGGGTAACAATTCTCACCATTAACTAACTATTTTTCTATGACTTTTGCCTCAATAAACTCCTAATTTGTTGTGTGTTAGTAAGGCAGTAGTCCTTTAGGGGTTAGGATTAAGGGATCTAAATATGGTCATGCAGAATAAGGCATTTAGATGTGCTTTATAAGTACTAATAACAGACACTGCTAGTATTATGCATGGTTATAAGCAACTATTTAGTGAAAATGGTCTAGTGAGAATCAGCCCCTAAACTAAAGTGTTACCTTCCAGAAACATCAACATTAATTATAAAGGACAACTATTATGCAAAATTCACTTTTACCTGTTGTTTGAATGTTTGAATGTGTGTTGGCAGTGTATAGGTATGTACACAGCCACCATATAATGATAAAAATCCACTTGCTCCTTTTTTAATCCCCATAAATCATAATCACTCAGTTAACGCTCATGACTGTTAACATAAACCGCCTTATTAGCAGAGACCTGGGGCCCATTCTTCGCTTATTACATCTGAGATGAATGTCACATCCAAGATTATATCATCGCGCTATCCAGGATCTGACTCAGGCACTTGTTGTTGATGATTATTAGTATGGCTGGATTGAGTTATCTGAGATAATTCCGAGTTCATGAGTTGGTTGTAAAAGGTCTATATATCAATACTCAAAACCACAATGAGCAATGCAGTGATTAGGTGGTGGCAAAACAGCAATCAACGATCAAATCCAGCTAACTGAGTTAGCGAAGTACAAAGAACAGGCCCCTGGCCCTGAGTGAGCCACACACAGTCCGCAATGTTTATCTTCACGCAGAGCATTTAAAAGCAGAATTCAAGTATTAAAATTGAAGATTCATATATTCCGTCCAGAGCAATGGGTGATTTGCTGTTTTTATTTTATGTTTGGGTCATATTAACAGAGTAGACAGTTGTCTAAGCAAAGTATGCAGTATACTTTGCTGCTGTCACTTAATACACAGATATGATATAAACATATTTTGTAACTTCTGTGTGTTGTTAACATAAACAGGTTCAACGGTTTCAACACAGTAAGACATGAAAGAGAACTTTTTAATACTCTCATTAAATATTACAAATACAAGACATGAAATAAAGTGCGTGCATGTTTAACTAATCTGATACAGCAAATCCAAGAACTAAATGCTGATAATCTAATAATAATTTTCTGGAACTGGAGCCAGGCTGGATCTGGCACATGTACTGTACAGGTCATACCTCTTTCGAGGTCCTACATGTGTCAAGAGGGAAGCTGAAGATAACTTCAGTACTGCTAATGTTCGGTCTGGCCATGTTGTCTGAGCAACAATCCTCATGGTCTGCAGAGCAAATAATATCATCCCTTCAATTTATTTTTGTGCATTTAAGCATTAATATAAATTCAGAAAAAAACTTTTTTTCTTTATCTTCAGAGAAAGTCAGATAGTGAGAGAGCTTGTAAAAAGGGCCTAAAAACCATGGCTGACACCAGAGGAGTCACTCCTGAAGACAACAGTCAAGTAATGTGAAGAAGAGTGAAACACCTGGTGTGTTGTGTCAGTGAAGCAGACCTTTCCCAGCTGAGGATGACCAGTGGAAGAGCCATCATATGCTGTGATGTAGTCACAGTTACAGCAGCGCTCCAATCTGAAAGAAACAGGCAGAATGGTACTGAAAATATTATTTTTAAAAACACATTTGTAACTGGTTACACCTGCAGTTATCAATGGAACTGCATAAAGTACAAAACATCCCCAATAATCAAACTACTCATAAAGCACATATTACTTTTTAGTAATCGTTTTCAAAGTTGAAATAATATATTTACAAAATAAATTATAGCATTATCTTATATTAAATTAATTAAATTGAATTGTATTAATTATAAATATTTATATAATTTTTTTTTCAGCTTTGCAAATAACGAACATGATTCCAAAGGCATTGCACAAGTCGTCACTGATCTCCCACTTACTGCACATCAGCAAATGTGTCACGAATCCTGTCCATGAACTTCTGTCCGCTTGCCATCAGAGGTCGCCCTCCCTTTATATTGACTCTCACATCGCACAAGCTGTGTCCTAACCCAAAGACCGCATCCCTCGGAGGACGTGATTGAGCCAGCAGGTGTTCTCGTTCGCTGCTACTGTCGCGTAGCAACGGTTCGAAAAGAGAGCTGCCATAGATGCTTTTTTTGTTAATGAAAATTAAACTAACTGGCGCCTGAATTGTTAGTTTTTGACTGCTAATTACCGAATTAAACTTTAAATGTAAGTATTGGATTTCGACTTCATTGTAATGACAAAATACAAAATATAAAATTTTAATGACTTATATCTTACCAAAATGTAATTTAATTTTGCTTATTGTATTATTGATTATGATAACAACAATAATAATAATAATTCATTACATTTATATAGTGCTTTTCTAAGCACTCAAAGTGCTTTATATTGTGAGGGGGTATCTCCTCATCCACCACCAGTTTGCAGTATCTACCTAGATGATGCGACGGCAGCCAGAATGTGTGCCAGAATGCCCACCACACACCATCTTACTGGTGGAGAGGAGACAGAGTGATGAAGCCAATCAGCAGATATGGGGATTGTTAGGAGCCCATGATGGTCAGAGGCCAATGGGCGAATTTAGCCAGGATGCCGAGGTCACACCTCTACTCTTTTCGAAAGACATCCTGGGATTTTTACTGACCACAGAGAGTCAAGACCTTGGTTTAACATCTCATCCGAAGGACGGTCATTGTTGACAGTATAATGTCCCCATCACTACACTGGGGCGCTAGGACCCACACAGACCACAGGGTGAGCACCCCCTGCTGGCCTCACTAGCAACTCTTCCCATGTAAATAAATGGACCATGGTGAACATATTTAAACATGTTTTCAACCCAGTTTAGTTGATAACACTTTATAATAACTGCACACTATTAATCATTAATTAAGCATTAGAAAACAGATAATTCATAATTTATAAAGCATTAATAGACAGTAATAAGCAGTTTATAAATACAGATATAAATGCTTTATTCTTGATTTGAAAGCATATCTGTAATGTGTTTAATAATTGTATTTTCATACTTTATTCATGATCAATTTATCATTTCTCAATGAAGCATAGCATTATTTACAAACCAGTTATTTAGGTGTTGCCAGTGATTCATAAGATCAAAAGAAATGTAGTAAATTCAGGTAGTTATAAAGCATTTAGTAGTGGTCAGTTAACTATTTATGTGAGCTCATCTAAAGTGAGGACTAGTTATGCCTTGTAAAGCATTTATAAAGGATATTTAAAGGCTCAGTTATCTTCTAAACAAAAAACGGAAACAAACACAACACAGTGATACAGAAAATAGAAATATTAACAGCTTTTAAATCTCATTTGTAAAAGCTTTACAAGGCATAAATAGTCCTCACTTTAGATGAGCTCACAAAATAGTTAACTAACAACTACATATGTTTTATAACTACCTGAATTAACTCTGAATTACAGTAGAAATATATGTTAATAAACCATTTATTAACACTACAAGTAACTATTACTATATGTCTGAATAAAAAGATGTATGAATGCACATTTAAATAGTTTATTAATCATTTACTTACTATTTCTAAGTGATCTTATGAACCACTGACAACTCCTTAATAACTGGTGTGTAAATAATGCTATACTTAATTTAGAAATGATAAATTGATCATTAATAAAGTATGAAATAACAATTATTAAATACATTATAGATATGCTCTTAAATCAGGTATAAAGCATTTATATCTGTATTTATAAACTGCTTATAAATGTCTATTAATGCTTTATAAATGATGAATTAACTGTTTCCTAATGCTTAACTAATGATTAATAGCATGCAGTTATTATAAAGTGTTACAGTTTAGTTTTATGCAACTGAATATAAAAAGTGCACTTACAAATGCCACTGCCGCTCGTCGGAAGCAGCCTTGATATAGTTCTCAGTTGTAGCAACTGATTGTAATGAAATGCATTCCTTAAGTTTTTTTCTCTCACAGGACAGCTACAATACAAAAATCTGGTCCTTTACAATATCATGCACTGTTGCTCATTAAACTGCCCATATAAAGTATTTTAAATGTAACAACCTTGAACATTCAGAAGTAAAATGCAACTGTAGTGCAGCAGTAATATTAATGCAAGACCATCATATATTAAGTTTTTTTCTGCAGAATGCATAGGCTTCTTTTACTCTTCATATCTTACGTACATAACAGTATAAAGGCTCACACTTTTACTTAAAGGGATAGTTCACCCAAAAATCTAAATTATGTCATTAATAACTTCATGTTGTTCCAAACCTATAAGACCTCCGACCACAGTTTAAGATATTTTAGATTTAGTCCGAGAGCTCTCAGTCCCTCCATTGAAGCTGGGTGTATGGTATACTGTCCATGTCCAGAAAGGTAAGAAAAACATCATCAAAGTAGTCCATGTGATATCAGAGGGGCAGTTAGAATTTTTTGAAAACAGAATAAAAAGACAGTCACAACTTAAAACACATCTTGTGGCAAAAATAAATCAATAAATAAAAAGTTAAAAAGCATAATGAACTCATCTTATTTTGAGGAAATTTGTCTAATCAAAAAAATAAGTTTCCATACATAAGGAGTCCATACATTTTCAAATAGCTGAATACAGGCTATAAGATAAGACAACATAACTACTGTTAGCGCTCTGGTACAATGGACCTCCCATTCTCCTCAAGGTTACCAGTTCAATATCCATCAGACAGACAGACAGACAGAAAGAGAGACTACACATATTGATATAGATTGAAGAACCTGCTGTGAAATCCAGAAAGCCTTCAGGACAAAATAAAGTGAACTTATGTTTCAACATTTTATGATATAAGCCTTGAAACACCATACCTCACACCAAGAAATGTTGAAGAGTAGACAGATTGATTACCTGTTGTCACTGATCCATCTTCTGTAATGTGACAATGATACATCTAATTTAAGATAGATAGATAGATAGATAGATAGATAGATAGATGGATAGATGGATAGATAGATGGATAGATATTTTTGAGTTTATTGTGTATAATGGTGATGTTCCTGGTATAAGATCTAAGACACAAGTACAGATGGCACGTTAAATGTTTGTTAAATGTTGGTTAAATGTTTGATAAAATATTTTCTCCATTTACAAAATGGCTTTTTGCATTTAATACATATAGCTTACCTTAAAAAAATATCCAAAATAATAATTTAACACATAATGTTTATATCCATGTTTGATGCATGTTTATTTATGTTTCAAGAATCAGTGGATTAATATCATCACTCAAATAGACTAACTAGAATTGTAGTTAGCAATTTCCAAATATAATGAGAGCTTTGAGAACATTTAATGCCAGAGTTAAACATAAAAATAAATAAATAATCAAGCTTTTCTCTTCTTATTTATCTGGCGGGCTAATAAACATTGAGATGCCATTTTTAAGGAATACACATAAAATTAGAGTAGTAAATAACAAAACTATATACAGTATTATGTGTTTTGTTTCATTTATTATTTTTTGATAAGTACACTGCAGGGGCTAATACTTTTGGCGAAAAGTTTTTTTGTTTTTGTTTTTTTGTTTTTTTTTGGTTAGGGTTAGGTAGTTTTATACTGATCCAAATGTATGATTATCTGCTTATTATTTAACCGCATGAACATAACAACAACAATAACAACAACAAATATTAATAATAATATTTTACAAGTGCCTGTATGAAAAAAAATGAAGACGAGAGAAAAAAGAGAGAAAAAAGCAGACACATTTAACCTGACGCAGTGACGTATCCAGCCACTTCCGCTCCTGCAGGAAAAACACTCGTGAAGTTTGTGAACGGGGACACGAGCAGGAGATGGGCTGAACAGAACCACTTGAGCGATAATAAACCGAGTGAGTAGTTTGAGAAATCACACTTTTTAGTGCATATGTCTCTGTGTGATTGCGTTTATGGATATGGAGCTGTGTTAAAGAGTAAACACGGATCCCGCTGTAGATTCAAGGCAGGATTAAATGGAGACAGGGCGAGGTTGGGCTTTCCGCGCTGTTGCTAACTGACAGACGTGGACGTCGTTCTTGTAATGCTATAACAGTGTCGATCAATTAGAGATAATCTGTCAAGGATTATATTTATCATATAGAGCTAGATTGCAACTCTGAGCATGCTTCCATCGCCATTTTAATAATATCACTAATATCACATCATCATGTCGATTTCTATAAGCAAGGACAGATTTGAGTCATGTAAGTTATGTGTTGATTGGTTGATTGTCAATTTTTGTTCTTATCTCGGTCTTATTTCGATTTTATCTAATCTGGCCTTTCTGAGTGATCCCATTTAAAGTGTAAGTTTACGTTTACTTTATCATTTTAAGATTTTAAGATTTTCACTTTTATGTTTTACTTTGTAAAAGTGAAGATCCTTCAGCTTCATAAAAATGTTTAGATATAAAAAGGTAATGTTACCCTCACTCATTAAAAACAGGAATATCTATCTATCTATCTATCTATCTATCTATCTATATATGTGTGTGTGCAATTTGTAAAATAATGTAAATCCTCATTAGGAAACAACAAAAATGAGGTAGCGTTACTCCAGTTGTAGAAAAAATACATTAATGTTGGAAAAATAAAACAAATAAAGCTGTTAACTTTTATTTAATTTTTTTTGGCTGCTACTATGGGCTCTGTGCTAAAAACCTTTTCTACAGATAACCAAATTACAAACAGTAGCAGAAAATAAATGCAGTATAACAAAAACACAAATTAAATAAACATTGCTTTTCAGGTAGAGAAACGCATGGATCAAATATACTGATACACAAGTGTTTTCTTTCTCAACAGTTTACTTTAAGACATATAGGCCTAACCGACTGTGTTTACTAGGATATTTGCTAATGCAACATGTTGATGTAATTTGGTCTGTATTTATTCATCCATGCACAAAATAGCGGAATGGAGCTCAATTAGGAATTATTCTAACACTCTGTATGATTGCGTTTTGGATGGGTGCGCATGTCACTGCATGCTGAAAACTTCTCACAACTGCTAGACAATTCCATCAACTCTCCCGAGTGTCTTTTATGCTCACCCTTCAGGCTGTCTTATCATCCTGACACTTAAATTTGATCTAGAATGCATTTGCCGGTAATGCATAGACGGACATTGGTGAAAATGTGAATAATGCAAATATTTATGTTACAGATATCAATATTTTACATGGCAGCAATGCCTCGTATCGTTAGACATTCAATCAGTGATATCGATTACACCCCTAATATGTATATGTGTGTGTGTGTGTGTGTGTGTGTGTATTATATATAGGGCTGCACGATTAATCGAATGCAATTAATCGCGATTGTCAAGAGCATTTAGTCAGTAAAGCCGGTTCTGTGATTAGCAGTAAATTTCCATCATCTGTTTCAGGTGGAACAGCATTTACTACACCGAGCCGTAGTTCTCTGACAAGCTATGCAAAATCTCATTCGTAAACGCAGACGATATAATTGTAAGATTATGAAATCAACTAAATTGTTCACAGTAATGACAGCTGTTTGCGTATCTTCTCAGTGAACTACGGCTCTGTGTAGTAAATGCTGCTCCATCTGAGAGCACGTGAAAATACCACATTTAGTAACTCCAAATTCACTTCATAACGTCCATCGCATGTTTAAAATAAATCCTTCTGTGAGATGATGTGGCTTCTTAAACAGAATAATTAAGGCACAAAATATTTCATTGGATTCTAAACATTGATAAAGGCTATGTCGATTAGCATTTCATTATATACTTTATTATGATGAAAATTATAATAAGAAGAACTCCGATAAAGCATATATTGCTTTAGTTGTGTGTTTATTAGCTGAATCAATGAAAGCAGTTAAATCTTCTTTTTATTCAGCTGCAGCGATTTCTTCTTCGGGGCATATTTGGATTTGGATCCTTTGGATGGAGATTTACTGCTGATCACAGAACAGTACTTCACTGAAAAATAAGCATGACAATCACTGTTTCTGCTTAATTATGATTTATTGCCTTTGCAATTTATTTTTAATTAATTTAGCCCTAATCTCTCTCTCTCTCTCTCTCTCTCTCTCTCTCTATATATATATATATATATATATATATATATATATATATATATATAATACACACACGCACATACATACACACATTTATATACACACATTTATATATAATATATAAAACACATTTATAATTCATATATATTCCTGTTTTCAGTGGTTGAGGGTAAAGGTACCATTCTCTTTTGCACCAAACATTTCACATATTGTATTTTGTGTTTATTGTATTTTATGTTAACCATTAAATCATAAGCATTTCCTTACCACAGACCAGCCAATGGACACTTGACCTAAAATGTGTTAAAATGTTGTGTAACAGAAGGTCATTGTGTTTAAGTACGTCACTTTTGTTGGTGTGTTTGTAAATGGGCATGACGAGTGGATCAGTCAGCAAACATTTGGATTTGGTTTACAGACAATATGTTAACCACATTCAACATGATCTTTCACTACACTTTCCATGACCCTGTTTTGAGATGTTGTGACACGTTTTAGTGGACATGCAGAGTTGTTTGCTTAATGCATTCATTTCACATTCTAGAGAATAATTCTTACATTAACATACTTTTACCACTTTACTCTAATCTTCATTTGTTTCCATTATGTTGGTGAAGTTTATCCAAATGTTACTTATGATAAACAGAGAAATCAAAGAAAGAAAAAGTGGGAAAGACCATTATGTCTCTTGTGAATGTCCTTGAGATATCTTTTAATACAGCTAGACCAGATCTGTTTACTGTACAGATGTGCACAGTCTACACACACACTGGAATGTTTTTGTCAGGCTTATTATACTGTATACTAAGATTTTAAAATATATTTTAGTAAACTGAAATCAAATTATTAATGAAACTAAGCAGAAAACAAAAAAAAATGGAACAAAGCTATTAAGAAACCTTTCAGATTTAGCTTATTTTAGTTCCTGATTCCCTGACTATAAATGTATTTTGTTTTTTTAAACATAAAACAAGTCTTCTGGCTCCTTTAAAACAAACACAAATTTGAAAATATAAAAAAATTAATAACCTTCATGTTTCTATGTGCATGTTTACAATTGCTGAGACAGCTCAAGGCCAAGAGCTTGGTGCAAACCTTCTGACAACCTTGCATGGTTCAAAACAAATGTGTGAGGTGTGTGCTCATTTCTGTTTTGCCTGAAATGCTGCAAAAATATGCCAACCTTTGGTTTATAATAATATGAGTGAATTAGGTCACAGAGAGTGTGTCTTGTGCTGTGCACATTGCAAACACACAGTCCGGGTTAAAGTGGTGTTTCATGTGCCTTATCTATGACGTTCATCTTTGTCAGTGAAATGGCAGATTTGTTTTCTAATCAGGGATTCAAAGTAGGATATGTGCATGCAAACCAAACTAAACTTGTGTAGTTAGTGTTTTCCTGTGTGTGTGTGTGTGTGTGTCTCCTGTGTTAAAGTACATCAAATAACATAAACAAATTAAGCTCAACATGTAATTCTAACCTTCTTACACACACACACAGACGTCTAAGATCCAGAGATAAGGAGTTTGCCCTCTAAATTTCTTTGTGTGTGTTTGTGTATGTGTGTGCTTGTGTGTTAATGTGGTTGGTCTAGTATAAAACAAAACGAATCCTGTCTAGAATGTGACCAGACCTGTCTTGGAGATGATCTGCCCAATCTAAAATGAAAATCAAGAGGAGGAGAGCGAGAATAAGGGATCTGAATCCTCTCTAGCTGTTACCCTGCTTTTGCCACCTCTGATAAGCGCCACATTAGCAGATAACAGCTCAGAATGAGAAATCTGTCTGCTTTTGTTAAAACCCAAATGCTATATATGTCATGTTTTGCTTTTGACGGTAAAGGCCTGCCTACTCTAAAGACCTAAAAGAACATGGCTTCTCTAGAACCTATGAGCATTCCAGAACACAAGGCTGATTCTGTGCTCTGGAACCCAGGGCGGGGCTGAACAGCGCTCCATGCTAATTGGTGAAGTGACTCATGGTCATTGTTGCCTCTGCAGGGCGATGACACAGCAGGCCTTGTCTTCCTTCACAGCTTTTGTCTGTTTATGTCTTACACTCATGCCATTAATGCCTCTGCCCTTAGAATACAAGAGAGAATGGTGGATTTATTCTTGGTTTTGCTGGCCTGATACATTATGTGCCATATGCACGTGTTGTCAGAATGTTTTTGAATGTTACATAATACATAAACCAGGAAAATTGTGGTATAATATTGCTATATAAAATGCCCATTTTCTATTTTATTGTCTTTCAAAATTTCTTTTTTTTTTCTTTTGATGGCAAAGCTGATTATTCAGAAGCCGTTACTCCAGTCTTCTGCGTCACATGATCCTTCAGGAATAATTAGAATGTTGATTTGGTGCTCATGAAACATTTCTTATGTTGAAAACTGATGTACTGCCTGATATTTTTTGGAAACCCTGATATGCTTTTTTTGGATTCGTTGATGAATAGAAAGTTTAAAAAAGCAGAAATAGAAATAGATTTTTTGAAACAATGTACAAGTGTTTTTGATCAATTTAATACCTCCTTGCTGAATAAAGTATTTATTTATTTTAACAAAAAAAAAATCTATTGTGAATTATAAGCTACTGCTCTAAGTTCTAAATAATTGAGGACAAAACAAATTCCGTTGAATATACAATAATATTATATTTTAATTGAAAGTACAGATTTTTTTATTCTCCCAAAAGGTTTCTTATTCTTATTCAACTTTTAAAAGTTCTAAATTTTTAAAGATCTTATTTTATTTTTATTACTTTATTTTCTCCTTATAAAAAAAATAAGAAAGTAAAGAAAAGAGTTCTTGTCCAAAGCATTGCTGTGATTCATATCCTGTGCAGAATTCTTTGACACATCAGAGAAAGAAAATATTTTTCAGCTGAAAGAGCACAAGAAAGGGAGAGAAAGGATAACAAGAGGGGTCATTGAGGAAGGAAGGAGGTTTTTAAGACCGCTTAATGGCATCAGCTCATTTACTGTTAGTCTGACTAACCTCTTTCTCTTTCCAATCTTGTATCCCATCTCTGTCTTGAGCAGTTACTGATATCAGAGAGAGGGGGTAATGAGTAGTGTGAAGAGAGGGGGACATGCCTTACGTGGACCGGCAGAACCGCATCTGCGGTTTCCTGGATATCGAAGAATTGGAGAACAGCGGCAAGTTCCTGCGACGGTATTTCATCCTGGACACGCAGCAGGGTAGTCTGGTCTGGTACATGGACAACCCACAGGTATGATCTGGCTAAAATCTAAATAGATATGGGGAAATGTAGTTCTGTCTCACTATTTGAGAGTAATATTGTTTCTTGGTTTTCTAGAACCTGCCTGTAGGTGCCAAACACGTGGGTTCCCTCAGTCTCACCTACATATCCAAGGTAATCTGCCACCTTTTTACACATACAACAGTTTTCGCACATTCTGCCATTTCTGTGCATTGCTTTTTTGAGAAATTGCTACAAGGCCCCCACTCTTGTCTTAGGTCAGTGATGCCACCAAACAGAGGCCAAAAGCTGAGTACTGCTTTGGTAAGGCTTTCTCACTTTTAAACGTACATGTACTTCACTCATTCTGCTACCAATGTTCTGATTATTATATAACTGGGTGTTTTTGGAATGTAATGATGCTTTAGAATTAGTTCAGCATCTCATTTTTCAGTCTTTATTGTAAGAAGCGTGAGCCCGATATTTAACTTTTTTTTTTTTTGGTCCATAACTAATATGCACATTTTTTATTTATTTATAATTATTAAATTTGTGACCCTGGACCACAAAACCAGTTATAAGGGTCCTTTTTTAAAAAGTATTTTTTTTAGATTTATACATCATATTAAAGCGAAAAAAAAAAATAAGTTTTCCATTGATTTATTGTGTTAGGATAGGACAATATTCGGCCGAGATACAACTATTTGAAAATCTGGAATCTGAGGGTGCAAAAAAAATCTAAATATTGTGAAAATCAACTATAAAGTTGTCCAAATGAAGTTCTTAGCAATGCATATTACTAAACATAAATACGTTTTATATAATTATGATAGGAAATTTACTAAATATCATCATTGAACATGATCTTTACTTAACATCCTAATGATTTTTGGCATAAAATAAAATGGTTCAGTTTGACCCATACAGTGTATTGTTGGCTATTGCTACAAATACACCTGTTTTAGTTATGACTGGCTTTGTGGTCCAGGGTCTTATTTTTAAATTGTTTGGAAATGTGAAACACTTTCAGACTGACCAGCATTTTTCATATCTTATTTATATAACACTTTGTTATTTTGAAGATCTTATGTAGTCTGAACAGGCCTTGAGAGTTGCAGCTCAAGTGCTTGACTGAGGGGGTTTGTGGTTTAAATCCTGGCTAGGTGCTATACAGAAAGCTTATACGTTTAGATCATGTTTTACTGTAAGCACTGCTTTTGTAATTCTGCAAATAGATTGCAGTAGTATGTTGATGCAGTGGTTATCCACCAAAAATTTTTTCCAACTCTTCTATTTCACGCACACCTTGAGATGATTTTGAGCCCATACTTGTTCTCACACACACATTTTTGTGTTGCTTTGCACATACAGTTACTGCTGTGCACATGGTAACCTTCTGCACAACATGAGTGGAAACAGGAAACGGTGGTCTGGTCACTTGATAGATGTGTGTTTGTGTGCACATGTGCTTCTAAAATCTTGCTCTCTGCAGGATGCTTCTGTAGTAATCTGAAATTCATATCGAGGGGTTTATGAAATCCTGTATATTGGTTTACTTCATCAAAAATAACCAGTCCTTCTAACTTTTTATCAGTTGATTTTTTTCCAGATATAGCTTATATAATAGTTCACTCATTATTTATTATTTATAAATTATTTATTCTTCTTCCAAGCCCATATTAATATATTTCTACATTCAGTTCACAAACCTGTCTGATCTAGTTCACTGGTTCAACTCACTCACTTGCAATGGTTAAGGATTGTCAGTGATTCATAACTTTTATTTTGGTTTGAGTCACAAAGCAATCATTTCCAAAATGTTATTGTGAGGACAATATCACATAAACACTTAGAAATACATGCCATCAGCAAAATTTGAACCATACAAGGACACGGAGTGTTGCACAAGCATGAATTATTTGTTGGAAGGCAAGCATTTCAGGACAGCTGCGCATAATGAACATTGCACATGCACAATGGAGTTTGTGATGCAGTGAATTTTAGCATTCACCTTTTCATTCCAGCTACTGAATTAAAAGACATTGCAGGAAAAATTTACTGAGCATGAGCAGATAATCCATAAAGTCAGCTGTGCTCTAAAACAGGCAATCTGTGTGCTTTTGGGATTTATGGGCATTTAAAAAAATACACAGAGACCTTCCCTCTGATATTTCTCGGAACTGCTCAGCTAAATTAGAGTTATGGCTAGTGCTTTATGGGAAAATGGGTTAAGCTCCTTCTCTCTGTCTGTGTGCAGTCATCAATGCAGGAATGAGGAAATACTTTCTGCAGGCTAATGATCAGCAGGATCTTGTGGAATGGGTCAACGCGCTCAATAATGCAACCAAAATCACAGTGAGTACACACACGCAAAATGCACAAGCATATCCATTTATAACCCCATACAATTTACCCCTCTAAACACCCCAAATATCATAATTTAACAAATTAAAAAAAAAAATGTGTATCGTAATCAATCAAATATTTATCAGAGTTCATGAAAAAGAATTTGGAAAAAATGCAGGTCCAGGCACTCAGTAGGATGCAAAAGTTAAAAAGACTTTATTTAAAAGGGTTAAAGAATAAAACACCAACGCGTATCGGCCCACTGGTCTTCATCAGGTTGTTGGTAACAAAGAAACAGAATCAAGACATACTTAAACTGGCACTCTGGTACTTGCAACACAGTTTCTTTGCCGATAGATGCAATAGTTCAGATCATGTCTGATACCAGAGGTTAAACCAAACAGGACCAAATGAGACCTCTCCAAGTGGAAGAACAGGAATGACACTACTGAAAATATCCAGTGTACTCCACACAATATACTCCAAAGGTCAATAAACCAGTTACACATCATAGTTCTTAATTAAGATGGTTCTAAAACAACATGAATAGTGTACAAAAATAGCGATTGGGTCCCTCCCATGTTTTGCGTCTATATAATAGTGGTGTAACGATTCACTCGTTTTCTCGATGCATCGATTACAAACCCTGCTGATTCATATGCATCGATCTTGAAACATGATTTTTGAATCGTGAATCGCCGATCTTGGACAGTAATCGATTCAAAATGCTAAGAATCGAATGAATCGCGATTTCTATAGCGATTCAATGCTTTCAAAATGTATACACATTAAATTACTACACGCACGAATTAATGGAGACCTCGAAGAGTGTTCGTGAATCGTGCCTCTGATCTGTCCTTCACGCGCTCCACTGTTTACCGCCTGAGACTGTCACAGGATTGCGCTCGCGCTCCGTTCGTCTCTTACGCAGCTGACGTGTGACTTTTCTGTAGTTTGTCAACGGCTCTCTGCATCTTGCCGACAGAGTTACCGGAGCCATCGACAACTGTATTTATTGCATGGACGGAGCAGAAATGTAAGTGTCTAAATCATACGCACAGATCCATTGAATGATAAATGTTTTTAAACAATGCGGATGAACCGAATATACAAAGGAAACTTTTAAAATTAACCACAGCATTAACAACGACCTTGAAATAAGAGCGCAATATTTATTTGATAATCAGATGCATGAAAGTAGCGTTTGTTTCATTAGCAAACAGACATCTGGCGTTTTCTCTCAGAATCATTCGCTGATGGAGAGGAAAAGTTAAATAGAGATGAAGACATTTTCTAACTGAAAGAGAAGCGATCTCGCTCTCATAGATGTGCCAGGCTATATCTGCAGCTAAACGGAATAAAAGCAGAATAAACTGATGAAACTAAACAAAAAACCACAAACAATTTATGAATGATGCAGTGCTAATGGACATTTATTACAGTACAGAAACTATTAAGTATATTTTCTACCTTATTCTGTGCAGATACTTTAAATAATTGCTAATTAAATGTAGCCTAGTATATAAAATAATCATAAAATTGCCATTAGGAAAAAAATATCGATTACAAATGATTGATTATTGTCCAGCAGTGTATTTGATTAATTACAGCTAATTAAAAGTAATTAAAAAAGAAGATAATTCCTTGTAAAAATGAATATAATTGTATAATTATTATTATTATTATTATTATTATTGTTATTATATAAGCTACATACATAAAATGATTGTATTTGACATTTCTGTCACTTCTGAAATTATGGCTACGCCCCTGGTGTGACAAAATGTTAGCTTATACATAATACTCTTTAAGCTCTTTTTTAAAAACTTGGCTTACATACATTTTTACGTATGCCATGTCGCATCATTAAACTAGCATTTAACAATGGACAAAAGTTTTATTTTTATTATTTTTTTATTTTATTTTTTTTCTCTAACCTATGGTTCTCTTACCATAAATGCTACTGTAATTTGCCCCCTGACTAAGCATTTAAAGAATTTAGTGTAGCATTTAAATAATCCCGTGAATGCACTTAAAGAATGCAAAATCGAATCGTTATAATCGAATTGAATTTAATTGTGAATCGAATCGAATTGAATCGTTCTAAATTTACAAAAATCGTTCTTGAATTGAATCGAAAACCTATGAATCGTAATCTAATTGAATCGCTGCCTTGCCAAAGATTCACAGCCCTACTATATAATGTTTGGCCATTAGATAATTCATATTTCCAGTCTGGCATTCCAGGATGGCATATCTATGCTCAGCTACCCTATCCCTCAATCTCCTTTTAGTAAGGACTACATAAAAACAGCCACATGTGCACTCTAATCAAAAGACAACATAGGTAGTATTGCAATTAATAAAACTGTTAATAGTGAATAGTCGTATTACTGAAAACATCCATAAATGTAGCAGTTTTAGCCATATTCTCAAAATAGTTACAATTACCACAAGTTGGCAAATTGGCATAATTGGTAGCAAAACAAGTGCCCATTGCAGTCCCCTTTTTTTGTCTCTGTTTATTAAATGGCGCTCCATTTGAAAGCAGGTGATGGCGATTTACCGCTGATCAGGGAACTGGCTTGACTGAAGAAATGCGTGTGACAATCACATGTGATATATCGCCCATCCCTACATTACAGTAAAAACAAATCAAAAAGTATTACAATTATAAATATCTGCTTTCTGTTTTGATATTTTATTTAATCATTCTAATTATCAATGTTGAAAATACTTGTGCTGCTCAAAATTTGGGGCAAAACTGTGATACTTTTTTCCCAGGATTCTTTGATGAATAGTAAGTTGAAAAGAACAGCATTTATTTGAAAGAGATATTTTATTTATTGATTTGTTGGAACAGTGTTGACTAATTTTTTTTAACAGTAGTATTAATTTTCTCCTGTTTTCATTACATGCAAATATAGATTAAATTAGCTATTGTGTTTTCCTTTCAAGCTTCTTTAAAGAACTGGATTGTTTGCATTAGTTATCTAGCTATTATAAAACAAGCTCACGTGTTAATCTGATATCTCCGACTGCTGCATACAGGAACATTTAAAGAAACAATGAATGCATTCAACAAGGTCATTCAGTCAGTGTCAGTGTCAGTGGTTCTGTCAACACTGCAGACTTTGTTCACTGGGCAGGATTCTAGTTACTATTCTCTGGGAGTTTATCTCCTAAATGTAAACCAAATAACAAAGTTCAAGCGATTACAAGCAAAAAAAAATTATTCATACATACATGCACAGGAAGTTAAAAGTAAAAAAAAAAATAATAATTCTGTCCTGTTTAAGCCATGCATTCCTCATCCTGATGCCATTTTCTGTTTGTGAGTCACTTGGCTGACTAATGGGAAGTTGTATTGTTTAAATGATCCTCACCTCATCCTCAGTCATCATCGCTTCAGAATGCCCTCTCACACTCACACATACCCTACAATGTCTCTTCTGCTCTTTTTCACTCTCTCTGTATCACTAATATATCACACTTCCACATGCAATGGCAGGAAAAGCTCTCACTGTAGGCCAGACACTCTTGGAGCGTGGGCTGATGGATTGAAGGGCTACACAATAAGCCGTTGTTGAGTTATCCTGTGAGTCTCACAATTGATAGTTAATTCGTCTGTGCTCCATTGACGTTTTTTCCCCTCAGTGCTTTTGTTGCATTGCTTTGCATTTTCAGTATTTTGCTGCTGCCCTTATTTTTTAAAATGCCCACACTCATTCTCTGTCTTTTTATTTTTTTGTCTCTCCGAGGTTCCTAAGTCCTCTGATGCTGTTCACTCTGAGAGTCAGAGTCTGGCTTCAAATGGAAACAAGAAACAGGTTCCATACAAGACTGAGATCATTGCAGGAGTGGCTGTCGTCACACAGACACAGGTATTCTCACTCATGACGAGCAAAAATGGCTGCCCATTGTTCCACTTTGGATGGGTTAAATGCAGAGCACGAATTCTGAGTATGGGTCACCATACTTGGCTGTATGTCACGTCACTTCACTTCAAGGCCCAGAAAGGTAGTAAGGACATTGTTAAAATAGTCCATGTGAAGTCAATGGTTCAACTGTCTTTTTCTGATGCTACGAGAATACCTTTTTTTCTTGTCTTCCGTGGCAGTTGACACACATTCACAAGAGTACCAATGATGCATGCGTGTGTTGCTGCTGACGCAGGAGCCAGCATTTTGACGTAAAACCCGGATGCACTTCGCCTTGTTTGCAAGCAGAGTAATGCATACGCCATTAAAAACTGACATGATAGAGAAGCAGTTGTTAAATAGTCATTATTTTTGTTTTCTCTGCACACATGAAGTATTCTCATCGCTTCATAAAATTAAGAACCACTGATGTCATATGAACTATTTTAACCATGCCCTTACTACCTTTCTGGGCCTTGAGCATGGTAGTTCAATGGCATGTAGCCTCCTAGTACTTCACAAGTGAGCAGTTTAATTTAAATAATGGGCAAGGAAATAAAACCCTATAGCTTGTTTTGAAATTGGAGAATGTTCTGTTTGTCTGCTTTTTCCCTACTGCCTTCTTTCAGCAGGATGGAGAGGTGGGACACAGTGTTGGAGGAGAGAAAGTGGGTTTGAGGAAGGCTCAAAACCATCCACCATATTTGCACTCCAGAGCAGGCCAGGATCAAGCCATTATTAAAGCAGGATATTGTGTCAAACAAGGGGCTCTGGTGAGTTTTTAACCTAGGACTCGTGGAGTTACGTTTGTGTGTGTTAAAAAATGCCCAAAATTATTGTATTTAAAGTCTGATTTGTGGAATGTATGAAACTGGTTGACTACTGGAGAGAATTGTTTAAAGGTTACTGTTATCCTGTTGTATCAGATGAAGAACTGGAAAAGGCGATATTTTGTTCTGGAGCAGAACTCAATGAGTTACTTCAAGTCTGATCTGGTATGTTGTGTATTTGTTCTCGACTTATGCAGCAGTTGCATCTGATAGTTTGTCTTAAATGCTGCTCAAAGCCTTGTACAATTAAAGTTTTAGGATGAATGGCTACATTTTCATTTGATCTTGACATCTAAGCTAAATTGTACTAGCAAATTAATTTATTGAAATAATAGGCCTCTACTGTTACTGGCCTTAATTATGCAGTTTTGTGAAAGAATATGAATTGAAGGGTTATTTTCTTTTGCATTTAAGTTTTTCTTTTTTTAAATCTGAACAAAAGATAAAGCCAAATACCAGTGCTCTGTCTCAACATGAACAGCACTATACCTGAAAAATTCCAGGCAGCTGCCAGTTGTGTGTGATTCAACTGCATATGTACATGTGTGTCTGGCTGTTAGAGGATAGAACTCAGTCCTGTTGTGTGGTTCTTGGCCAGAGTAAGCTCTAAAGTGGCACTCTATGCTAGTAGATCAGGCTCTGTGAGACTTATTTGTAATTCTTTCAGGAGAAGGAGCCTTTGCGGATTATTCTTCTGAAGGAGGTCCATAAGGTGCAGGAGTGCAAACACAGGTACAAACAGAATGCCTCCCAATCGTAACTGACCCTGGACCACAAAACCAGTCATAAGGGTCAATTTATACAGCATCTGAAACCTGGATAAATAAGCTTTCCATTGATGTATATCAAATAGTATTTGGCTGAGATACGACTGTTTGAAAATCTGGAATCTGAGAGTGCAGAGAAATCTAAATATTGATAAAATTGCCTTTTAAAATGGTCTAAATTAAGTTCTTAGCAATGCATATTACTGATGAAAAAATAAGTTTTGATATATTCACAGTAAGAAATATACAAAATATCTTCATGGAACATGATCTTTACTTAATGTTCTAATGATTATTGGCATAAAAGAAAAATCAATCATTTTGACCCACACAGTGTATTTTTGGCTATTGCTACAAATATACCCCACCAACTTAAGACTGGTTTTGTGGTCCAGGGTCACATATGCTTTCAAATCTTGTTATTTGACTGAACATTCCTATAAATATGGATCCTTCGGTAATTGCATTGTGCTTTTGTACTACCATTCAAAATATAATTTAAAATTACCTTTTTTCTTTTTTAAAAGATTTAAAAATGTATTCCTATGATGGTAAAGCTGAAATTTCAGAAGCCATTACTTCAATCTTCAGTGTCACATGAGAAATCATTCCAATATGCTGATTTGGTGCCAAAGAAATATTTCTTAGTATTATGAATGTTTAAAACAGTCTAGTTTTGGTTTTGCTGCAAAATATTTTTATGGAAACCATGACACATTTTTTTTTTCAGGATTCTGCATTTATTTGAAATATAAATCTTTTTATTTCTCGGTAAGGCGCCCTTCTAAGCAAGTTTGTAAAAAAAAAAAATTAGCCGCTCCGATTTCACTCCCCCATGACATATAAAGGGGATCTTAATATAATATTACCGCCCCTTAATCTGAACGTTTCCACCCATGCAACTGCCATTGTGTTTTTGCAAGCAACAGTGTTGTACCAGTTCTAACGCCATGCCGAAAGATTAGCAAAACATGCTAACTGTTTTGTCTTTGGCTGCACTGAAGAGCACAGAACACTATTTAGAGACCCAGCCTCAGAGGAGACAAGAATGCCATGGATGTGTTGACTTATTTCCTGTATATTAAGCTTCTGCCACGGAGATCTAAATCAAGCATGCAATTTATTTCCCAGCTGTTTACCTTCACAGACATTTAACTATTTTTGTAACTCATTTGTGCTTTTAATATAAACTTGTGTGTATTTTAGAGTTTAATCGCAACAAGATATGAAAGAGAATAGGCATTTTCAAAATGATATAATAAATTATATATTGGGTATTTTGAGCTGAAACTTCACAGACACATCTCAGACACCTGAGATTTATATTACTTATTGTTAAAAGGGGCATAATGGGTCTCCTTTCATATACAAGTTAATCTCTTCTTGTTTCACTTTCAGTGAAATAATGATGCGAGACAACCTCTTTGAAGTCGTCACAAACTCCAGAACATTTTATGTACAGGTGAGAAGCCTGGTCAGCTTCAGTGACCAAAGATTTTAAGATTTACTGATAAGGGTGTTGAAATGGATTTCTTTCTTTTTGTGAAAATAAATATTACTATATTCTATGTAGGTCCTACGCTGTATCTCTGAACCAAATAGACATTCGTAGGATCAAATCTTGAGCATTTGTAACTTTTGTAGAATCTCTTTGTGTTTATTTTAAAATATGTAAAAGCTTTCCATCTTTTTCTACCTCTTGGTTTCAGGCTGATAGTCCAGAGGAGATGCACAGCTGGATCAAGGCTATTTCAGGAGCCATAGTTGCTCAGAGGGGCCCAGGCCGGTCTGCAGCCTCTGTATGTACACACATGCACACATGCACTCAAAAGTAGGTAGTCACTCTGTCTCTGAGCAAAACAATGGAGCAGGAATTCATGAGTCAAGCCGAGAACATGTGGAGAGCGTGTGAATTTTCTCCAGAAAGACCCTGAGGAGTTTATTTGAATATAAATATGTAATTTAATTATTTGTCTTTCTTTCTCTTTCTTTTGCACATGCACATATGCACGCACATACAGACACGCATGAGTGAATAATGATATGACTGCAGTGGTTTGGGTTTAAGATTGGTAATGGCTCAGAAGTGTTATTGCAATATGGAATAAGAGAGTAGATGTGGGCCACAATCTGTTCGTTTCGTACATTTTCTCCCACTCCCCTCAGAACCTAGTGACCCCAAATAGTATTTGGACACTTAAGGTATTAAAGTCATAGATGTATTTTGTAGAACAGTAAACATTTAGCTGTAGATGGAAGTAGCAACAAACGTTTTCTTCTGTATTGTGACGTATATCCAAGTGAAACTGATTACTAAAAATGGGGGAAAAAATGTATAGTGGAAGCTTGGTTCTGTTCGGTTGTTGATTGGTTGAAGATAGTTTTTAACGTGAGATTGCAGTCATTTGAAAGATAGAGACAGAGGTTAAGAGAACTAAATGATTGGCGAAGTCAAGAATATGTCATACAAGTCTTCCATGTCAATGGAGTTATAACATTTTGATTAAAAAATTACTAGTTTGAAAAAACTTCACAGTAAGATAATGACATTAATCATTCACAATAAAATGCATTTAGAAACTTGAATTTCCATTTTATGAAATTATAAAACACTAGATAGAGTATATTATATGAATGTAAGTGTTTCTTGTTAGTAGATTTATTTATTTTTTCTTGCAGATGCCACTTGGTTAGATTTTTTTATGTTAATGAAATAACATTCATACATTAAGTGTCCAAATACATTTTTGGGGCCTGTATCTCTTTCTCCCTTTCTTCTTCCTCTAATGTAGCTTTGCACTGTTGTTTCAGATGCGTCAGGCCAGAAGGCATTCAAGCCCCTGTATTCAGAGATACACACCACGTGTCACTCAAGGCAGCACGTATGTGAGCTCCGCCCCTTTGATCCGCCCCTTGTTTGCTTTTTCTCGCTTCGCTTTGGAGGAGTCACTAGCGCACAGCCTTTTACGCACGTGGACGTACTCACCAAACTTGATCTTTTCCACTTCGCTTTTCGCGAATAACTTCACACACGCGCACTTAACAGTTCAAATGCAGAAATATACCTATTCAACAGTTCATTCCAGAAATGCATCGTTTTCCGCTGACCTTATGTCTTCCCGCTAATTTTACCTTTGTTTTGTTTTCCTCTGTTTCTTCTCAACCTTGTGGCTCCTTAATTTGAACTAATGGTTAATATTGATGCACTTCATTTCTAATGCTTCAGCCTCTCTGCCAGCCCACTGCAGTCTCCTGCCACACACCCAAAATGCATTTTTCACACATTTCAATAGCTCATCTGTATTTCAATATTCTTTATTATTGTGTGTAACATGCTTCATAAAGTTTGACTTTTTTTTCACCATTGTTAATGATCTTCCAGACTGGTATTTACTGATTAAAATAAAAATAAAACCATATTCATGGCCCATTTTGCTTCCATTATGTAATATTTATTAGTGAAACTACGTATTAAATAAGACATATTAAACAATTTTATTTATCCTTTAAAAACTGATTTCATAATTTTTTTTCATGTGATAGTTTTTACTTCATGTTGACTTTACAACTTTTAGTTGCCTTCACTATAACATAATTTTTTTTAAACATTCAACTTATCACGTTGTTTACACATTTCCAAACCTCACAAATATATGCAGTATTTTGAATAAGGTGTGCTCTAGTGTTTGAGAGTTGCCTTTTGATGTCTGTGTATCTTAAAAGTAGGGATGCACGATATTGGATTTTTGCAGATATCTGATATGCTGATATTTTTTATTGTTTTTAACAAGAACTTATTTTTTAGAATTAAATAAACAATACTGAAGTTTTTTTTGACAGTACATTGAAGCTTTGAAAATAACTATAAATAAGCTTTATATCAATCACTGAATTGTTGAAAAAAGTGTTAACCCTAACATTTTATTTAAGATTTCATATTTGTAGATGGTCTAAAGCAAGAGTAAACTTTCTGAAAATATTTTAGAGCTTATGATTTGTTTAAAAAAAAAAAAAAACATATTGCACATTAATGAATAAATCAGTATATAAAAAATGATTAAATTTACATATTAAAATAATTTACATAATTGTCAAGGTTTTCTTTTTTAAATGTAAGCCAAAGCTTCTGACCTCGTACTCATCATTTTATAACATAATTTACTGCTTTTTTAATCAGAGACACAGTGTAAATGTTATTTTTATAGGGTATTCTACTTTTAATTTAATAAGAAGTAGGCCGACATTGCCCCTACGGAATTAAAACTCCTTAACAAACGGGCATTAGGACCCAGGGAGGCTTTTCATATCAGGCCAGTGCCGATATTTACATTTAAAGCCATTATCCGATTCCGATATCAGTCCGATAATATTGAGCATTCCTACATAAAGTCATCCAAACTTCTCATTACTGACTTGCAGTAAGATTTTAGTCTTGAGGTAAACCCTAGAGTCCCGGACATCAGGTCCTCAATCACTGATGTTATTAGACATGTCTGTGCTTTCTCACACGATTGTTAGGTAAAATGTTTTGGACTGTCTAAAACAATGACTAAGATACTTTTTCTGTTGTGTTGCAGTTCTCAAACTGATGATAATATTTTTATATCTGTGGATTAATTAGTACCTGTAAACACAGAATGCAGTTCTAACCTTGTCTCAATATTTGACATCTTTCCCTTCTTACATTATTTCTGTCATTCAATCTTTCTTTGTCATTCAAGTCTCCTCACTCTTTTCTTTCATTTATATTTACCTTTGTCTCTGTCTCCCACTTTCTATCTAGAGCTGGGCAACATCCCTTAAAAATAATTAAAATGTTTCAGTCTATTACAATATTTGATGCGTTTCTCTCTCTCTCTGTTTTGAAATACAATAATAATTCATTTAAAATGCATAAGATTGAATTTATTTGATCAAAATGTGTAAAAAAAAAAAGATGTAGTTGATCAATATGATATGCAGCAATATGATAAAAACTAACCATTCTGAGTTTCAAATATTACATTTTAAAATAAAATATTTTTGTCACTTTTGTGTTTAACACATCCTGATTTTGAAATAAAACCAAACAAAAAGTTTTTAAAACATTTTAATAAGATATATTTAAAATATAATTTTTGCATGATAAATCTTTTGAAGAGTTTAGAATTGAAACTTTTATGAATGGACTGAAATGATTCTTGAAAATTAATCAGACAAAAACAGTTGTTTTTGATACTGAAGGTTACATTTAGAGATACTATTAAAGCTCATACTCTTCGTGTGCTTCATGGCTAATGAAAGTGTCTTTAGCAAAATAGAGCACCAGGAAAATCAATCGTTCAGTCCAGCTTCTACCTCTAACTGCTTCTCACGTTCTCTGTCATGTTGTGTTTTCCAGTGAGTGGGACAGCTGGGCTCTCTGAGTACTAACACTTCTGATCTGGTGCTCTGCTGGCTCTGGTCTCTGGTACTTTTCTTCTTCTACTCCTAAACTCATCTAAAACTTCTAATGCGTTTCTCGGGTGTTCTTACTCCACAGCTGAGACTGCTCTCAGTCATTAACGCACTGCATCGATCTTTAACACTTCATTCAGACCAGAACTTATGTAGATGTACTCTCCCTCGTTCTTCCTGTTTAGGAGTTCATTGTTGGCGGCTCCTGTTTCTACCGCCAGCACACGAGTCACGCCATCCCCTGGACGGCCAGCCCTGCCGTGTCAGCAAACCCAGAATGCCGTGGTCCCACGAGGCCTGGCATGGGACAGCGAGCACTTCATGAGCCTGCTGCCCCTGCCCCGCCCACACGCCCGTCTGTCACTGCAAGAGACCCGCCTCTCCAAGTGACTCACGAATCACCATGGCGGAGACGTAGCAGCTTTGGAATGTGTGACGCTCCCTTGCCCCAACTCGATCTGGATAATGCAGATCTTCCTGTCAGTGAGGTCTGAAGGTTTTACATTAGACTTTTAACTCTGACACAGAAATATTAAGATTAAGTGTGTGCAGAGATTAAGTGATGGAAGGATCACTGGAGGGATAGATGACCAGGCGTTTAGATCCACACTGATTCGACCTGACCTGTTGACCAAATTCTGAACTTTTAAAACAGGTGATGTCGGATAAAAAGAGCTTCAGTCATGTTCACCTAGATCAGGAACTCTACCACAATGATTCAGACACCAAAGATTCTTCCAAGTACCTTCTAACATTTTGAAAGTGCTGAAGGAAAAGAAATATTTGAGGAATATGGATTAAATATCACCTGACCTGAAGTAGTTTCTGGGATTGTGTCGGAAGACGTGAAGATTTGTGATGCCCCATGGTATTGAGTCAGAAAAGGCTGTGTTTATGAGAAGTGATTCCTGTTAATATCCAATAATTCCCCTTCTCTGAGCATTACAGAGCATGCTTCATTTTTCCTGTTTTAATTTTTTTTCTGTACAGTTTCCTATTTTTAAAAGTTATTCTATGTGCTGTTAATGTGACTAATTGATCCTGTGGACTACGCTGGGATTTATTTTGACTGACATCTTTTATCCACACTTTACATAAGGGTGAATTCTTGTAGCTGTTATAAAATAGTTTGTCTCTTGCTCTGCTAAGTGATGAATCAAACCCATAGGTTTTTTTTTCCAATAACTCAATGGGTTGGATACACTAAAGCCAAACTGATGCTGAATAGTCTGCCCTCAGCCGTTCTGGGTATGACTGTTTTTGTCTGATCATATGAGTGAGAGTTTGCTGTTGAATTGTTCATAATTATTTAGTTATTGGGATTCAAGTATGACTACTACGTTGAAATGCTTGTCAGTGTATTTTTATCTTTGTATTGATAAATGTTTGCCTTCTGTTTAAAAAAAGTGCCTGCATTTTTTTTCTCCGTTTTAACCGTTTTTATTATTATTTTTTGTCTTGTTTTGTGCTGTAACCGTTTTAATCTTGTTTGTTTATATTATTTATTATAAGAAAAAGCAATAAACCAAGTCTGAATTTATGTTGTAGATTTTAATATCACATTAGCTTCCCAAACAATGAATTGATATGAGTGAAATGCTTCGGTATTGTTTTTTTTGTTTTTTTTAGACTCATCTGTTACTAGTTAGTGAAAAGGAAGGTTTTATTGCCCTCTGTTGGACGTTCAAACCTAATGTTGAAAAACTATTGCTGATTGTGGCTCTAAAACACCTGTTAAACTGCTGTAAATAACTGGACACGACTTGTTAATTGTAATATTATTTAAATAGATTAGGTAATTTGACTAAACTATCAAATGCTATTCTTGGCTCTATAACATGTCCAGTTGTCAAAATACAGCATGTTTTTCCATGTAAATTTGCACTGACCTCACTAAGACTGTCAAATTAAGGATGTGATGTCACCAACTAGACCATGACGGCAATGGCACCAGCTGAGATAATGCTGGCAAGTATTTTGTTGATAATATTTTGCAAGGCCTTTGGGTAGAGCACCACAGTCAAAATAGGTTTTAAAAGGGATAGTTCCCCCAAAAGATTCTGTCATTATTTACTCACCCTCATGTCGTTCCAAATGTTTAGTTTTCTCTGAAAGATATTAATTTTTTTGCTGAACCTTCACTTTAAGTCATAATCATTGGCTTAAATGTTTAGGGTTAAATGTTAATTCATGTATGCAAAGTTATGACATCATTGAAAGTTGCTGTTTTTTTTTGTTTTGTTTTTTTGCCTCTTATACATTTTTTGCTTTATTTCTGCTGGAACAAAAAACACATCAGGAAACCATTCTACAGTTATAAATTAATTTTTCAGAAAAATTGATAGATCTGTTTTGGTTCGCTCTTATTAGCTGATAATTAAACTCAGGTTGTATGACAAGTTGTATTATTTTACATGACCTTTTTAAAACGTTAAAAAAAAAAACAATTCAGCAGTTCCGGTACTGTAATATATATAATATATATATATATATAATATTTGTTTTTGTTACTTGAAATGAAGCAGAAATAATAATAAAATATTAGTGTTACTAATTTCCTTTGCAAAGCCTTCAAAAAAAAAAAAAAAAAAAAGAATTGTAGTGGCAATATATAAAAAAGAAAAACTATAATAAAAACGCGAAAAGCACATAAATGTATTGCAACTTAAATGAAAAGTGAGTATAAAAGCTCAAAGTATTAATAATAGTGTGGTAATCATATAGTAAATAATACTAAAATAACACTTGAGTATTCCGAGCACTTTCTGTTATAATAATTATGTAAGTCTCATGCATAGCTGTTAAAACCACTGTTACGTTAATTAAAAGATTTATGTTGTCTGAGCAGTGATAATATTGGGAGAGAGGCGAAAAGTATGTTCCTCTTATTCATTCTCCATCTTCAGACATGTCTTTTCAAGTCGCCTACAGTTTAGTGTTGGCTGCGTTTCAGTGTTGTTGTCATTGATATTAATGAGATAACCATAACCAAACCATTAGTCAGAACTGCCAAACTTAATAGTTTTTTTTTCCCCAAAGGAAAACCAGAAAATCACCCTCTTTGAGTTTCTCAGTTCCACTTAACCACAAAAACAACCCAGCCCTCTAGTCCTTGGGCCAGGGGCCTCTCCCATGTCCAAATCCCTTGTAAAGACGCCAGTACAAAAACAGCCTAAGGAGCTGGTCAGTGAAAGTGTTTAAAGTTAGTATTTAGACTAATTATTTTTTATTCAGTTTCTTTTTCTTTTTTCACACAGCATCATAAATATAGACCTACCACTAGAATCTCAGACATGTAGTTTGTGTGCGAACAAGCTCTGCGAGACGGATTATAGGCCTGTAAAATTCCTGGACTCACTCTCATTCATACACTCTGCAGTCCATGTGTTACCACAAAGATGTTTATCAGGCTTAATTCAAGCGCCTGTAAATTATAGCAGGAAGTTGAAGCTCAGCCTGCCACAATTAAATAACTCTGTTTGTTGCAAGCTTTAATTATGGGTTCAATTAATTTGCTATTTGGAGAGTGGGTTCTGTTTACCATTAGATTCATAAATGTGATAGTTTTCCATAACAACAATGGAAACACATAGAAAGTCGCCCGGATATACATTCTTCGTTTGTGCTTGTGCATGTTTGTGGTAGATAGGAATTAGTTTATTTGTCTTCCTGTGGTTTTTTTACTCGTTTAACTACTGACACCTGAGTCTTTAGAATTCTCTCTCCTTGAGTAACAGTTTAAAAGTTTTATATATATATATATATGTATGCTGTCTTTTACTCTTTTATGGGAAGCAAATAATATTTACAGATATTGGAACTGTCTTACAACACTCTGGCCTCACTAATGTATGTTACTGCTTCATATAACATCTTATTGTTAAAACTATGTTTAAAAGAATAATTCAACCAAATGTTTTGCTCTGTGTTTGTAATAAGCATATCCACAAGGCAATTTTCTCCACTGAAAACAGTTTTAAACAAATATGTCTGTGGATTTTGATGTGAGAAGACAACAGGGAACTGACTTTTTCCCTGGAGGAAGAGTAATGTGGATTATTGACTCATATTTTGACCAGAAGTCTTAATGATGGATTTGTTTTTTTACAAACACACAACTGTTCACTTGTTAACTGATGTGCTGGAGTTGCGTCAGTTTCTTATGAATTATTGTGATGTTTTAATCAGTTGTTTGGACTCTTTTTCTGAAGGCACTCATTCACTGCAGTGATTGATGAGCAAGTGATGTAATTTATTTTTTGGGTGAGCTATACTTTTACAAAGTGACAGAATCATTTAAAAGTTATTTCAGTTTTGCAGTTTGTTTATTTATTTGTTTGGTTGCTTGCTTGTTTGTTCATTGCCTTTTTTAATTATTCTTTTTATTTATTTGTGTTTTTGTGAAGAGGCAGGTATTCACTACAATTTCAGGAACTGGATTTGCATCAGAGACCGCTTTACTCATATTGCACATGAGTCTGAAAGAGTTTTCCCACATCCAGGCCAATCGGAGCGCTTGTTGTCATTGTGGTGAAGTGTGCGCGTGGAATCCGGAGCGCTTTTATAAACGCTGCGCCAGCAGAAACTCAAGAGACGCGCACTGTGCTCGCTCCCGCGGTGCACCGAATTTACAAAGCTCGGTCCAAAGATTATTCCCGCTTAGAGGTAGCTCAGTTGGTCTCGTTAGAAACTTAAGAACGCGAAGTTTTCAATTAACATTCCTTATTTATTTAACTTTGATCAGTATGATTTGGATAACTGTGTTCTGCATCTGCGTCTTGGTAACATCGCTGCAAACTGATGCGCGCCTCATTAAACGCTATGTGATCGGCGGATGTCCGAGTCAGTGCGATAAGTCAATGTGTCCATCGATGCCAAAGGACTGTCCGACAGGACAGGTGATGGATCACTGCAACTGCTGCCTAGTGTGCGCGTCCGGAGAGGGAGAGGCGTGCGGCGGGGTCG
The DNA here is from genome assembly GCF_003368295.1 of Carassius auratus. Lineage (NCBI taxonomy): Eukaryota > Metazoa > Chordata > Actinopteri > Cypriniformes > Cyprinidae > Carassius > Carassius auratus. The sequence goes on along the minus strand of NC_039259.1, from coordinate 8,853,010 downwards.
GTAAACTGGGGGACCCGGTGTGTGGAGAGAGTTTGGAGTGCTCCGTGACCGGAGGAGTGGGCTTCTCCGCTACAGTCAGGAGGAGAGGGAAACACGGTATCTGCGTGTGTAAAAGCAGCGACCCGGTGTGCGGCAGTGACGGAGTCTCCTATCGGAACATATGCGAACTGAAGCGAGTCAGTAACCGAGCGCAGAGCCTCCAGCAGCCGCCGGTGCTCTTCATACAGCGCGGAGCGTGTGGGGCTTGTGAGTAGGGCTACCTCAACACAACACAGTTTGTCTGTTCCTTTACACTTTTTACACTGGTACAGTATAAGTCCATGTGTGCTAAATAAAAAGCTACTTATGAATAATGAGAACTACCTAGTTAATTTCACATAATAGACAGACAGATAGATAGATAGATAGATAGATAGATAGATAGATAGATAGATAGATAGATAGATAGATAGATAGAATGATGGCTTGGTTGCATGAAAGAGAGAGTCCAGATGTTGGCAACAAATGCAGAAGACATCTTTGCCGCATGGTATATTCATCATCGGCCAGTGCACCCCATTTTTATGATCTTGTTCCTTTTGTGAACCCTCTTGGTTAGAAATGTTTGTTTCTTTTAATACAATTAAACAGCAGACAGACTGATTTTAGTCATATTTGGTTGGCATACAAGAAGAAAATGCCTTTCAGTCTCTAGCAGTAACAGAAACAGTCAAGCATGTTTGTGTCTGTTTTGTCGTGTTTGTGATGAACATGGTGCCATTCTTGCTACAGTATTTATGTGATCCACAAGTTCAAACTGAGGGTAAAGTGATCAAAGGCCCAACTTCAGCCATGCTTCTTACGCATGTCTCTGCACTCAGTCATAATTAGTTAGTTTTAATGCATTTTGACCCTCACGTGCAGTTTGGTCATAGCACTTATTAATCAGGTACAGAAACACAGTCTGACTCATCAAGACCACTGAATGGACAAAAACCAGAGCAGCTTGTGTAAATGTGTGTGCCCTCAGAATATATAGTTTCACCTCTTAAAATTAAGCCTCTCACATCTTATTTTCTGTGTGTGTGTGTGTATTTGTGTGAGATAGAAGGTTATTAGAGATGAATTTGAGCAGGTTGTAAAGGATTTAATCTTATGAGATTGTGTTAAAACAATAAAGTTCCTATTTCATATAATTAAATGAAATGAAATGTGCTTTCTCTTTATCGTTTTCACTGTTTCATTATTATTCTTGCTGAAAGAGCTTCAGTGTATTCATTTTGGCAGATGCTGGCTCTTAAATTGTGGCTGAAAGTGGATAGTTGTCTTGGTCTGGATAGTGGATTTGTGATAGTGAATCATCACACACTGTTGGCTCACTAACAATTGTGCTACAATAGAATAAACTCCTTAAATCAGCTGTTGAGTATCAGAACTCCACAGCCTGTTCTTTAGAAGCTTAAATTTGAGGATACTTTTGGCATAACTGTGGACGTGTCTATTCTGTGCATATTGGCCTAATAAAGCAAAGTGCCAAGCTGTGAGAGGTCTGTGGCTTCCAAGTCCTGGCCTCTCCTAAAGAAAACACACTGTGCCGCAGAGCTCATGATGTCATTTGCATCTGGATCTGAAGGCCTGCCTGCTTCTCTGCACACTACATCTTTGCTTTCTGCAGATTTAGGTCATATTGTGAGTCTTGTGCATTCATCAAGAAACAGATTTTTACTGAAACAGAAAGGCGCCCTCCTGCAAGACTAGATGTGTTAGTCTGTTTTGGATGATTGTGACTAAAGGAAATGGCTTGCACGTCTCTAGCCCAATGAGGAGAATGGGAGTGATGGCACCAAATTCTTTCCAGACTCACATCGCAGCTTGAGCTATTATATTAGCACTGTTCTGGAACCTAGTAAACAGCCTTGTTGTCTACCGGAGCCTAAAGTAACATGATATGAAATGTTCTGCAGAGAAACCAATTTGACTCATGAACACTGATTTGAAGGAATGGTTTACCCAAAAAGAAAATTTGCTGAAAATATGCTTATCCTCAGGCCATACAAAATGTAGAGTTTGTTTCTTCATCAGAATGGATTTGAAAAAATGTAGCATTATATCTCTTGCTCACCAAAACGAGAGTCCCAACAGCTGATAAAACATCACAGAAATCCACAAACTACAGTCCATCAATTATTGTCTTATGAAGTGAAAAGCTGAGTGTTTGTAATAAACAATTCCTTAAGACGTTTTTAACTTTAAAGCATCAGTTCTGGCCATTATCCACCTTCTCCAGTGAAAAAGGCATTCATATATATTTAAATAGAAGTTGCTGTATCATTAACATTTGTTTTTCATCTCTTTTGCCATGTTGAGTTTCGTTTGTTGCAATGCATTCTGTGATTGCCTTCACTGTGAAGGGAATCTTAAAAAGAACATTTTGCAAAATTAGGCATCTTAAAACTTATTTATAATTGTTCCAAAACCTAATGAGCTGCCTGCAAAGTGAGTTTTATGTATAAGCAGTAAGAAACAGATTAAGTGAATGTTCTTGTTTATGTGAATGATTTATTCACATTGGACCTCTGAGTAAATCCTGAGATCTTTTTACGAGCCCTGAACTGGAGAAGAGGAGTGGGCAGTGTTTGTGTTTTAAGTTCATGGCAGTGTTCTTCTTCTTTTGCATGGTTTTCATTAAGCATTTCAGGCTTGTTTCCCACAGCTTATTGTATTTTGTGTCTTTGCCTTTTTTTTTCTTTCTGCTGGCACTTCTTCATTGTGAATTGTCTTTGTTCTTGGTCATGCTGTTTGTTGTGTGTATTAAGAACCAAGAATTACAGTTCTTTAATGGAGTGTTGTGTATAACCATAGCACTGAAATTCTGTCATGCACTCTCTCAGCATATCTGTCTTTTTATGTTCTATGTGTTAGTTTTGTGGATTTCATAGGCGCGCATAGGAAGTTTATCCCATCCAGACCCGTCCAGATTTTTTTAGTAGCCCTACAAATGCTGACAAGGCACATATTTCACCCATCTATGGCTGCTCTCTTTCTCTTTCTGTTTGAAAAGAAACATACTGTATGTTGGTGTGTGTGTGTGTGTGTGTGTGTGGGTGTGTGTGTGTGTGTGTGTGTGTGTGTGTGTGTATGTATACTATATATATATTTTTTGTAAATAAAAAAGCCTATTTATTTGTTTATTGTACAATATTACATTCTAATTAAAGTTAATCCTGTTATTTTATGTACAGCGATTCTTGATATTAGACTATAACACTATTTCTTTATTTAAATCTGCATAAATTAATGGTAGTGCAATCAAAACTACCATGATGAACAGTATGAATACAAAAAAAAGGTATAATGCTTTTGTGGATGTTGTTGTTTTTGCATTACATAATTAAAAAAATATATATTGTTTTGCTTTTAAGTAATGATAATTTATTTATTAATAACGTTCAATTAACACAAATTCATGCTTAATATGCTTAATTTTCTGTATAAGTATACTAAAGTGCAACTAAAATTTGTCTAAAGTTGATTGATATGGTTGAAATATATGTGAGATTTACTCTGATTTTTATTTTCATGGTCATCTTTACCTATTTATTTGTCAACTCTTTCCTTCATATCCTGTTTATAACTCCCAAACAATGAATCTCAGCCTCTGAGATCTTTTGCTGATGATGGTTTGATATGGTTAGAAAAGTATCTCATTCTTTCATTGTCTCTTTGTTTCGATAATGTGTATTGTTTAAATTCTGAGTAAGGTTTTGTCCTTTGTATATGTGTGTGTGTGCTCTGTTTGGCCAGAATCAGCTTTTGTTTAACTATCTTCAATTAGCATGTTATGAAAGACATGTTTGTTTATGAGTGCAGTCAAATGCTTGAACTCTTTTTACTGACACTAACACGCACAGATCTATAAGTAGATGCTCGGTAAATTAGCCTATCTATGAGAACAAGAATGGACAGGTGTGAATTATATCTGTTATGACTGTATCATGAAAAGAAGGGACTCATTATTAATGATTCATGATTCATCAAATACATTTATTTCTCTTTCTCAATCCCCTGGAGCCTAGAGCTTCTTCCTTTCCTCAGACTCTTGCAAATAATTTTTTTCCAGCCCTCTTTCTGTGACAGCCACCTCTCCTTTAGTTTCTGTGCTTCTGTAGTATAATATAGGCCAGTAGGACTTTCCTAGAGTTAGGACTCATTTCCTGCTCTCTGCTCACCTACGCAGGCCTCGACTGAACTCAAATAAACACACTTCTCGAGTCTGAATCCTTCACAAACCCTGCAGAGGGTCCTCAGACAGAGCTTACACAACTGTAACTGGACACCATAACTATAACTCAGAGCCAAAGGCATGATCTGTTCATCATGTTTACAAGGTTTCATCCCTCACCCTTTCTATTGACTTTTGTGAGAACTGTACTAGCTAGGAGTGAACTCTTCCTATGCCAGAACTGTGCAGAAGCTGATTCAGAATAGATTTGGGACGGTAAGATTTTATAGATGTTTTTAAAGTGGTTTATGCTTACTAACGCTGCATTGGAAAATAGTAATATTGTGAAATATAATTATAATTTAAAACAACTTGTTTTTTTATGTGAATGTATTTTAAATGTATTTTATTCCTTTTATAGCAAAGCTTAATTTTCAGCAGCATTACTCTAGTTGTCACTGTCAGATTCTTCAGAAATCCTTCTATTGATTTGGTGCTCAGAAAATGTGAATTAATGAATAATTAGGTTGTTTTTGTGGGAAACCTTGATATATTGTTTTGTTGAATAGAAAGTTAAAAATGTCAAATTTATATTATAAAAATTTCCTGGCTTGGGTAGAAATACCTGAGTTGACTGAACGCAAACTCTTTGAACATCTGGCTAGAAGATTTATTATCTTGGAGCCTTCCATATTGTGGATATAGTAAACCTACTGTAACATGCTAAATATATTTTTAGGTAGCATTTAATATCTGTTGTCCAAAAGTCTTTGCTTTTCTTCTTAAACATGCAATATGAAAAGTTTTATGTATCCACCAAATTTCAAGATGACTTTTTCTGGAATCAAAAAGAAAAGTAGTGCACTCCCCAGGAGAGACATCCAGGATCTCTAGGACAAATGTAATTTCATTCTCTCAGACCATATGTTGTAATCTGGCAGTGTTTCAGTGAAAACACAAAGGCCTCATATTTATGCGGACTAAATGTAGGCTTTTGATGTATTGAGTCCCAGGCCAAGCACATTCTCGGTAGGTTTAGATACCAGCCCAGTAGTTCAAAAAAATTAAACTTTACTAAAATCTTTACTTAAGTAAAAATGATGAACCACATGTAAGGTGGTTTGACAGAAATGAGACAAACAATTGTTCTGATATGTTATAGTACATTACCCTAACTGCAGGATGTTTATGTTGCCAAGCAACGCAGCATCTTACAATGGCTCATCCAATCAGAATTTAGAGTTGGAACTCTCCATTTTATAATTAGGTGTTTTACATTATTGGATTACTAATGCATCATTTTAAAGTGGACTTTGTCCATCTTGACCAGGAGTTTTACTGCTGTTTTTTATTTACTTAGTTCTGGTAGCTTTTCTCAAAACATGTGATTTTGGATTGAACTGGTCAGTCTCCCTACACTGGATATTCTGTCACCATAAAATAAACTTTTTTTTCCTTTTTCCTGTTGGTCTACAGAGGTTGGTTAGTTGTGATGGTTTGAATTCTGTGTGCAGTACTGTATGTTCAAACATTTCATTGGATGAAATGAGTCAGCAGGTTCACAAGCACATGCAGGTGTGAATGTCAACAGTGGTTTCAGTTCTGTAAGGGTTGGTACTGTGATTAACTGTCAGATGTTACGGTCTTGCAGCTCTGAGACCAAAGGTTATGGAGTCTTAAACCATAAATGCATCAACAGTAGCACTGGTTAAATCATTTTACAGGATGCGGTGGAAGTGTGGCCAGAATATGCACTAATAATTCATAAAATGCCTAGAAAGTTTTTGTTTGTTTGTTTGTTTTTTGTTTGTTTTGTTTTTTGATAATAAGAGGTTATAGATATGTTTAAATCTTTGTGATCCTCTTGGATTGCAGTATCTGAGCATGGGCCAAGATGAGACAAGCATGTCTGATTCTATTGTTTCTGCCGTACTTTTCCATCGCATGGCTAAAGGGTGGATTTGTTTTGAATTCTTTGGCCTTCAACTTCCCTGAGTAAATCTCCAGTCCAGTCAGTCTGATGTACACTAGGTGAATTTAGACATTTGATGATTTAAGACTTTAATTGTGTTCTTTATATTCAAGCACAGTTGATCTTTTAGAGAACCTTTGAGTGTTCTAAACTCTCCATAGGAGAATGAATATAGATGCAGTCTCAGGGTTGAACCTTAGGTCTTTTTATGCTGTTTACTCAGCAGTAATACAGCAGAATGGACCTCAGCCACCTGTTTCTGCTTGTTCCTGTTCAACAATAGCCCTGGAAATCAAATTCCCAAACTTTCAGACAGATTTGTAACCACTAAATCACCAGTATTCAAACACAGGCATGAGTATTCACATACTGTATATATACATCACCACTCATGTGTTTATCACACAAGTCAGAGCTTGTAATAAATTTTTGAACACCAGATCAGCATATGATTTTGAAAGAAAGACTGGATTAATGACTGCTGAAAAGCCAGCTTGTGTACATTTAAAAAATATTAATATATATATATTAAGTTATATTTCACTGAATTGTTGTAACAATTTTTTATCAGATAAATGCAGCCTTGGTAAACATAAGGCACTTCCTTCAAAAAGATTAAAAAAATCACATGGACTGCAAACTTTTGGACAAAAGGGCATATATATTTGGCATATATTGGCATATTTACGTATTTAGACAAGAAAGCTAAAAGTCAAGAATTAGTCGTCAAATCAAGTATGCTTTATTGTCAGTTCTTCCACATGTACAGTACATAAATACAGATAATTAAAATTGCATTACTCTCAGACCCTTGGTGCATAAAGATAACACTAACAGTAGAACATTAAATACAGATAATAAAGTACAACAACACACATAGGTAATCTAAAAAGAAAGATGAGCAAAGCAGCACATGGCAGATAGATTGAAAATAAGTGAAGTAAACAGTGCAGATATAGTGATTGTAGTGCAAAATAACTTATTCTGTCTGATAAAAGTGTAAAAAATCTGGGATGTCAAGGTCAGTCGTGGGTCAGCAGGAGGGTTGGGTACCGAAACCCAGTGCCACCTATGGAACCGGTTTGCAGTGAACCGAATAAGAATGCAGATTTCGGTGCCTCTTAAATGCCTGGGCGATCGATTGAAATATTTGTCCTGGTTCTCCGAAATGTACACAAGAAGCATGGGCGTCGGTAGGCTTTTTTTTAAATTTAGCTCCCTAAACTGTGCACAAATTCACGATCCCCTCAGAGTCAGTCCGCTTAAATTTCATATGAAAACAATGGCAGACATGTCTACTCTCCGTCTTTCAGTGTGCTCTTCAATCCACAGACTGCAGCGGAGCAGCATGGGCGGAGTCAAACAGAAACAGAGGATACACGGTGTGTTTATCGATAGATTGTTAGAATATCGATATCTGTGCACTTCTTTGTCATAAATACAGTTTACAAAAGGTCACGAGGGAGTGCCTTGGTCCGTTTTAAAAATATCGGAATGGCACCGGTATCTTATAAAAGGGGCAGTGGTGATGGCATCATCGTTTGAGATGTTGGACCAGTTTGCAAACTGGAAGGGGTCCAGGGAGGGGGGGGGGCAGACTTGATGTGGTGCATGAATAGCCATTCAAAGCACTTCATGAGAATAGGGGTACTTGCAACTGGATGGTAGTCATTGAAGCAGGATGGAGATGGCTCCTTCGAGACCGGAATGATGGTAGTAGCTTTGAAGCATGTGGGAACAACAGGTTGTTAAATGGATGAGAAAATTACCTGGAACATTTTTTTCAACAAAACTGAGAATATTTGGTGTTAAAACTATAATTATGTTGAATTAGGTCAGAATGAATGTCAGTGCCACGCTGGATATTACTTTAATTACACTTGAGCAAACATTATAACTCTTCATATACCACTCCACTCTTTCATTTTAATGTTCCCTCACTTAGATGAACCCCTCTGGTAACAGACACATTTGTCTTTTGAACTTTCCAACAGCCAGGTCTTCTTGGGGTCCCATATCCTGTATAATTGAAAGGGGCCCCTTCATCATTGCAGCGACTGTCTTAACTGATTGGATCAAATGACAGCTGCTGTCATCTGTTCATTTGAGTCTGTGATGCATACCACAACAATCTAACCCTGAGGGTGATGAAATGAAAGAGTGAAATTAAAAGAGCAATTTTCATACACTTTATGTGTATTATGAGCTTTTGAGTGCTGATAATAAACTCTTTTGGTTGAAAGGAAAAAAAATATCTCTCACTTCTTTTCCTTCATGGTGAAATTACAGAGGACGGGAGTCAAAATTTCCAGACAAGTCCTCCAAGAGACTCCTCAGATCTTGCCCCTCACATGTCTGTGTGTGTGTGTGTGTGTGTGTGTGAGAGAGAGAGAGAGAGACTTAGTGATGCTGATTTACGTAAGCAACAGAAGTCCCATGTATATATTTAAATAAAAAAATCCCACCACTTGTCTTTTTTTAGTTAACAACTTGTCACATTTTCCTTTACGTATACTGGTGTAAGTGGTCATTTGATATTTTCAGATGTTTTGTCCTCTACTGTCCATTTATTCTTTTATACATTCTCATTACATCTTTTTTGTTTTTGTTTCAGCTATCCATGATAACCCCAATAGCCTGAGATACAAGTACAATTTCATTGCAGATGTTGTAGAGAAGATTGCCCCAGCCGTGGTTCATATTGAACTGTATCGCAAGTAAGTTTCTCACATTATCTTTAGTCTATATTGAAGAAGAGTTTCTCACATTGTTATTAGTCTATCATAAAGAGGAATGTTTGATCAAATGTCTCTCTCTTTACCTCTGTTTCCATTTCTTTTTCATACTCATTCTGTCTTGTTTAGGACGGTGTATTCAAAGCGTGAAATGGCAGTGGCGAGTGGATCAGGGTTTGTGGTGTCTGACGACGGCCTCATTGTGACAAACGCCCATGTGGTAGCCAATAAAAACCGAGTGAAGGTGGAGCTTAAAAATGGAGCCTCGTATGATGCTAAGATCAAGGATGTTGATGAAAAAGCAGATATCGCTCTCATAAAGATCGATTCACCGGTAAGAAGAACCAACACAGTCCTGCTGTTATAGCACATTTCATGAATATGATACACATTGTACACATTTTTAGCATTAGAAAAAAAAACATAAAATATTGCACTTCTAATACATTTTTTTACTTTATATATTTTGCTCGTTTATTTTCGATGTTTGTTTTATGTTTATTATTATGTTCATATTATTAAAGCAGCTATAATATTATATAATATTAATTTATTAGATTTATTTAGCTATAATATTTAATTTGCCATCCTGATGTTGACAGTCAACATTTTTTGAAAGGTAAGCACCTTTTGTCACTGTTAATTTTTTTAATTTATTTATTTTTTATTATATTTTAATAAAAGTTTCTTTTTTTATATCCTGTTCAGTGCCATATATACTCTTCAAAAACAAATCTGAGCTGGTAAATAGCAGGTAACTATATGACAACATTCAGATTGGCATACTGCAGGATTCCTTTTCTCCAATTTAGCTAGATGCAAGGGTAAATTATGCAGAGTAAGGTAAAGAAAATGTAATTTATAAAAACGTACAGAGATAGAGAAAGTTTACCAGGCCTCAGGTACAGATGTTGTACTCTCTTCATCGAGCATAAAAGTGTTTTTAAGCACGCACACATTCACACAGTGACTTGAAGGCTAAAGTAATGCTCTAGAAGAGAAGCAGATTGCTAATGAACCCGATTCTCTCAGCAGGCACTTTGCATGTTTAGCCCACCACAGAGCAAACATCTGTGTGGTTTGTGTACTGAGGTGGACAGATTGAACAGTTTTATAATGTCTTTTTACACAGGAAGCCGCCTCACCGTGGTTTATAAATAGAAGCTGAGGTTTTATTTTTGATCCTGATTGTTTATACTGAAGAGGTTCAAGCCTGAATTCGAACAGCAATGCACTAAACACACCAGGCTCTCTTTTAGGATAAGTATTATTAGTTCAACATCAAAAACCAAGTCCGAATAACCTAATAGTGTTTAATTTACAGGAAAGTACAGATGGCCAAGCTAAAGATTGCAGGAATTCAAACTTGGCATTTGTATTTCAGCAATTACTGCATTCACACAGCCCTGTAATATTTGCAAAGGAGACTTTTCATATAACCAAAATAGGAACATTACTGACCCCATAAATACAAAATGAGCAATGCAATCCTTTTAAGGCGTCTTAGGCAAAATGTCATATTACCCACAACCCCCCACTCACTCAGGTCAGTGCACTGTACAGGCTCTTAAAATATATGTCAGTGCTTTCTGATAGACACCAGGCAGCATGCTTGGCTGACAATCCTAACCTCACAATCACTCAGTCTCTTAAACATATGTTCTCCAGAGAAATAAAGCACACGCAAGCCCAGACTACATGTTTAATCTGATCCGGTGTTCCCAAAGAATGCATACTGCTCCAAGATCAGATTCCTCGAATGTTTCTTATCCTGATCCCTGCAGTCAAAACAGATCCCACAGCAGTGCCTATAGTCTGAGATGTTTTATGTAGCTCTCTCTCAGCTGGTGTTTCTGATGCTGCTGGACTGAATCAGTGGGCTCTTTAATACCCAGCTGCTAAAGAGTTTGCCCCAGTTTGAGTGAGTGATTTTGAATGACATCATATGGTCATGTGTATGTGTGAGCAATAGTGAGAGAGTTTGAGAGAGACAGACTTGTCTCTGATCTCTGATATAACACTTGCGTCTAACTAACAGGGCATGTGGGAAAAGCAAAAACAAAAGAAGCAGAAAAGGGCATTGGTTTGAACAGCACAAGTGATTTGGAAGTCACGCTCTGGAAAATGATCAGGCCCTACAAAGACCCTGAGGGGACTGAGTGTGTGTGCGTGTGTGTTGGAGAGAACTTGTGTGTGCCTGTATCCCTGTAAGCAATTACTGCAATTTCTTCGCTTTTTCTAATGCATGTTGAGAGGTTTTAAGTAGGTCAGTACTGTAAAAACGTACGTTTGTAAAGTACGTTTACATTCACATTTAAAATAGATTTTTTTTTTTTTTTTGTAGTCCAGCCACAGTTCAAGTTGTCTAAAGTCTGATTTACATGTAAACATGCTGGATGAAGCCGAACTGCAGGCGCATTATTTAGGTCTGGTAATCCAATTTCTTAAAACAATTCTGAAACGTTTACAGTCTAAATAAAACAAGAATAGCATTTTAAGAAGATAAATTACTGCTTTGGTCTGACCAAAATTGTACTTTTAAAGTGCATGTAAACATAATTAAGGCTACTTCGAAAGCATTTCTAAGTATGGTATTTCAAGGTATTTGTCAGTTCATGCATTCTCTGGGAATTGAAACCGTGACGTTGGTGTTTCTAGCACCATGCTGTACTATTTGAGCTACAGGAATGTTTCAGTAGTTGTTTACACTAGAAGTAAGTTAACTACAGTGAACCTGCACAAAAATACAGCTGGTTAAACTAGAAAAAAAAATCTGATGTCAATACTCATCACTAAGTGCAGGTTCACTGTAGTTAACTACTTAGAAAATGCAGAATTGAGATTGGAACCCATTGTCTTGCTTCTTTGGTTTTTATTGATGTATTCATAGTTAAAATTGTTAGTTCCAGCCCTAATTTTCATAAGTTATTCCCAAAAACTTCACAATCTAAACTCACATATAGTATGCACATGCCTTGATTTGATGAGAAAGAAATGAGGATATATTTCACAAAACACAGTCTCACACATGCAGAAAATGGGCAGCACATGGATTAACTGAGAGGGGAGTCATAGAGCAGATTATTTATTTTCTTCCCAATATTTTGTCCTTCACACTATCTTTATTCCTCCTTCTCTCTCCCTTTATTGGTGGCTGTCTGTCTCTCTGGAAATCATTACTCTGTCTGCAACAGCCAGAAAAGAGGGGAAAGTGTTTTCCCTCTCAGAGAGAGTGAGAGAGAGGAAATGTGGTCAGGGACTTAAAATGAATCCATATGTATGTGTATGTGGACACAAAATTCACCCACATTCAAGGCAAGAGCATACAGATGGGGAGCTCTTGAGGGTCCAACTTCCATGATCTGTTGAACTTCCCATCATTCCTGTTCCCGAACTCAGAAGCTCCAGGAAAATGAATCATTTTCATGTCTCAGCCCATCACACATTTAGTCAACTCATTTGTAAATCTCCCATGTCTTCCTTTCCATTCCTCTGCTCTGGTCGTGAGCCAAAGCAAAGAGAAAGTTTCCCGTTTAAGTTAAGAGCTTTAAGGCTAATACGTAGCGTGCACACACACACACACAGGTTTTCTTTGGATTATCGATGTTCCAGTGGCCTGAAATGCAGTCCAGACTACTAATGTGGCTGACTGCTGGTTGGGCCAAAATGAGTCATTTAATATTACAGGGTAAGATGTGAATCACACGTGGGAACAGAGAAGCAGGTTTGGCCATGCAGAAGCAAGTGTGAAAGTGTGCAAATGCAGAGAGGATACACATGGTATAAACTAGCATGTGGGACAGCGACGTGGAAATAGTGTCACTGAAACCCCCCTCCCCCTAAACACACTCAGAAACTTGCAAGTCTGAACTTGTCTCAAGTTTGAAGTATAGAGTATCATTCCTGGTTCCAGGCTGATATGTCCAGCTGAAAACACCAAGAACACATAACAAAGAAGGAAAATCACAATTATGTTTTTTTTTTTAGTATCTCAATTGTTTCTTCCAAAATGCAACAAGAGCTTCAAATGGAGCCAAGATGTTTCCAACATCTCAGTTTTGTTTTTCAAAAGAAGGGCCCTGGTAAGCACACATGCCTCCTCTAGAGTTTTTTAAAGGAGATCTTAACAGTATTTTTTCATATTCAAGCTACATCCTCATCTGTCCAAGTATACATATCACAATTAATTAAACAATATTTAAAGCATTAAATACATGTTTTAGTAACCTCTGTCAGGGGACGATTGTAGCCATAATAACTTGTGTATATATATGCAATAAAAAAAATGCACATTATTGTTTTATTATTACTGAATGTTTGAGCATGCATTAAAATATAGTTATTGTCACTGATATCTCAGACATTACCACAAAAACTAAAAAGTCTGAAAGTTAAATCTGAACAAAATCAGTTTGATTCAAACATTTTATAGTATTTGTGTTATCTATAGCTGTTTTTATTACTCATAGGGAATTTTTCTGAGAAATCCCAAAGACAAAGATTAGGCTATACTTAAATGAAACATAATTGAAAGCTCTATTAAGTCTACTGATCTTTTAAAGGAGAAACCTCTGAGGTTTCCTTTGGGAAAAACCTTCAGTAGTTCACTCACTGAAAATAACTTGCAGCCACATCCTACACAAACCCACCAAGTGGAGAATTTAGTGCTTGCAGACTGGCGCTTATCTTTTAAAGTCGCTCACAGTGTAGTAATTAGAGGCACAATATTGGATGAGGTGCCTACTGACGGGCACAAAGATGACAGAGTGGACGGTGATCTCAGTATCTCCAGTTCCTAGTCACTTTTTACTGTGAGTAGTTAATGATGTCTTTGAATGCTGCTGTTTCTGCTTTTGTTCCGATTGTGACTAACTGTAAACTGGTGTTTAAAGGCAGACACACATTTTTAGTTGCACAGGGAACGTCACCCTGTGTGGAAACTCTGTGTAGTTAAATAACAACCTTATAATCATAATCTAAACCTTTGACAGACTATGTTACCCATTCTGTACCTGCATAAGTGCTTATTAACTACTGGAAGGGTTGTGGGCTGCCCATGGGGAAATGTCTGTTTCAGGTCTACAAGCTGCTGTTTGATTAAAACGAACTGAAAGGAAATTAAAATCACCTAAAGAAATAAAATATATCACTACCAATTTTTCAGGTGAAGAAACACTTAGTATTATTTCTCCAGGTTTTCTTTGCTGGTTTTTTTTTCATTATACGTCTCCATTGGAAATATCAATCCTAGCCTTAACTTGGAAGTCTTATGGGAATGGCAAAGTCTTCTTACTCAAAATTCTTCTGTTTCATTGGCACTGGGTGAGGGTGTGACTGTTTTTACATGTCCCACATTGACTGGTGTTCTCAGACTGCAGTATCAATAACAAAGACACCTGCGGTAACTCTCATGCTTTTATAGGCCAGATGGATGCAGGTGTTTCTGCTGGTAAATGTTTATAAGGAACTGCTGACCTGTAGTCTCACAAAGTAGAGATTTATTGGAGTTCATGGCCTAATATGGTAACCTCACAACCTGCTGAAATGATCAATGTAACAGGTCACCATCATCTGTTGTGTATCTGGGTAGCTTGTCTAATATTTATGTAAATACAGCAGCTAAATTTATATATAGCCTATACAGAGAATATATATGTATATATATATATATATATATATATATATATATATATATATATATATATATATATATATAGATAGATAGATAGATAGATAGATAGATAGATAGATAGATAGATAGATAGATAGATAGATAGATAGTATATATAAGTATATATTCATTGATTTTTATTGTAATTTATTTTGTTTGTTTGGTTCTTTTTGATTGTTTGCAGCTGTGCCTTCATTGGTATATTTAGTACATTACAAAGCATTTATCATTTAAGCTCCTGTGACTGCCATTTTTGATATCCTGCCAATGTATAATCACTGCTCTAATATACTGATAATAGTCTGTATTTTGAGTTCGGACATAAACACTGAGTCATCTTTGTGGTGAGGAGAAAGGGCAAGAAATAGAGAGGGAAGCTTTCAGTGTGGTTTTTCCATGCAGATGTTAAATGGAAATTTCATATAATTTCACACAAACACAAAATGGTTGACTAGCATGCCACATTGACACAAAATGGCTGACTTAGCTTCATTGTGGCTAATAAGTGTTCTAATGTGACCTTTGTGTTTGCAGAATGATCTCATCTTTTTGCAATGGTTACCCAATAGAGCACTGATGTTCCCATCAGGCACATGAGCAGTGTGTAGCTGTTCATTGATTGTGGAACGCGTACATAATCGCAGGGATATATATTGCATCTGTGGGGTTCTTGATTAGGGTGGATTCCACAGAACTGGAATGAAATAGATTGAGGGTTTAGTTCATGCTTTTTGATATCCATATAAATATTTATATTTTGTAATTAACCTTGCTTGAAAAGGAAGTTATGAGCATGAGGTCTTGAATTCACATTTAAAGAACAGAATCACATTGATGTAACTTTAATATAGCCACTTTATCACTGCACATGTTTGGCCCTAGTATAGGGATCAGAGAGTGATACATTTTCTTGTCTAGTTTGCAAGTCATCGTCATCTTTATCCTCTTCTATTTTAAAACGCTGTTAGCACAGGTCGAGTTTGCTGAGAGTTCACCTCGTGTTAAAAGCTCAGGATCAGTTTACAGCGCTGAGTTTCCTTCCTCTCCATTAGGTAGGTGCAGATTAAATTGAAGCTGTAACAGCAACAAGGCAGCCATTTTGTTTCTTTCTCAAGTTATTGTCATTGTTAGAAACATTTAGTTTTCCGTAACTGTGTATGCTGTTGAGACGTATTGGTCGTATTGTAGAACATCTTTGTATCATCCTCAAATCAGGCTTTAGAGAGCTCAGACAAACATTGCACAACAATCTAATGTGATGCAATACTGAAAATATAAGTTTTTTTGTTATTATTATTGTATACTTCCCTTGTAAACCTTTTAGCTGACGGTTTTTAAGCAAATACAGCTTGCCCTAAACTATCCCTAAAACACAGAGCCCAAATACATGCATTAAAAATGTGAACGTAAGTGCGTCTGGTGTGCTTATCAAGCTCAGCGTGTCTGCTACACACTCTCTGACTCTATTTTTACTGCCAGTAAACAAAATAGACACCAGTGTGATGGCTAAACAAGCATATTCAGTTGTCACAATGATCTTTCTAATCAAGCACCTGTGTTGAGAGGGGAGATTCCATAAATGATTCCCCACAGGAAGGGCAAAACAGCAATCCGATTTGTCCCATCCTGTCCTAAGTGCCTACTTTTCCGTGATGTCATAAAGGTTGCATGGCGACAAGGTTTCAGAGATCTGAATATCCAAACTCCTGTTAGGCAGACACTTGATAGCGGATGCACAGAGGTGTTAGAATAGAACTGTTTGTATGGCAGTTCTGGGCAGTTCAAGAAACTGAAGGGTAGAATTATGGAACGCCTGCATATAAGCATTTATAACATGACTGACTTTGCAATGTCATAAAGTTGCTAGAATGTCAAAACAGCTGTGTAGGGTGGCCACTATTGGATTTCAATTAAAGTTATTTTTATAAACTTTTGCAGGCTTTAGGATTGTGAAGGGTTGGGATATTTCTGTCTCATGAGTAGGTTCTAAAATAAAGGCTGTATTCTGTACGTAACAGACATGTATGACTTTTCTCTCTTTCAGAGTAAGCTTCCTGTGCTCCTTCTCGGCCGATCGGCTGACCTTAGACCGGGAGAATTTGTGGTCGCTATCGGCAGTCCATTTTCCCTCCAGAATACAGTGACCACAGGGATAGTGAGCACTACGCAGAGAGGCGGGAAAGAGTTGGGTCTACGAAACTCAGATATGGATTACATTCAGACCGACGCCATCATTAATGTGAGTGAATTACTACAAATGCTTACTACTACAATTACTACAACCATTTTATTTATGAAGTTATTTATTACATATTTTATTATTTGTTATTTTAATCTGTGCCTCTCACACATCCATGCGAACACAAATCAAGCCTAAAACAAAAATAAATAAACTGTGTCTTAACACATGAAATGTCTTTTTTACAGTATGGCAACTCAGGAGGACCATTAGTCAATCTGGTGAGCATTTCCTCATTCCAAAACTGTTGAATAATATCCCATATGAACATGCATAAATACTACTTTTATTTCCACAGAGCATGATTGTGTGGTAATACAGTAGTTAAGGCTTATTTTCCCAGAATGCATGTGTCTGATGTTACAGTAATGTTACCCCAGTGAGACTAATTTAACATGGTGTGGAACCCAGCAGCAGCCCAGTGCTCTCTCTCTCTCTCGTGAAACCAACACAGAAGTGACTAAAAAAAAAATTAATCAACTGGACACTAGAGACTGGCTCCAAAAGGGAGTCAGTCCCATAGAGTCCCGCTGTTAAAATGCCCATATTTACAGCAGAAAATGTTTTATATTTACTGCCTGGTACTTTAGGCTTCAAAATCGCTCTTCAGAAACCAACGGGTAATGTCACTTTTTTATACAGTCTATGGGTGGAACTCAAACAATCAGTCATATGAGTAAAAAAGGCATATCTTTTTAAGTTTTTTTTATGATGTAACCTTCAGACTATAAATCATGTAATTTTCAGTATTACATGGCAAATAAATAAATTAATTGACATTAAATATTAATTTGAGTATTATACATGTACTATTATATGTGGAAGTGACATACAGCCAAGTATGGTGACCCACACTCAGAATTCATGCTCTGCATTTAACCCATCGAAAGTGCACATACACAGAGCAGTGAACACACACACACACACCCAGAGCAGTGGGCAGCCATTTATGCTGTGGCACCCGGGGAGCAATTGGGGGTTCGGTGCCTTGCTCAAGGGTACCTAAGTCGTGGTATTGCCGGCCCGAGACTCAAACCCACAACCCTAGGGTTAGGAGTCAAACTCTGTAACCACTAGGCCACAACTTCCCTATTAATGTTATTATTTAATTAATATTATTTAATATGCTTTTAAGTATTTTTTTTTGTTTCCAATAGTAACATTGATTTGATTTTAGATGATTTAAATGGTTTATTTCAGCAGGCTATATTATGTAAGAATTGAATGTAATATAGCAAGTGATGCCTAAGAGCCATAATAGATTATGTGTGTTTTTGATTGGTTTGCTAAGGGAAACAGTCAAGTATACATGATAAAAAAAAAATATATAAAAGTTATTTAATATTTGACTGAGAGTGTAAGGTTTTTCCTATAGGATGGTGAAGTGATTGGGATCAACACACTGAAAGTGACGGCTGGAATCTCCTTCGCTATTCCATCAGACAAGATACGACAATTTCTGGCTGAGTCGTATGACAGACTGGCCAGAGGTACGACTGTACATTCATATCAAGAAATAATATATGAAATAGACTTTGTTGCCTAATTATTTGCTGTGTTGCAACTTTGATTATGTTCTTTTGGCTGTTTTACAGGTCGAGGAGCGACTAAGAAAAGATACATTGGTGTTCGTATGATGACCCTAACTCCTGCGTGAGTACATAATCACTTCCATGCATCAAATTAATGAAAACCTAATTTAATATGGTTTCTATCTTGACCTTAAGGAAGATCTTCGATGATTATATAATTTTGTGAGATTTCTGTTTTTACACTCCGTGTGATTTATAGTACCGTATTATAATTTAGAGCTATTGAAGGTTTTTTTTTTTTTTCTGGAGGGAAAAATTGATCTGATATCATTCATTCCTTCTCACAGACTGTCCAAAGAGCTGAGAGGTCGACTGCGCGACTTCCCTGACATCACATCAGGAGCCTATGTGACTGAGGTCATCTCTAAAACCCCAGCTGCAGCGTGAGTCACCAAAACTCAAAGTCCCACAATGCCAAGCAGGTCAAGAGTGCAGGTCAACTCATTTGCCAGAATTCATGTTGTTTTTACTGGCCACATGCTCTCTGCCGTCATGCTTGGAAGGATATTGTCTTTGGCTCCATTTGTCTCCATATGTTTTAAATTTGTGTTTGACCCCCACCTATCAGAACACACACACTCTCTCTCTCTCACACACACACACACACATACACACACAACCTGCTGATGTTCATTATTCCAGCCCATCATGTTTACTGACTCAGACAAAATACACTTGTGCAAGAGCGAGAGGCATGAAGGGTGCTGAAAATGCATTTAAATTAAAAGAATAGTTCACCTAAAAATGGAAGTTCTGTTGTCTTTTATGCATCCTCATGTCTTTCCAACACCTATGAGTCAAACAGGTTTTGAACAACATGATGATTAACATGTTGATTAACGAGAAAACCTATGACTCAGGTCTTGTCACTGCCACATCATATCCGTGAACATTTTAAGGGCATCTTGTTTTTATTATATGCTTGTTACAAATCAAAAGCAAATGAGTACTTAAAGGCAAATTTAGGTTTTGCAGGTTCATATGATGAAATTCTTTGTGCATGAAATGTTGTTTTGATATAATTCCACAACCACAGTCCTATCCACTGCCCACCACATCCTGATCCATTTTTAGTTTTCCAAAAAGCTTGGACATGTTAAGAACAAGCTCAGATGGCACCCAGACATACAAACAACTGCTTCTCTCCTCTCGGCGCGACACCACTATGCTTATGATTCACAATTGCATAACAGATGATCACCAAATGTCACACTTGCAGTCCAACAAACAGGAAGCACTTGCGAAGTCTAGTATATAACCTAGATCGTTACTCTGTGAGGGCGTGTGAATGTGTTTTATTTGACCTAATATAGATGTAGGTGTCTATTTCTGAAATATGATGTCATTTAAAGTGATAAGGACTGAATTATAGAGCCATTATGCTTGCACTATTTGAAGAAGCATACAGTTCTACAACAACTGTAAAAATACATTACGCACATCCTTAAGGGTTGGGTTTGGAAGCTATTTTGGAGTAATTCTGGGAAGTCCAGCAGTTTTTGATTTGTGCTGGAGAGGTTTCAGTTTCTGTGATATAAACTCTGAACAGATTAGGATACTTTAATCAAAATTAATTATATTAGTGCTCTGTAGTCTTCCTCCTTAAATGTTTTTTTCCCTCTTCTCTGTCTCTTCTGCAGAGGTGGACTTAAGGAGAATGACGTCATCATTTCTATCAATGGTCAGCGGATCTCCTCCGCAACGGATGTGAGTGCAGCCATCAAAAAGGACTCCAGTTTACGTGTGGTGGTTCGACGTGGCAACGAGGACGTTATCCTCACTATCATTCCCATGGAGATTGACCCTTGACCCTGAACAGAGCTGGTGTTCATCAACCCCACCAATGAACTTACCGGGTGTGTCCTCTGCCCCGCCCCTACGAGGGACATCTGGCCAAATGTCCTTGTTCTTGAAATGACAGGCAGGGTGAAAGCTCAGCCTGAGATTTTAGACTGTACAGAGCACAGTGATGTAGATTCACATTTATTAATGTTTTTTTTTTTTTTTTTAATCAAAATGAATGATTTAGAGGATGCTACTACTGTTTACTGTTCAACATTAACCATTGGACAAGATTAGATTTTCCAGAATATAGATAGATATGCTCTTTCATTACCCAACAATATAGTGCACAGCAACTTGAGGAGCTTTACAGAACCTGATTGGAATTTCTAACCATTTTTGTAAAATAAATTTACATTTTTGTTGTTGAAAAAATTAAAAACCTTTTGATATTGCGCTTTTCTAGATTTTTTTTTCTATGTTTTTAATAAAAGTTTATTTGATACATTGGCAAAGACTACAATTGCACCAGAAACTGAAAGAACAAAAATGCTGAAAAACATTACACCATGACAAAACATGTTTATGTTACCGAGACATTAATGGAAGTTACAGGTGGTACTTTAGACCTCTACATCACAATATTAGATTCTCTTGAAGTTCTGTTGAACTTTCTGTTTATTAAAGAATCTGGAGGAAGTAATGTTCAAAAGTTTCCACAAAAATATTAACCAGCACAATTGTTTTCAACATTAATACTAATAAGAAATAATGCTTAAGCATCAGATCAGTGTACTGGAATGATTTCTAAAGTATCATGTGACAATAATTACTCGAGTAATTTAGCTCTGCCATCACAGAAATGAATAGCTTTTTTAAATAAATGTCATATATATTTAAAGCATATTTCACTGTCTTTTATTATCAAGTAAATGCAGAATTCTGTAAGAGCCTTATTTCAAAAACATGAAAACAAAAGCTTAACAGCCCCAATTGTAGTGCATATGTGTTTGCAAATCTTTGTATATATATCAAATGAAGAATGAAGTATTTTCTGTCCACCTAACAGAATCAGCTAAAATCACAAACTTTCAGTGTGTTATAGATGGCACAGAGCCTCCAGTTGGCTCTAGCTGATGCAAAAAAAAAAAAAAAAACCTTAATCAGGCCTGTTATGAAAAGTCCAAAACCTTTGCCAACACTGCCAGAATGTTCACTGTTGTACAGCATGAGCACATAATTGAACATTTTGATTAAGTTTCAGTTTGTTTTATTATATCACTCTTGTAGCATGTTCCAGAAACCTTCATTATTGTTTAATTAGGCAAGTGTTGTAAAACCTGATGTAGTATACACAATATATGCAGTGATTGGAAATTTCCCATGACATCGAAAAGAAGTGAGAACCACTGGCAAACCTCAGTTAAAACGTTTAACTAAAATTTCCCCAGTAATGAACCAAATGAAGCAGAGGCATAGACAGTAAAAGAGCAGAGGCCTTTTGACTTGACTGTTTGTATTCTGTAAACTCTAGTGATCACTGGTGGCATCTAGTGGTGGCAAGGTGTAACAATATTCACCTAAACTGTTGCATAAATAACAGACATTAACTTAATTATTCCAAACACAAAAGGAGATAAAAATACAAAAGGAAAAAATAAAGAATAGGGCAAAACTTAAACAAATAAGGTTAACATTAACCTAAGGTAAAAGGAACAAACAACAACAAATAAGAGACAAGCATATAGCCTATCTACGTCCAGACTTCCCATACATACTGTACATAGTATTTCACGCCTGTAGGGGGCGCTATAATACAGTGAAAAGATAGAGCAGTCAATAACACAGGCTCATTCAGAGTTCCAGCGTCCAATATTAAAACAACATATATTACCATTCAAAAGTTTAGTTTCAGTGAGGGTCTTTGAGAAAGAAAGAAAGAAAGAAAGAAAGAAAGAAAGAAAGAAAGAAAGAAAGAAAGAAAGAAAGAAAGAAAGAAAGAAAGAAAGAAAGAAAGAAAGAAAGAAAAGAAATACTTTTATTCTGCAAGGATTCTTTACATCGATCAAACATGACAGTAAAGACCATTTTAACGTCACAAAAGACTTTAATTTCAAATAAATTCCATTCTTTTTAATTTTCTATTCATCAAGCAATACTGAAAAGGTATCTCAGTTTCCATTAAATATTAGGCAGCACAACAGTTTTCAACAACGATAATAAAAAGAAACACAGATAAATATACAAGTAAAACAAAGCAAGTAAAGACAGTGAGATAAATTATACAATATATTATTTGTTTAATACTGTAATACTGTTGGCCAATAATGCTACATTTGAGAGTATAAAGTCCATGCACAGTGTTATGTAATGGACCATGTGAGAGTTGTGTCTTAAACAGTTGGTACCATTATTTGCTGTCTCTCAGGTGACCTATGACCCCATCTATGGAGACAAGAATGAGATCATCCATTATCTCAGTGGTGATGCCAGTAGTAGAAAATGCATTTACTGATGCCTCCACCATTCACGTGCATCTGTTTAGACTGTATTACTGTAATTACATTATCTTTACTGTAAACAGTCAGAAGAATTGACCAGAGCACTGATGGACAGAGTTTCTGCTTCAGTAAACATTAGCACAACAAAGTTTGGGTTTATAGTAGTTCATAAATGAAAATTCTGTCATTATTTATTGATCCTCATGTTGTTTTAAACACATGTGTCTTTCTTTGTTTATTGGAACACAAAAGGAGATGCTAGGTAGACTGACAGTGTTTCACAGAATGACAGTATTCATTATATAGGAAAAAGTAGCAAAGAAAGTAAATGTTGCCTGAGGCTGTCAGTCCCCATCATTCTGCCTAACATCCCCTTTTGTATTCCATAGAAAGAAAAAATGTCCTGTTATGAAGTTGGAATAATATTACGGTGAAATTTGGATTTGCGGGTCACTTCAGTGTGCTTAATAAAAAAAAACAAAAAACAACGATTTTACCATGGCCAATCACACAGTAGGATTCATTAACAAAGTGTTTTATAAAAAAAAAAAAAAAAAACTGAAATTGTATGTTTAATTATGCAAATGGAATAATTAAGTATGCACTAATTTGAATAGATTTCCAGAATAGAAATCTAAACACTGGATTAAAGCCAGGTCCAAAATTCGGTTTCATTCTTGCTGTTTTAATAAAATGTTAAATAAAGTTAATACAATGGAGACATCAGGCAAAGGATATCTGAACGAACTCCTCAATAAAATATATATATATATATATATATATACATATATATATATATATATATATATATATATATATATATATATATATATATATATATATATATATATTATATGAATAAAACTTGGAAACTTATTTTGAGAAAATATAGGCTACTGTAATTAAAATGTAGCCTACAGATAAATTGTTTTAATAAAATGTTAAATAAAGTTAATACAATGGAGACATCAGGCAAAGGATATCTGAACGAACTCCTCAATAAAAAAAAAAAAATATATATATATATATATATATATATATATATATATATATTATATGAATAAAACTTGGAAACTTATTTTGAGAAAATATAGGCTACTGTAATTAAAATGTAGCCTACAGATAAATTGTGATCAAACAAACAATTTAAATGTTTTATTATTATTATTATTATTATTATTATTATTATTATTATTATTCCACTAGTCAGAAGAAAAAAAAAAACATTTGATGGAAGTAGGAAATCTAAAAATTTACCAGTGCCAAGAAAAAAAAAAAGAAACACGTTTGTTCTGCCTGCTGTGTCCTTGCCTGAGAAGGTCCTCACTGCAGAACACAAGATCCAGGTGGCGAGGTTGGACCCAGGGCTACTGCCTTGCTTTGAGTTATTAAATCTTTCAAATGAAAAAGACCGTCATTGCTGTGTTTTTTATCTAAAACGCCAGGTGGCAGTATGAAACCCTATAGAGATGATGAAAATAACATATCACATTCTGCTAGAATTACATCCTTTAGGGCGCCTTTAAAATACCAGGTAACCTACTCTCAGATTTCCACGGTTTTTAGGAATGCTTCGTTTTAATGCCGCTCTCTAAATGTCTAGAGAGTCATGCGACAAAAGACAAGACAGAGTAAAACAACTTTTATTTTGTGACAAGCTTGGGTAGACGGGAAAATTTGATGGATAGCTTTGTGTGTTTTTCTTTTGATTGGCGTATAAGAAACATTCCTCTGGTCAAGCCAAATGAATGGCGTAACTGTGCCACGCAGCTCGATGCGCTTTAACCAATCCCACTATGGCAAAGACTATGAATATTAACAAGGTCAATTTGACGTTGCTTGGTAACCTTGGGGCGTCCAGTCACGTTTCCTAATTAATATTTACAAGCCGAGCCTTCAGTATAGTAGGATTTGCTACCTTTCACTCAATCAGAGTTTACTGGCGTGACGTCACGCTTTGCATTTAATATTCATGAGACAAGCACGGAGGCTGTTTAAAGTTAAATAAACGCAGCGGCGCGACTCGTGTTGCACACTGTGTGCTGCAGCGGCGCTGAGGGACAGGCGACAAAACGAAAAGAGACGAACAGAACCGAACCTGCGCGACAACAAGACTCTTCTAGAGAATGACGTCTATTTGTCCAAGATGCGATAAGACTGTGTTTTTCGGTGAGAGTTTTTCCACTGGAACTATCATTCAGCAGATGAAGTCAAGTTAATTTCATTGTTACTGTATCATTGGACTGGACGGAATAATTGACTCAAATAGCAGGGCATTTATAATACATGCCAAAAGGTCAGGGGAAATTTATTTTGATAAACGAATTCACTTCTGCAAATCTTGACAGAGTTAACGTTACATAACAAGGCTTTGAAACGCGTATTTGTTTGTTTTACAGTCATTCGGTTATAATCAGTGTGATTTGAATACTTTGTTTTCTTTTTTTAGGGTCTTAAATCCTGTTTAATAGTTCAACAACACTAATATTTTATCATTTGCGTTGTTAGTGGCAGTGGTGTGTGTGTGTGTGTGTGTGTGTGTGTGTACTTGATAAACATAAATCTATGTCCCTTTGCAAAAGAGTTAAATGAATCTAGTGAGTTTAACTGGGTCAGAGGAAAAGATTTAGGGTAAAATAGGCCTATGTTAATTAAAAAATTACTATTATTATTTTTCCTGCATACAGCATAGAGATCTCCAGGACCCCAATCTGTCAGTTTCAAGAAGAAGATAATGGTTAATTTTGCAGCCTGTGCAAACTAAGTATTGTTATTCAAAGGTCAAGCACAAGTGACCCTGACGCTCCCACAGCCGCATTGGAGGATGTTCTCTAGTCTGTCCCGTTATTGTCGGCTCCTGTTTAGTATTCTGTCCTGGCATCCAGTATCCACGGGACTAGTAAATGCTATAGCCCGTGAAAAGAGAATTGGGTGACAGTGTTGCGTAAGAATTTGGCAAGGGACTGTTGAACAAAGTGAGCGGATCTGTTGTGCTACTGTTGCAGGTTAGCGGATGGAGTAACTCTCTTTCTGGCTGTGTTGACTTGATTTGATATCCCCACTGAGACTAGACTTCTGAATATGTCTGAGTCAGTGTGCTCTCTGTTTTGACCTGACTAGTTTTGTGCGAGGAAATGTGTGTGAGAGAGACAAACCCTAGGAATGTCTGCTAGTTAGTGTGTAAGGCATTGGGGAGGTGAGTTTAGACCCCACAGTGCACAACGTCAACCTGGAAAATGTTTTTATATCATATGATAGCTCTTTCTCTTAGTATATTATAACTGCAGAAAATATGCATATTGATTGATTGATTGATTGTGGAATGTTGACAAGTGTTTTTTTTTCCCTGAATTGCTTGTATTTCTCACTCATGTGCTTCAAAGTCCATGACTGTTTACTACATGTTTGCTCATAGCAAACTATTGATTTTTTTATTTTATTTATTTATTTGTGAGCTGTTTATGAGTGAGAGAACACGTGCAAACAGTTTTTCACAGTTTTCTACTTTTATACATTTTAAAATGCCATTTATTTTTGTAATGTCAAAGATGAGTTTTTAACAGTCCTTGCTCCAGTATTTTATTGTAACTTGATCCTTTTTTGGTTTGCTGATCAAGAAACATTTCGTGTTATTACCAGTTTTGGAAACAGTTCTGCTAAGTAGTACTGTAAAAACCAAAATACCTTTTTTTCAGGATTCATTGATGAACAGAAAGTTCAAAAGAAGAAAAGAAAAAAAATCTTGCTAACCCCTAATGTTTAAATGATTTAATGATTTTTTTTTATTAATAATTATTTTTTATATCTGTGAAATGGTTGTTCGTTTAAGTGTGCACAAAAATTGCTTGTGAAGATCAGAAAGGCAGAGATAAGATACACTTTTCGACATCCGCTTGATAGGAGCAGAACTGACTCAGCAGGGTTCGGACTGAAACAGGATCTCTATTTCAAGCATTTCTTCAGATGGACCAGTTTGTTCTTCCTCTCCTTTGATGCTGCATTGTTCAAATGAAAACACAGATGCAGACTCCACCCTAAAAATTAGTATTTTGTGTGGATAATCTTCTTAGAGCTCTTGTAAATATTGTTTATAGATATCTCTTCAGATATAAATGCACAAACACACAAAATTGCAGTTGCTGTGTTAAAAAATGCATTTCAGCACTTGCTGAGCTGGACACAACTATAATGATCTACGATTTTACTGTAACAATAACTATAACTATGCACACATATAACTCTAAGTACTTTACCTTTCAAACATTTGGAGCATGTCAGATTTATTAAATGTTTTTGAAAGAAGTTTCTTCTTATATTCAAAATAACGTATATTTTAGTATATTTTAAAATGATAGTAAAGCTAAGGTTTTAGCAGTCAATACTGGAGTCTTCAGTGTCACATGATCCTTCAGAAATCATTCTAATATGCTGATTCGCTGCTCAAGAAACACTTATCAGTGTTGAAAACCGTTGTAATGATTAATATTTCCAAGGTGATACATTTTTTTACAGTTTCTCTGATTAAAGAAACTTCATAAGAACAGCATTTATTTGAAATAGTAAAAACATTTATAATATTACAAAAGATCTGTCAATTTGGATAAATTTAATGCATCCTTTCTGAATAAGAGTATTTAATTCATTTTTTTTTTTTTTTTTTTTTTCAAATCAGACCCTAAACTTAATGGCATGTATACTTGATATTTCTATTTTTCCTTATTGTTATGTTTCCTTTCACTTCAGAAACATAGAACAAGAAGACCATGTGATGCTATTCATACCAAGTTAGGTTTTTGACTAACATACAGTCCACTTACATAGCTGCGTTTACTGGTCAAAAACCAAACATGAATTGAAGAGGCTGTTTGACTGACATGCAAAGCAGCCAAACAGAAGTTTATCACTACATGACATGTGCAATCTTATTAACTGTGTGTAATTTAGATATACAATACTGCAATTAATGCAGTCAACCTCACTATTATATGTAACAGATGCTGATCAGATAACACATTACACTCTTTCCCTGTTCTAGCTGAGAAAGTGAGTTCTCTGGGGAAAAACTGGCACCGTTTCTGTCTGAAATGTGAACGATGTAGTAAGATTCTGTCTCCTGGAGGCCATGCAGAGGTAAGCAGAACTAAAGCTGATATTGCAGACTGAGATGACATTAAAGAAATCTCTCTCTGATCATTGTGCTTGCTTTCTTTCTTTCTTTCTTTCTTTCTTTCTTTCTTTCTTTCTTTCTTTCTTTCTTTCTTTCCTTTTACCTGTTTATTTCCTTGTGAATCTCAATGTCTAGTTCATTAAATATTAGATTTTCTTTAAAAATCTGTTTTGATCCAATAGACCTGTTTGACTCCAGTGCTGATGCCTTTGATCAGAGAGCACACACAGGATCCCTGATGATTCTGTATGTCCTATTTCTTGGTCTGAATGCATCAGCAGAGTTTCTCAGAGTGAAAGCTGCACATCCACAGTGCTGTAGTTTAGCAGGCGATCACACAAGCTCAATCCATTGAACTGACACTGATTGTAGGTCATCCCTGTCAACTTCTATTTGGGTGCCCCTCATTGTTCTTTTTCATTCTTCTTTGTTTCCTCTCTCTTTTATATTGACCTGACATGTGTGAGAGTCCTGCCTGATAAGTTAGGAGATGTTTTCTCGTTCAGTGGTTTGGTGTTTTCTAGTTTCCATGTTTGGGTTAAATGATCATTCATCCATTTCTTTGTAAGTCTGTATTTCACCCGCAGACTTGTCTGTCATCACAAGTAGATGTTTATGGAGGAATTGAAAGTCCTATAATGACTGTAAACACAGATTTGAGTATTTATAATAATTAGATTGGATCTGTCTGGAATGTTCTCTTACTGTCAAGGAAAAATAACAATTACATATATATTGATTATTTATCTATTTAATATTGGATGGAACATTTAAACATGTTTGTTTTCTTGAAACTCTTACATAAAGCCATTCCCATACTCCTTTTGAACCCTGAATGCCAAAATAGCAAAGAACGAAAGGACAAGAAATAAATATCCTCAGTATTCCTTACAAAAGTGCTTGAAAGTTGCTTTTTAAAGTCAGTTTTGCACTATAAAAGAGAAAGGGGATCAACAAGAACTATGGGGGAAGACCGACTGGCTGTGGTAACAGGAAGTGAAACAGATTCTTTTAGTCTTGGGCTTTACTGCTACTTGCCTCTTAGAGGAAATGTAAATCATAATATTCTCAACCGCAAGTGAAATTCCTAAAGAAATAGCAGTATTTTAATCTGTCATTTTAAAACACATGTTTAGTCCGGTACAGCTAGTCCAATTCAAATCATTTTACTGAACAAGTAGGTATATCTGTATGCTCGTCCTCTCCCACACTTAGTGTTACTGTGGGTCTTTACCAGAACTTTTACAAGGACAATAGAGGGACAAAGATAAGTGTCCATTCAAACCAGAAAACAATTGTCTGCCTCTCTTCCTTTCTTCCTTCTCCCTCCTTCTCTCTCAACACGTTCGCGCTTGCATGCACACAAACATAATAGGCACACATAGCTTTAGTTTAATTATAAGGTGAGTTCTGACCTAAAATGAAGGAGGGTTTTGTCTTTTCTAGTGTTTTCTCATTTGTGTTGATAAAAATGGATGGACAAACAGCTCTCCATTGTCTCACTGAAGGATATATTTAGTTTTGTTACTCTTTTATTACAGTCAGTATGTTCCATTTATTGTGTGTGCTCTTTTTCTCTATTGTGTTCAAAACAGCAGGAGGTTGTGTTGTTGGTGTTCACTCGCTGCAGGTGTCGACTGCCTTCTCTTCCTAATTCTATATTTTGCAAAAAGAGCTCTCAGTGGGAACTTAAACTGTATTTTTTAGCTCATGTCACAACTGAGATGCTGAGATAAATGTTGCTTTTAATATCTAAAATATACATTCAAAATCCTTGATGATAAATGTAAAAATAAATGCATTACGTATTTTTCTAATATGTATCACTCAGCAGCGTTATGTGCACACTCATGCACTTAAATGCATGCACTCTAAAATAGAGGTGTGTGTGTGTGTGTGTGTGTGTGTGTGTGTGTGTGTGTGTGTGTGTGTGTGTGGCATGTCCTGATTTTGCCAAGTTCGATGTGTTCCTAGGTCAACATATTTTGTTGACCCTGGAACAACATTTTACTCCAAAAATATATTCTTAACCATATCCCTACACCTAAACCTAACCTTAACCGTGAGTAATCCCTAAAATCAGAGGAAATGATAGATGAATGACACTGATGTACAAGCACCAAACACTGATTTTAAGCATAAACTTCACAAAATCTATAAACTGGTTCTTCAAATCTGATTGGTTAATCACAATGTTGTTCCAGGGTCAACAACGATGTTGTCCCAGGAACATGTCTCACTTGGTAAAATCAGGTTCCTGACTGGGTCTTTTTATGCAGTCTGGGAGGAGCAGGAAGGAACAGAAGGATAAACAAAGACCTCTAATGAATCCAGCACGACACAAGCCTCTCTCTTTTATTCTGTCTCACACACACACACACACACACACACACACATACTTATGATCATTTTATTTTATTAATTTTAATATTTAGTAATAAAAAAATCATAGAATATATATAATATTGCTATGTCAGAATATTTGTCGTTTTTTTTTTTTAGATTGTGTCAGCTTTTAAACTGAATTGGGAAAATTATTTTCTGTATTTCATTAGGTTTAGTGTGTTTCATTGACATAAAAAACTGTTGTCTATGCAGCAAAGCTGCACTGAAATAAGAAATTCTGCTTAGTAAATAAAAACAAAAGTCAAATGGAATTAAAGAGATTTTCTCTGTCACAAACAGCATGATGGATTGCCTTACTGTCATAAACCCTGCTATGGAACACTCTTTGGACCAAAAGGTATGTACAATATGTTGCTGCTGATTGGTTTTAGTGGTAGTTGCTCTTTATGCGATGTGTATTCCTGTACAAGAAATAAAGGTTTGAATCAGGGCTCATTTAACAACATCTGACTTGCAGTGACTTTTAGAATAACCTTCCAAGCAAAGACAGTACACTTAACCACTAGAAACATTATCCTGTGTGTGTGTGTGTGTGTGTGTGTGTGTGTGTGTGTGTGTGTGTGTGTGTGTGTGTGTGTGTGTGTGTGTGTGTGTGTGTGTGTGTGTGTGTGTGTGTGTGTGTGAGTGAGAGAGAGAGAAAGAGAAAGTGTGTGTGTGAGAGAGAGAGAGAGAGAGAGAAAGTGTGTGTGTGTGTGTGTGAGAGAGAGAGAGAGAGATAAAGAAAGAAAGAGGGTTTGTGAGATCAGTTTTAGTTTATTTCCTTCAATCTGGAAAATAATATATTTTATGTAAAACATACTGAAAAAAGTTTAATAAGAGCTATTTTTGCTTGTTTAATTTTAAATCTCCCACATGTTGGTTGAAATCATCCAGATTAAAGCAGGTCTATCAGATTGAAACAGATCTTACAGGGACATTTCATTCAGTACCTTTATTTGAAACTCTAATTAGACTGTGTCTGTTAAATGGGATCTAAACTACACAGACATGGAGAGATGATTACACTCATAGGGAGTCCTATTTTCCCTTACAAACCATATTAATAGTGGCTACCCGAATGCATACAAATATGATCATCTACACATATATCCACAAAAAAAAAGAAAAAAAAAAAGTTGCCCTGTCTTCTTAAACACCCCAGTCACCAGAAGAGTTAAAGCAGATCCAGTGACGACATAAGAGACACGCATAGTGGCTGACTGAGGTTTGTGTGTGTGTGTGTGTTTGTTTGAAAAAAAAAAAAAAGTACTTTTTTGTAAGATGTTAGGTTTCAGTGAATATATTATACTAATGGACACTCAGACGTAAGGATATGCTTGTTTCAGGCTGTAATATACCATTTTATCAGGATCTCAAGAGGATATTTTTGGCTTTTGTCTAATGCTATCTACAATAGGAGAGTCTGAACACTTTGATATGAGCTTTATCAACCATTAACACTTGCTTGCTTGGTAATGGAATGGTACTCACTGTTCTGTCCTCTCATTGGTAGGTGTAAATATTGGTGGGGCGGGGTCTTACATATACGAAACACCTACTCAGACACCCGTCAACAAATCATGTAACAGCCCTTCAGACAGTTCGCCCACCACACCTTGGACCAGCTCCCAGATCAGCTTCAATCAACCTAAAGGTACTGTAAGACAGACTGCTGGGGGACTGTATTCAGCAAGGACACATTAGATTGATCTAAAGTGATAGCAAATTCATTTTAGATGTGAGAAAAGATTGCTATGTATCAGTGTATCACAAACATTTTTCTAGCAGAAATTTGTCAAAAAGCCTTGAAATGATCAAACAGCAAAAAAAAAAATTTAAAAAAATAATAATAATGATAATTATGAAATAAACCTTCAAATAAGAAAAACGTTATCTAGTTTGAATCAAAATGACACTGAGATTATAAAAAACAGAGATACAGTCACAAATTCAATTACCTTTTTATTTTTATTCTTAAACTTAGAGGTGAAAGTGTTTTGCATAATATACTGTCAAAAATGACATCTAAGCATTTAGACACTTTTTGGTTGTCAAACATTAGTGGTGAATGTCCTCAGTTAATGTGGTGAACGCATCTGTGGGACACCTGTTGAACTTGAAGGGAACTGGCTTCCTACATCCCG
Organism: Carassius auratus; assembly: GCF_003368295.1. NCBI lineage: Eukaryota > Metazoa > Chordata > Actinopteri > Cypriniformes > Cyprinidae > Carassius > Carassius auratus. The sequence goes on along the minus strand of NC_039259.1, from coordinate 8,820,621 downwards.
GGACAGATTAATGCACGGGCCTACCGGGCACATGCCCAGGTCAATAGACCAAAGTGGGGCCCAGCCGAAATACTGCTCCTCCAGGAACGCAATTTCAGCCGTGCCCACTCAGGATTTTAAGCATAGTAGATTTTGAATGCAGCTTCCCAAAGACCAGAAATGGCTGAATAATGTGTATATATATATATATATATATATATATATATATATATATATATATATATATATATATATATATATATATATATATATATATATATATATATATATTTAATATGATTAGAACGTTCAGTGCAGTGCAATTTCATCTGCCAAATTCAAATCTGCATTCGTGCTTTGGCTGGCGCTGAACCAGATGTGTTATAACCGATCACACAGGATTCTGTTGAGTTTATGAATGCAATGGCAAATCAGAGGCATTCAGATGAGTCATCGCTGAAAAGCCTTTGTTTTGTTCAGTGCACGCTCACTGACTAAATGCTGCTCTCCAGAGAATTATCTCATAAACAAAGTGCAGATTTGTGTATGATGTAAGTAAGATATTCATTTCACAGTATAAACAGCTTCAGTTATTATAATGGGAGTTGTTGAGAGTGCTTGAACTCTGTCTAGACTGAAGTTATAATTCTTTGAAAATGCTAATATTATTTGCTCTCTTTATGTACACTGAAAGTGTTATAATTAGTTGCTTACAATTAGTAACTTTTTTTATTAAATTTACGTTAAATACAAAGCCAGTCATATTGTCATATGTAATTTCGTTATGACATGACACCCATATCTAAGTTAAAAGATGGTTTTATGCATAGGCTAGTTAATAGATTACACTAATATTAAGCTACTTTTCCCATAGCCCATTATAGATAAACTAACATGATCTATAAAGGTGCAAAATGTATTTATTTATGTTTAAGAATTGTGATATTTTATGATATAATTAACAAGTTTGGGAAAATTTTGAATAAAAAAACAAAAAAAAGCCTTTAATCAGTCCGTGCCCAGGGCACTGCTGTGTCATAATCCATCCCTGCCTACATCTACTAAAATCACCTTGATATCAGTCGGACAAAAGTATTCGAAAATGGCCAAAAAAGAAGGTTGTTCCTGAAAAAAGGTCTAGCATCTTTTGACTGCAGATGCCTCTTGATTTAATATTTTGTCTTGTAGTGAAATGACATTTATTCATAGTTAAGTGTGACTTAAGTGTCCAAATGTGTCCATATGCTATTTTTAGCCACTCTATGTGTATAAACACACTATTCCAGGCTGCATTACTCCCCACATTCCATTATACATTAACACTTCCTTGGCACTTTTAACCCACACATACACAGATTCCCACACAGAGTGGGAGACAGAAATACTTAAACGTGTGTGTTGTAATGGAGGGGTGGGAGGATGGTTTTCTATAGTGACCCCCTTGGGATTTTAATGCGGTGGAATTTTAATGGCCTTCGTTGATTGGTTGCTTTCCTAAAATATTTCCCCTTAATAGGTGTTTTCCGACAGGCAGGACATTGCAGGAATGTTAGGGGAGGGATTTAGGGACCATTGTAGAAACGTCCGGAGGAATGTCTCAGAACGTAATGCATTTCCCAAACACGTGAGCCAAGCACCATGATAAAATGAGCACAGAAGAAGACATTAGGATCTATAACTGGTAACAGTCTGTCATCTTTGATGTGAGACAGAAGTGTTGATTTAAAGTTTGTTTGGGAACGGAAATGCTGCAGATTCTTATCAAAGCAGAAATGAATTATTGTCCTCTGGGGCTGAAATTATAGTAATAGTTCATCAACTTTTATCATGCACAGAGATATGAATATAAAAGCAAAATAAAATGTATATACAGATACATAAAAGATTTTGCTCTTGTTTTTAGCTTCCACTGTGCCTACACGTATGTTTGCTGGAGAGACTTATCTGTGTCCCGGCTGTGGAAAGGCAGTTTATTTCGGTGAGTCCAGTGAATCAAAACTATGACTTTTCAGACATTTGAGAACTTTCAGGAATGTCTGTGGTTGGCTGCTGTGTGTGAGTGTGTATGGTTTTGTGCTGCTGTATTTGTGCAGTATTCGCTCTGACCACTCTGAGATTTTGAGTTCTTTTAAAGGGGAACAGCAAGAATTACAGTCAGTAAGTCAGTCAAGACAAATGTTTTTTTTTTTTTTTTAAATAGCTTAAGGTGATAGTCAAAGATAAGTTATTGTTTATGATAGTTACTCCTAGTTTAATAGACTTAACATTTAAAAACTTTTTAGTTATGTTTAAGCCATACACAGTCAAGTTATAAATGATATGTAAAATTGTATAATTAAGTGATTTATGTTTTATCTATTCCATGTTTTATATCTAATTATTTTAAAATAAACACTTATGTTAATTTTCTGAATATACATTTGATATTATTCTTTATGTATAGATAACCATTAAAAACAGTGATGTAATGTGATGTCATGGTCTAATGCTGCAGCTGAGAAGGTGATGTCACTGGGTCGTAACTGGCACAGGCCTTGTCTTCGCTGTATGAGGTGCAAGAAAACACTGACCCCTGGTGGTCATGCAGAGGTACTCACAAATGTGTCATATAACCTGCTACTTTTATTAAAGCACAATATGCAATTACTACTACGTATCTCTGAAGAGATGTATTCGCATGTATTTTTGTATTATTATTATTATTATTATTATTATTATTTTGTTGTTTTAAATATTAAATTACACGATTAAAACAGTAGCTAAATCTGAAATGTAAATCCTGTATTTAATGTAAATGATGTATTTGTAGAATATCTACCATGATGATTGCTTTATCATCGCTTCAAACTCCTTAATAATTTGCAGTATTTCCTCTGTTTTCCGCAGCATGAGGGCAGCCCGTACTGCCATGTGCCCTGCTATGGGTACCTTTATGGACCAAAAGGTGTAAACATTGGAAAGGTGGGCTGTTACATTTACGAGAAAGAGAATGCAGAGAATGAAATGCCAACCGAACATTAAGTCACAAGGGAAAGCGCCCTTTTTTTATTTGTTACAGAAATATTTTTTACATATAAAAAACAATTGTAAGGTATAAAGATTTATTTTCACATGGATATATGCAAATGTAGTTGCATGTTGCATGTATTCTGATCATCAGAAATGGCCACTGGCATCTTGTAAAAAAAAAAGTCACTTAAACATGCACACATACATAGGCTCTTTCTCTCAGATTTGACTGTTTTTCACAAACAAACTCACAATTTCCATTTATTCATTCACGCCTGTGATCTGTAATTATTACATGGCACTGGAGAAAGTTGTAAATCCTTGTGTAACTAATAAAACACTTTAAAATAACTTTGCAATTGTTCTTTCAGGGAATAGGTTTAAATTAAGTCTGAATCTGCACACAATCTCAGTGGTCCTCATTGGTTTAATTTGTTGTTATTTTCTCCTCATCCTCCTGCTTGTCATGATCTTTAATGAGATTTTTCCTATTCAATATGAGAAAAAAATTAATTGGTTAATGAACACACAGTATAAACTTTACAGATTCTTTTAGATTAAACACACCCTCATCTGTTTTGGTCTCAATTTGACTTCTTTGGCTCAATAGAATTACATAAGTGTAGTGTTCAGCAGTGTGTTAATACAAGTCTTTTATAATTTCCTTAACAAAATACTATACAGTAGGTTATGACTTACCCAGTCTCCTCGACATCCTCTATAGTCTCAGGCAGACACCTGTCTCGTGTCTCAGGTAACTGCCAGGCCACCACAGAAGCAATGAGTGCCACAGAACACAGGATAGTCTGAGGGAAGTGGCCCCAAAAACTGTCCAATAGCAGGACTAGAGGAGCCAAACACACTCCCAGACGGCCCATGAACGAGTTATATCCTATCCCATTTTGCCTGAAGGATCCAGTCATATAAATGATTTAGTTATGAAATGAGGAAATGTATGTAGGATGCGAATGCAAAATACGCACTCCTTTATTTTACATTTATATCAAATAGTAAATATATCATTATGTTGACTGTTTTTAATTGTTACCTGAGGACGGTTGGGTAAAGCTCCGAGCTGAATAATACAATTGTACAAAAAGCTGCAACAGCGAAACCTTTACCCAGTACTGCCACCACAGTACGACCAACCCACTGATCTGAATGTGAAAGAGAGGATGTCTCAATAGACAAAATATTGTATCCTCTAGTGGCATTTCTGGTATAAGTTAAAGTTTGAATACGCTTATGCCACCTCTATTTCTTGCTTTAAAGTGATTTTTTTTTTTCATTCTATCTTATTATGCATTATACAGTTGTAGTTTTGATCCACGAAATCTAATCGACCAAGCAGCGTCTCACAGTTAAAATTGTGACTGTTCCTGCAGTTACATCATTCCGCCAGCAGGTGGAGGCGTATCTCAAACATCTCACCCTGGAAAAACTCGTTTCAGAAAGGCATCATCACTCATTCAAAATAAATAGCGTTATCTTTAGGGATGGCGTTAGCACCCAAAACACAGCTATACTTACTAATATTTTTCATTTATTTCTATCTCGATTGTACAGTGTTACATGGTTTAGGTTTTTCAGTAAATGTCAATAAATGTTTTTTGGACAAGGTCTCCAAGTGCTATTAAGTACTGTCATGATTGCATATATAATGATTATTAATTATGGCTAGAATGGCTTTAACGTTCACCAAAACCACTGTGGTGAACTTCTATTTTATATTCTAGGAACAGACACTGCAGGGACACGAAATCTCACAAGGCAGCATAACACTGAAATCTGTTATATGACACAGAATGGTTTTAATGTTACCTAAATTCATTCTGGTGCAGATTAATTACCTTTTTTGTATCCCAGAAAGCATTTTGCTCTGATGTGAACAGTATCAGACATAGCCTACTGTAGCCTAAAGAAAGGTCAGCTTATCTGACAAGGCCGCATTAAAGGTTACTGAAATCCGTTACCCCCCTCTATTTCACACAGAATGGTTTTACTTATAATTTTACCCAAATACACTATAAACCTCTCTCTCCTGTGTTTTAGAAGGCATTTTGGTCTGATGTGAACATTAACAGACATACAGTGTGCTCACTGAGTCTTACAAGGCAACATAGCCGGCTACCGAAATGATGTCTGCAGTTTTAAAGTCTTGTTAATCTGTCATATAAAAGTGATAATACTGCTTTTCCAATATATTCAGTAGCAACATTACTTTTGCACATGTAATCATATCATTGCATAATCATATGTTGTTTTTGCCAGTCTTACCTTTGGGTATGAATATGTTAATCATGAGGCTGATTCCAGCCAACAGCTGAGCTCCTGCTTCAGTTTTGCGTCTACCAATCTTCTCCAGCATGTAATATACTATCAGTTTAGATGGAACCTCAATGGCTCCATACACAAACTGAGTGAGGTACATATTTAGTCCAAAGCCTGTGATGTTGAGGCTGATACCATAGGTCATAGTGGCAACACAAAACCTGTGAGAAGTGAAAAGCCATTAGTAGATTAATTGTTATCCAGACACTGACGTCTGTTCTTTGTTCTGTAATCTAGTGCCACTGAAGGTTATAATGAAGCCAACAGCCTGCATTACTTCAACTATTTTTTTAAATACAGTAATTGTATTTAATTGCAGGAATCCTCAAGAGAAACTACATAAACTATGATTCTGCAATGAAATCTTCACCGATCAGAGAACAGAAACAAGCAAACTCATATATGTTTAAATAACACATATTTTACAATAAGTAAAAAAAAAAAAAGAAAAAAAAAAAAGCTGTTAAGCACAGACGTGTTCTTTTGATTTTTGCCTGACTTTCAAATACTTATTTGAAAAGTGAATTGAATTGAACTTATTTGCTTTAAATCAAAGTTTTCAGTGTGTTTCACCTCATAACTGGCTTTTCAGTTTATGGCTTTTATCTCTTTAACAAAGACCATTTAAAAATCTTTATAAAAAAAATAAAATGTGGGCAGATATTGTTGAACTGTGGATCATTTCCGCACCATATGGTTCCTGTTAGAAGAGCCAGTCTTCTCATCTTAGGGGTTCTGACAAGGTCCAGGTATGAATAATTATTCTTGCCCTCATCTGTAGCTATGTAGAGAGCCTATAGAAGAAAGACAGAGATGTACTGTAGTTAGCTTACAGACTGACAATTGTTTAAAAAAACTGATCAATCCCTTGTTATATATCATTTTCTTTTACCTCAGGTTTGATTCTTGAAATAACTTCCTCCTTGCGATTCATGACAGCACATTTTTTAAGATAATAATGAGCTTTTTCTACCCTCCCATTGGCTATCAGCCACCGAGCCGACTCTGGAACCCACCTACATCAGAGACATTTGCTCTATAGAACATTCTTACCTTTAATTTACTCATTTGACAGAATATGCAAGGTCCATTACCACCAGAGGACTGTGGATAGCAGTAAAGGTGACGTGACGGCCACTGTCAGCCATCTCCAGTCTCTGATATAGAATGCAAAAAGAGACAATGAGGTGCTCCCAACAGCCCATGCCATGCTGCCAGTTATAGATACAAGCCTTCTGTGCTGAATGTCCACCCACTCCACATCTGAAGAAAGACATGCACAGTAAGGCCATTTTACTTTATTTTCAGATTCAATCATAATCTGAGGACCTGAGATAGGGGTCTTACTCAGTACGACTGAGACGATAACGATGCCAGTGATGGTGAATCCACTAAAGAATCTCAACACTGCAAACATGATGAAGGAGGAAGAAAAGATGCTGGCCAATGTAAAAGCCATTCCTGATATATAGGACACCAACAGCATCGGCTTACGGCCAAATCTACATGCCAAACCAAAATAATTATAATTATTATTTATACAGAACATTTCCTGCTTGTGGCAGTCTTCCAAAAATGCTAATTGTTCAAAATATTTATTGTAATACACAGTTCTGTTTTTTTTTAAACATCACCTGTCACTCATGCCTCCAAAAAAAGCTGCTCCAAACATCACTCCGACAAAGAAAATGGTGGTCACAGCTTTATTCAGACCTTTTTTATCACATACCAGATCCCACTTAGAAATAAAAAGAGATGGAAAATAATTATGTAATGAACTGCTTCAGGAACTTTTCAAAACTACTGTAAATCTGGATGAAATATATCACTGGTTTTATCATGACATTTTCATTCGAAGGTACGTTGCCTTGAAACTCAAACTTATTTTTTTTTTTATGTGAAAGGGAGGACATACTAACTTGACACTGTAAAAACTAATAGTGAAATTTACTAAATAAAACAATTAGTTTGAACTTTAATTTTGGGGGGTTACTGCTGTGCTGAAGAGTAGAATTTAAGGTTAAGTTGAGAATGATCCAGTGACTAAAAAACTCTTACTTTATTTGAAAAGCTATAACTCTTTTTTTTAATTCCAATGCACAGAATTTCTAACTGACTTGCTGCCTTATGAGGCAATGACTTTGCAGGTATTGTTTCTACATGAAGGCACCTCATGAAAGTGATTTCGTACAGGCTTCTGAGGCAGCATAATGGTTTAATGATCTACAACAAAATAGAATGAGTTTTGGTGAAAACTAAATGAATATTTAAGTACTATAATGCTGATTTCCCGCTAGAAATAACATTGAATGGAATGCACAGGATTGTGGGATATCAAAGGCAGCGAAGGATACATCAGTGTTCCCTTCAAAACTCAATCAGAAGAAGTTACCTCCGGAGACAGGAAGTAAAACAGAATTTGGATCCGGACATGTCTTGATGCCTTCCCGCCTTGGAGTGCTGCCTCCGTAGGCAGCATTTTAGAGATTTCAGACGCAGCCTCCGTTTCATTTAGGTTTCAAGGTTTAGCTAAACAATGCATTTGAGTATAGTTTATAGTGATTCAAATAAAAAAACTTTTTACAGTACTTATTAATATTGTTTTTTAAACTTAAATGGTTTAAGGCAATCCTGAAATGATTAGGAGTAGAAGTAGGGATTTTTCAGCACACAGGCCCATCCTAGCAAGAAAGGGGTCAACAACATGGTTTATAAAGTGCAGCAGCTTCTTCTCTGAAATCTTACCTGTGTGGCAAGAGTGCTGATGAACGTGCTGTTGTCATACTCCCATCCATTCTGGCACGGGACTACTGGAAGTTCTGAACTGCTGGAGGAGTTTGTCAACAGATGAAACTGAGGATGAGAGAACATGTGACAAGAAGCAGGAGTCCCATCATCTTGCACTGGAATACTGACAGTCAGTTTCTGCTTCCGACTCAGATTCCCAAAGATTCCCTCGGCATCCAGAGAACTGATATCACAGTGGTGAGATGGGATGGCGCCGATAAAGTTGCTTAATAGAAAGTGACACGGTAAAGTGAATCGTCCTACAAGACTGATGCAAAGAATCATCTTCTGGAACCTGCCGAAGCCATTGATCTCTGTAATTAGATCTTCAAACTTCATGGTTTTTGTTGATACACAGACTTTCCTCAGTGTCTTCCTGCAAAATCCAAGGTTTATGTGGGGAGTTTTTACGGGATAACAAAGGTTAAGTTAACTGGATGTCAGACGCATCTTGTACTTTGGTCATTAAAAAAAATGCTGTTGTTGTAAGTCTGTTTGTGTGTGTGTGTGTGTGTGTGTGTCCATGTCTTTCAGACAATCTGCTACCCATAGTAGTTTGTCAGCAGGGGTGAATGATTTGTGATTTGGTTGTTAATGCTGGTAAAATAGTGTCTTGCCATCTGTGCAGTTAATGCACATGGACAAAATATGCCATCTAAATGCCTACAGATTAATTTAGAGAAAGAGTATGCAGAAACACATTCATAGGTGATGCTGGCAGATTTGGTTGTTTGTATGGTCATACTGATTAACTTTTTTGTTATAATTGAATGACAAAAAACAGCACTGATCTGGGCTTAGAAAACCTTTCAGACAGCTGTTTTTCACCTTGCTGATTGAGGTTCACAAGGATTTGTGGTTCAAGGATTAAATCAAAGGCTTTTGTCACTTAACATTGTGTGCATAGGCCCAAAGAAATAAATTATTTTATTCATATCCTTCTCCGTAAACACTTACATTATGCATTTTGTAAGCAATTTTAGAGAAGCACTAGGGCAAGATTCCAGATTACTGATTAATGAACAGGTTTCAAGTTTCATAACATATCTTTCGTCATTATCCCAGATGAAGCAACTTGAATAAACTATCCATACAAGTTAGTAAGCCAGTGCCAAACCTGGCTTGGATTTTTTTTTGCGCAGTTTCTGTGACCTGGTTTTATAAATCTGAAAACTTTAGTCCGTATGCAAAATCTATCTTTTGTGTCTACGTACACTTTCAAGATGAAATCTACAGAGAGTTTTATAAATGAGACCCCTGGGGCATAAATATTGTCTAACAGTGTGTGTGTGTGTGTGTGTGTGTGTGTGTGTGTGTGTGTGTGTGTGTGTGTGTGTGTGTGTGTGTGTGTTTATCACTGTTGCCGCAAGTTGTTTTTTTTTTTATGTTTGATTTATACGACTCTTGATCCCACGATAGCCAATGAGAGCAAGCAAGCGTCACCTACCTTGCCATGAAAGTAGAGAGCATCGCCCATATTCTTTTTTTATACTGTGAAACAGAACACATGCCAGGTGCCAGGCCAACCCTCAGATAAACATCCCATCCAGGAAATACTTATTTCAGAGGGGTAGCATCACTACTTCAAATTAAATAGTGATAGCACCAAAAATCACTGCTGTAATATTTTACATTTGATTCATTGCTTGCTCGATTGTACGCTGTGTTACATGGGTTAGGTTATTCAATGAATACCAATAAATGGTTATTGGGCAAAGTATTCAAGAGCTTTTGTGTATTATCATGATTGCATATATAATTATTAATTATAGCTATAATATTCACCAGAATTACTCTGGTGAAGTCTAAACACCTACAGTATTTTGGTCTGATGTGAACAGCAACATACACTGCAGGGACACCAAACCTGACAAGACAGCATTACAGGTTACTGAAATCTGTGCTCTATATGACACAGAATGATTTTAATGTTACTTAAATTCACTCTGGTGCAGTTTAATAACCTTTATTTTGTATCCCAGAAAGAATTTTGCTCTGATGTGAACAGAATAAGACATAACAGTAGGGTCACCTTATCCAACATGACAGCATTAAAGGTTACTTAAATCTGTCACCCCTCTCTATTTCACACAGAATGATTTTACTTTTAATGTTACCCAAAAATACAGACATAAACACTTAGATTCTGCATTTTATAAACACTTTTAGAGAAGCCCTAGGGCAAGATTCCACATTACTGATTAATGATGAGTAAACTCGGGTTTCAAGTTTCATAACATATTTTCTTTCCAGACAAAGCACCTTGATTAAACTGTACATATAATGTTAGTAAACCAGTGTCAAACCTGGCCTTGTTTTTTTTTTTGTTTTTTTTTACATTTCCAGGCAGTGTTTTAACACATTACAAGTAATGCGAGTTATGTAATCAGATTACTTTTTTCAAGTAACTAGTAAATAACTTTCCATAAAAATTAACTAAGCAATGTATTTACCCAGCAGGGACCTTGATATCAATATGATGTTAAATATCGGTCAAGACTTGATGCTGTAACCAATAAAATTTGGACGGTAATTTCTTCAAGTGGTAATTTGGTGAAAACAGGAAGTTATTCCCACACTGAAATGGGTTTAATGTTTATGTAGTAGTTTAACATTGGTTCAATGTTTACGTAATATGTTTGACGTTTGATTTACATCAAATCAAAGTCATGTCAAGATTTTGATGTCAGTTTTATTTACATATTTGACCTGTTTTTTATGTTAATTTTGAGTAGTCTTTTCAACTTCAATTGCCCACTGTGTAGTTACTTTTTATGGAGTAACACAATATTGTAATGCATTACTTTTTTTGAGTATAACTTTCCCCAACACTGTTTCCAGTCACTTATTATTTCTTGCCCTTTAAAAATAGAAAAGCCTGTGAGCTGTTCCTCCTATAGTATTCCTTAAATGTGGATTAGTGAGTCACACAAGTCTGACAAAAACATTGCAATGAGAAAAACATGCTACATCTCCCTTCAAATTTATCTTTCAATGTTTTAATTAAAGGATGACACAAAAACAGGGTTATAGATACAAAAACAAAAGAACAGTTCAACAGTACTACATTTAGTTATGTATTCTGCACAATTAAACTGTCTTTCCATTTCAACCTACTGCCCTCTTTTACATCATTTTTTTTATCTTGTAGTGGCGAGTCATCAGTGCCCTTCCTGTAATTTAAAACAACAAAATGAACATTCTTCTAACTGCAAATGATTATGCTTAAGGGTTCAGTTTCCCAGACTAGATTATTTTTCCACATAACCATACCTGATTCCCTCGATGTCCTCTATAGTCTCCGGCAGACACCTGCCTCGTGTCTCGGGTAATAGATAAGCCACAAAAGCAGCAGAGAGGCCAAGAGAAGACAAGATGACTTGAGAGAAATAGCTCCAAACATCATCTGACTGCAGGATCAGAGGAGCCACAGACACACCAAGACGTGCCACAAAGGAGGTATACCCCATCCCATTTTGCCTAGATTTTGCATTTATAAGTATATGTTAAATTCAACTTCAAAAATTAAAAAAATTAATAAATTTTTACCATTTACAGTTTAACACTACTGTTCAAAAGTTTGGGGAAGATTTCTTCTGTTTTATTCAACAACAAGTCAATAAACTGAAAAAATGACAGTAAAGACAACTATAATGTTAATAGATTTCTGTTTGAACAGAAACAATAGTTACATTAGATTTATGTTTGTTCTTCTGAACTTTTAATCCATCAAATGCTAAAAAATTTATGACAGTTTCAACAAAAATAATTAAGCAGCACTACTGTTTTCAACATTGAAGATAAAATGTTTCTTAAGCAACAAATATTAGAATGATCATATGACATTGAATCTGGAGTAATGGTTGCTAAAAATTCTGATTTGCCAACACAAGAATAAATCATGTTTTCTTATGTTAAAAAGATTAAATAATATAAATAATATAATAATATTTCACAATATAAATTGATTAAAAAATCTGACTAGCCCCAAACATTTTTTCAAAAACTCAATTGTTGTGTAGCTTTGGGCATTACTGTAGATCTAATTTTTACTACAGTATAATTTTGAATGAAACTGGTTTTCATACCTGACAACAGTGGGGTAAAGCTCAGAGCTGTATAAAATAACTGTGCCAAAAGACGTGGCTGAGCAGCCTTTTCCCAGCACAGCAATCACTGTACGAACGACTGACTTATCTGAATGGCAAGAGAAAGAAAATGTTGCATAGGACGAACTGTCAATGGGGAAACTGTAATCATTGTCATTTCAATCTTCATGTTAAAGGATCAGTAAGTATTGGCTCTCACCTTTGGGTATGAATATGTTAATCATCAGGCTGATTCCAGCAAACAGCAGTGATCCAGCCTGAGTTATGCGTCGTCCAAACTTATCCAGCAGATAATAGATGCTCAGTTTAGCGGGAATTTCAATGGCTCCATAAACAAACTGAGTGAGATACATATTTAGTCCAAAGCTTGAAATGTTGAAACTAATTCCATAGGCAACAGTGGCAACAGCAAACCTGGCAGTGAAAAGTCCAGCAGAAATAAAAAAAAAAAAATGAGTTTTATCTAAACATCCTTTTACTGATGGAACTGTTGTGTGTGTTTGTGATTAATACAAACCACGTGATTCCTGTAAGTAAAGCCAGTCTCCTCATCTTAGGAGTCCTAACCAGATCCAGGTATGAATACTTCCTGTTTCCTCTGTCGGTAACTATGATTTTAGCCAAATCCTATAGAAAAACAAAGAGAAAAACAAATACTTTTAAATATGTCAGGAAAACTATGCTAAAATAAAAGCATGGGGAAAAAAATACTTTGATTATATTTTGAAAAGGTACCGCCCCAGTGACAGCTGTTGTACCTTTATTTCTGAGACTGAACCAAACTATATTTTTTCTCTTTTTCAATAATCTGTTTCACATCAATCACCATCAACAGGGAGAAATGTTGTGCCATTGTTAATAAAAAATATATTTCTGGTATTTTAAATTACAATATATTTCTTCAATGCCATTTTAGATTTCCTTCTGGTAATTCAGTGAGATGTTCTCACCTCAGGTTTTATGCTGACAATAACTTCCTGTTTCTGGTTCATGACAGCACATTTACGAAGATAATAATAAGCTTTATCCACCCTCCCGTTAGCTATCAGCCACCGTGCTGACTCTGGAATCCACCTATAACAACATCAAAATTCATATTTATGAAATGCATAATATTTTATTTTGAGAACGTGCAGCAATCTACCTTTTGAAAAAGGCACATTACAGAACCAAATGATTTTCAGATGTTTTTTGTGACCTCTATTTAGGTTTGGTTTATTTATACTCACCACCAAGTGATTATGGAAATAATGGTGGGCAATGAGATGGCAATAGTCAGCCATTTCCAGTCTCGAATGAAGTATGCAATCATTGGAAAGCTCATGAAGGCAAATGTCCAAGCGAGGCTGTCAATCACCCCGACCAGCTTTCTGTGCTCAATGCTCACCCACTCCACATCTGATGAAGAACAAATCAACAAATGAACGTATGCACACACACTCATCACTTTGACAGTAACAGTGATAGAGTGATGTTCATTTTAGAAACCTTATTATGTGCTTTTTTAAAGCCACAATAATTATCCACACCAAGCAATTTAATAATCGAGGGATTCTCACTGAGTATAGTGGAGATGATGACACTGCCAGTAATGGTGAATCCAGTGAAGAATCTCAGCACCGCAAACATGATGAAGGAGGAGGAAAAAGTACTACACAATCCAAATCCCATTCCTAACATATGTGACACCAGCAGCATTGGCTTACGCCCAAACCTGAGCAGAAACAGGCACTTAAAAACAATCAAGTGCAAACACTTTTTTTTTTTTTTTTGATTGATTAGATTAGATTATTTGGACAAATCTCCATGCAGCTGAGATTTAATTAAATAGATAGTTTTTTTGATTTATGTAAACCTCAAAAACCTCATTAAACCAATTTAGCTGCACCAACATTGCACTCAAGCTCCCAAAAGCAGCTGCTCCAAACATGACCCCAATGAAGAAGATGGTGGTTGTTAATCTGCTCAATGCTCTTTTGTCACACACTAAATCCCACTGAAAGACACACAAAAAAGATAAGAGGTCACAACTTGAGAAAAGTAGAAAGTGTATCATCAGTAATATATAAAAAAGCAGGAGTATTCTCACCTGTGTGGCGAGCGTGCTGATGAACATGTTGTTGTCATACTCCCATCCATTCTGGCACTGGACTACAGCAACCTCTGAGGGGCTGGAAGAGTTTGACAGCAGGTGGAACTGAGGATAAGAGAACATGTGACAGGAAGCAGGAGTCCCATCATCCTGCACTGGAATACTGACAGTCAGTCTCTCCTCCTGAGTCAGATTCTCAAAGATCTCGTCAGCATCCAGAGAGCTGATGCTGCAATGATGAGAAGGGATAACAGCAATAAAGTTGCCTAACAGAAAGTGACACGCAAGACTAAATCGTCCAAAGAAATTGATGCACAGGACCATCTTCTGGAACCTTCCGAATCCATTAATTTCTGAAAGAAGATCTTCGAACTTCATCCCTGCGCTCTGTTGTGTTCGACCTGGTTGAGGATCTGTCTCACCTGGCTCTTTTGTTCATACCTCATGTCATAACACTCTAAATGAGGGAAATGGTTAACAGAGGGAATGTCTAAAGCTTTGTGGAACATTTGTAAAAATTAAACCCTTTGGTTGAAACTTTACATTGTGGTGATTTTACAATAAATGTTTATTCTTGCTTTGTCATTCTGAGATTATCATAACTTTGCCCTCAAGACAGCCACAGTCTATTTACCTGTAGCATGAATATAACATGATTTTTTTCTTAACTGTGACATTTGGTTTAAAAGAAAGAAATTAAAGAATGAAAGAAATTCATATTTGATTGCAGAAAGTGTGTTTTAAAGCCATTTATAATGTTACAAAAGATTTCTGTTTTAAATAAATGCTGTTCTTCCAACAAAAATATAAAGCAGCCGAATGATTCAAATCCTTATAATAAAAATATAGGTTTCTATGTTTCTTTGGCACCAAATCATAATCATCAGAATGATTTCTAAAGGATCATGTCACACTAAAGCCTGGAGTAATGGCTAGTCAAAATTCAGCTTTTCCATAACAGGAATTAATATATATATATTTTTCCATTTTATGTACAAACAAAAGTAGATTTGCAAATGATAAACAACTGAAAGCAGTTGGGTAGAGCTCAGTGGTAAAGAGGAAAATACACGAGAGAGAATCCTTTACCCAGCACAGAAATGACTGTACGGGGCAGCCACAAATCTAAAGACAGGACCAGAGACGTCTCCCGAGCCATACATGACTGACTTAAATCTGACTTATAACTCTAGGTCCACTGGAATTATTTTATTTTATTTTATTTTATTTTATTACACCAGACAGTGAAGCAGGGGCCATAATAACTTGCAAAACCCAGACTTCTTGTTAAACCTTGTAAGGACAAGAAATAAGAAAATATTACAATAAGAAAGCAATGTTTTGATTTTGTTCTACATTGTGTGAAAATCAACTAGTGATCAACGATAAAGAATTTTATATAATTCATTATACACACTCTTAAAAATTGTCCCGTTAAAAAACAGTAAGTAACTGGCAGCACAGTTGCCAGCAAGTTACTGTTAAATTAACAGTGTCTTGCTGTTGTTGAAATTTACAGTTTGTTACTGTTTTTGGAAATACAGCATAAAGCTGTTATTTTATAAATTAACAATAAATTACTGTCAAAAGCATTAACAGTTAGTTGATGTTTTATTTTTTACTTTTAACTGTAAACTACAAACTGCTAAGAAAAAAAGGTGGAATTATTTTTCTAGATATTTCTTTAATTTTATGAATTAACCCTTTGAAGTCTTGCTATAAAACCATGTTTTAATACAACATACAGATATAGCCTTTGAAACAGTAAAATTCAACACAAAGTGTAACTTCACATTTGTTTTATTAAAACTTGAAAACTTGGAGAAAGAAAAAGCCACTTTAAATCACAAAATATTCTCAAAATTAGTGGCTGATGCAAGTGGTATGACTAAAACTTAAGCCTCAGAGTAAACTTTCGTTTAACTGAATAAACAAATAATTTACATAACATTAGAAAAAACTAAATGAGTGACTCAGCGAACTGCTGAGAGAATAAGAATTACTAAATTATTAGTGAATAAAAGTTACTGAATGAAGAAATAATTCAATGATGAATGAAGTCAAAATGTAGGTATTCAAGAATGAACACCTGAAAAAATTGTGCGACTTAACACACTAAAAGCATGTTTTTGTCATGTGTGAAGAGTATGTGTACGGTGTGTGTGTGTGGTATGTCAGTGGATGAGTGAGTTCAGTTATATGAAGTCCCACTCAAAGTCCATTAGCTTCTTAAGTAGACTGGCAACCCGAGTGTTGACTGATTTATTTTTGTGGCCGACCTTCCCTGTCCGCTTTGATAGGACTTGTCCACCCTTGTTGCCTTTTTCAGGATTTATTCCAATGAAGCGCCTGAAAAACAAATGCATACATTCAGAATTAGTGTGGGTAAAATTTTACATAACGAGAATGTGAATAGAAATTATCATATGATTCTAAGCATCTAACCTCTGAATGAATTGCAACGTGGATGCAGCCTCAGCTTGGTACTCCACATTGAAATTGTAGAAAGTTGAAAACACAGCAGCAAGTCCAGACAGAAAACTTGGCTGGATGACCTCACAGATTATTTGCCCCTCAAAACTAATCATCCATTCATGAATGCAGCTTCCTGGTTTTTCACCTAAAACATTTCAAAGAAAAAACAATGTCAGACAGTCATATAACACTAATTTTCTACTGCCAGATTGCAAACAAATGCAAGGGAAACTGAAATGATTTTACCTAGTCACAAAGCCCTGTTCTTTTAACATAACATATGCATTTCAAAATGCTGATTGTGGACTGGTCTGGACAGACACTGAAGTCAACATGTGCATTATACTGTGTATTGTGAAATAGTTGCTGCAATTTTTATGATTTATTTAACTCAATATTTTTGCTCAATACAGTTGAAGGGTTAAAAAAAAAAAAGTAATGAATTAGTCCCCCTCACTTTCAAAGAGTTTTCATTTTCAAAACACAAATGAAACTGTTTTTAATATTCTTTCATCATTTCTGTTCATCCATTAAAAGTCCAGTCAAATCCAGGGTAAATGGAAACTCAAACAAGTACAAAGACAACTGGGAAATATGCAGGAAGTCCTAGAAATAATCAAATATACTTGAAAAAACAAGTAAGAAATATGTTTCCTGTACTTTGAAGCTTTAAATGAGTATTTCACTTTCAGAACAACTATTTACAGATAATGTACTTACCCTGTTGTCATCCAAAATTTTCATGCCTTTCTTTCTTAAGTCGTAAAAAAAATTGTTTTTTTTTTTTTAATGAAAAATATTTAAGGAATTATCTCCATATAGTTGACTTCAATGGTGCAATGATGTGGACTTTAAGATGGGAATAAAACTGAGTTAATGTATCACATTTGACACTACACAAGTCAACATGGCATGCAAGGTCTACTGCTGGCTACAAATGTGATCTAGGTACCACCACACACTCATTGTGTTGTCTGTAAAGATGTGATTTTAAAGCTGCTAATTTAGGAAATTTCCTGTTACAGTCCTGGATGCAACAATGAAGAAACAAGTTAGGGGTATTGCTGTGAATCCTCATGTGCTTCACATAGACCACTGGAGTACTGCATTGCTGCCCGCATAACTGACACCCAAACATGCTGACAAGTCAAAATGGACAGTCTTTGGGAACGAAAAAACGTAACTCAAAAAATCTCAACAACAACAAAAGAAAATCTCCACTAAAATAAAACTGCCATTGGCCTACTGTACTGGGTAAAGTAACATTGCAATACAAACCAACAACGCAAAATAAATTAACATGAATTATTCTTACTGATTATTATATCGCGTAACTTATTCTATCAAGCCAACTTGGATCGAAACAATCCAAAATACAGCCAACAATAAAGTAACAAAACGACAACACTATTAAGAAAAACTTCCCTCGGAATACAGTTATGTACAAATTAGAAGAACAAGCTTACCCAAATTCGCAAGCACAACGTTATTGAAATCAACGTTTTGTCTAATATACACTATTAGGCATTAAATGAAAAGATAGCAAGCTAAAATTAGCAAACGAGGAGACGATAATTTCAGCGTGTTAAAGATACATCAATATTACTTCGTTGCTATTGTGTTAAAGGCTTACTTTGCAGAAGAGTTTATATCATGATGTTTGATTAAACTCACCTTGTAATCGGGAAATATCTGAATCAATCCAGCTCCAATCTATGATGCCGTTGGAACGTTGATGGTTTTAGCACTGAAATGGACATATTAAACAGTTACAGCCTCAGCATCCACTATTATGAAAGTTATTTGCACAGTTATTTGCAATTGCAAACGTGTATTTTGTGTGAAAGGAGCAAGGCAAAGGTGCACTCACCGGTTAAATCACAATATAAAGACGGATGAAAATCCACATGTGCTCGCTGCAGCTTTCTGTTCCCAAAATACTGTTAAGTACTGTTTTCTTTCCTTCGAGCAATAAATACGGTAAAATAACGTTCACGAGTTCACCCTTACATCTAATCTGAAGGCAAATAGTAGGCATATTTTGGCGTGCTGTCCTGGGGGAGGGGTCCGGGCCCGGAGCATAGCCCGAACCCAAATAACTCCCCCTATCCCAATTTGGGATAAATAGATTAGAAGTGAGGAGTTGGGGTGGAGGAGGGTTGCCGAAAAACTGTCGTGGGACAGGAGGTAGGAAGACTGGATATATATACGCGTACGTGCTATAAGATGATTAGCTAAACGAGATGCACCTGTACCAAATTGGATGATTATCTGATCGTGCTTCTCCCGAACTTTGTTAATAAAACCACATTTCACGAGTTCACCCTTACATCTAATCTGAAGGCAAATAGTAGGCATATTTTGGCGTGCTGTCCTGGGGGAGGGGTCCGGGCCCGGAGCATAGCCCGAACCCAAATAACTCCCCAAAAGAAGCTTAAAGCCATAGGACAGCAGCCAGAGAGATAAAATTTAGTTGCCCCCCAAAATATGCGTGTTGGGAAGAAAATGCAGAGCGACCTGGAGAGCCCGTGCAGTGTTCGACGAGAGCTGCGGCTCGCAACGTCTTACCAGCGAGCCCTCCATGCCGCTTATGGGAGGAGCACAATGCCAGATATCAAGAAATGAGGGACTCTTGCTGCCTCCGAAGGGAGCTGCGGCTCTGCTGCACCGGAAGGGAGAGTCCCTCTTGCGGCTGAGTACGAGGCGCGGTTTGTTGCATCTGATGGAGGGCTCTCACTGCGACTGAAGGGAGCCAGCGACTGTATCCCATCGGGAGGGAGATCCCTGGCCGCCATAGAGTATGCAACATAACTCGGACGGGGGGTTCACACTGCGACCGAAGGGAGCCGTGGGTCTGCTGCACCAGAAGGGAGAGCCCCGTCAGATGCTAAATAGGCAATGAGATTGGAGCCGCGGTTTGGCGCGTCGGATGAAGGGCTCCTAATGCAACCGAAGGGAGCCAGCGGCTGTACCCCATCGGGAGGGAGATCCCTAGCCATCGTGGAGCATGCAACATAACTCAGATGGGGGGTTCACACTGCGACCGAAGGGAGCTGTGGGTCTGCTGCACCGGAAGAGGAGCCCTAGTCCGATGCTGAGAAGGCAAAGAGACGCGACTGTTGGAGGGACTCCCGCTGCATCCGAAGGGAGCTGCGGCTCTGCTGCACCGGAAGGGGGAGTCCCCCATTGCGGGTTTATGGAGGCACGGTTTTTTGCCTCTGAGGGTTCTCCCAGCCTCCGTAGGGGGTTCGCAACTCTGCAGCAGGAGTGCTGCCCCGGAGGGGAGAGCCCTGATTGACGCTAACTAGAATACGACTGTTGGAGGGACTTTTGCTGCGTCCGAAGGGAGCTGCGGCTCTGCTGCACCGGAAAGGCGAGTCCCCCTTGCGAAGCGAGGCATGGCTTGATGCGTCTGATGGAGGGCTCTCACTGCGACCGAAGGGAGCCAGCAGCTCTATTCCCCCGGGAGGGAGAACCCTATCCGCCCTTGAGCATGCAACATAACTCAGACGGGGGGTTCACCCTGCGACCGAAGGGAGCCGTGGGTCTGCTGCACCGGAAGGGAGAGCCCCATCAGATGCAGAATAGGCAAGAAGATTCGAGGAACGGTTTGATGCATCGGATGGAGGGCTCCTGCTGCGACCGAAGGGAGCCAGCGGCTGTGTTCCCCCGGGAGGGAGATCCCGGTCCGCCCTTGAGCATGCAACATAACTCAGACGGGGGGTTCACCCTGCGACCGAAGGGAGCCGTGGGTCTGCTGCACCGGTAGGGGAGCCCCGTCCGATACGGAGTAGGCAAGAAAACGCGACTGATGGAGGGACTCTCGCTGCGTCCGAAGGGAGCTGCGGCTCTGCTGCACCGGAAGGGAGAGTCCCCCTTGCGACTGTATAAGCGGCTTAATTTGATGCATCGGATGGAGGGCTGTCACAACGACCGAAGGGGGCCTGTGGCTCTGCTGCACCGGGAGGGATACCCCCATCTACCGCTGAGCGCGCAGCGCAACTCAATGACAGATGAAAGGCTCACACTGCGACCGAAGGGAGCCACTGCCCAGCTGCACCGGAAGGGAGAGCCCTGTCCGATGCTGAAATAGGCAAGGAGATTGTAACGATGGCTGGAGGGCCCTTACTTTGGCCGAAGAAACGATAACTGAGAGGCTTCTATTATTCAAGTACACAACATGATTTAAGGAGGAATATATAACTTTTTTTTTTTTTTTTTTTTTTTTTTTTTGTCTGATGTCTGATGAACAACAACCGAGGGCATCTATCGGATTATGTGAGAGGCCCCTTTTGAGCTGCTTAAGATTAGGGCTGAAACGATTCCTCGAGTAACGCGATTACAAAAAATGATGTAGGCAAATTCCTCTGCTTCGAAGCCTCTTTTAATTTATTCTAAATCTCACGTCGGGTTCTTTCGCAATGAAATTTTTTTTTTTTTTTTTTTTTTTTTTTTTTTTTTTTTTTCTCTTTTTGAATGAATTAATCAAAATAGGTAATTGCACTTACATCCGATTCACGAATTAATATCTCTAAATATTAAGACGGAACAGTGTTTAAATGTAAATCCTGCATGTTCTGTGTGTCTCTGTTAATGAATGGAGCAGGAGCGCGACTTCCTTTTTCACACACACACTGAAGCGCGCATTACTCTCACGGTAATTTCTGCGTCTGCTGTCTCACTAAATGAGGACTTGAACACATGAACAACATCTCCAGAACTGCTCTGACAGTCAGTTCATGAGCATTTGACTTTAAGTAAAACTAGCGTCACATCACATACACAGAACTGAAAAGGTACGTCAACCCGACTAAATAAAGGTCCGGGGTCCTGACATTTTATCCTACCCATCAGATTTACTGTGCATGCGCACATCAGTATAATTAAGCAACAACACATTTTGTTACTCGATTAATTTTTTTTTTTTTTTTTTTTTTTTTTTTATACCAGAGTCGTTGATGAAATGAGGGTCCATCGTGAATTTAGATTGGGCGTTCCGGAGTTAGAAAAAAGCGAGCCTGATGAGGTTGAATTGGAGAATGGACATAAAATATATATTTTTATTTATTTATTTATTTATTTATTTATTTTTGAGGCTCTTGCGGCAGCGAGAATTGCGGCAGTAGGGAAGGATGGAAAGGGCTCCTGCGGGAGCAGACACTGCTATGGCAGTGGTGAAATATAGGTAGAGGCTCCTGCGGGAGCAGACACTGCTGCGGCAGTGGTGAAATATAGGTAGAGGCTCCTGCGGGAGCAGACACTGCTGCGGCAGTGGTGAAATATAGGTAGAGGCTCCTGCGGAAGCGGAGACTGCTGCGGCAGTGAGGAAAAAACAGAAAAGGCTCCTGCAGGAGCGGAGACTGCTGCGGCAGTGAGGAAAAAACAGAAAAGGCTCCTGCGGGAGCGGTCAATGCTGCGGCGGTGGGGAGATACAGAGAAAGCTCCTGCGGAAGGATGGCTGAAGTGAGGATTGACCATTACAGATAGATAGGGCATGTTAGGAGAGTTAGCTATGGTAGATTAGGAGTTTTAGTGAAAGGGGATGAGCTGGCGTTAGAGGGGTTGGCTGAAGAGGGTTCGAGATAGATATATAAATAAATAAAATAATCGGCCTGACCAATAATAGGTCTTGGTACCCTCTGCCTTCTGGCAAATCTGGAGCTGGAGGCCACTGAACAGAAAAATGGTTAGTAGCATGAGGGAGCGGAAGAGTTGAGGGCGCGTTTACGAATGGAGGCGGCCTCACGTTTGCTTCAGCTGCTGTAGCTGTGGGTCGTGGGAAGGGGCTGGGGTGTGTGATGTCTTGAAGAACCTGTGTAGCCTGCACTGCTAGCAGAAGTAACAGGATGGAAATACTGAGATGTGCAGGCCCGTGTTGCAAGTAAAAGTAGCTTCATGCTTGCTTTGGCTGCTGTAGTTGTTGGCTGATTTGACAATTGCTCAAACCTTGTCTGAATTAATACAGTCCTGTTGGAAAAGCATCTTTTCCTCTTGTTTTGGCCTTTGGGCCCTTTTAAACAGCCTCCGGAGCAGATAAATTTGGGATGCTGTTTTCCTGTTGTAGTATGGACTGTGAAAATAGAGGCTTTGAAACAATGTAGCATGTTTAGTTTTATAAACCATTGTACCAATAGACATGTCTATAGCAGTAACGTTAATTGCAGTAATTCAAATTCAAGCCGTTTCTAAAGACATTTACTTTGCATGCTTTTCATATAACAGTCCTAAAAAGACGATAGAAAATTTACTCACACTTGTTGTTCTGCAGCCAAACACGAGGCAGTAGCGTGAAAAATTCTGAATAATCATGCCAGTAAATGGTGAAATATGTCCTTAAATAATTGATCCTGCCGGAATAATTGCATGAAACTTATGTCTGTATCATCTCAGTGAGGTTTAAACATGCACAGTAAAGCAAATGTAATGTCTTTAGACATTTCGGTGTGGATGACAACTCTGCAAAAAGCCTTTGCTTCGTGGTTAAAAAGTGGCATCGTCATCGGACAAAGTTAAGTCATAACGCCGTTTAACAAATTTTGGCGTCTTCATAAGCGCATTCTATATATAACGTCTATTTAAATTGTTCAGATGAGCAAATCACGAGGTTTTCTTGCATGATTAGCATTTTAATTGTTTGGTCAGACGGTTCATATATTGATCTATATATTCACGTTCATAAATCGGGGATTAAACGTGGAATTTATCTTTTGTATGCTAAATATGTAAACCACATGTGCACAGTACCTATAACTGCGCTTTACATTTTGCAAGATTGACATGCTAAATGGCTAACTGACCCGGTTTACTCTCATCTTAACAAAATTGATAAGAGTTCCTTGCGTTTACGAACGACATGTATCTGTTTAATCAACTCGACATGTATACCGGTTTAGTCCTTTCGTTCACGAATGAGAGCTCTCGATCTCTGAGACTCATATGAAACTCGCTCATTGTGGATGACAACTCTGAAAAATTCTTCATGAATGAGTGTAAACCGAGAACGATTCGTTCGCCTAGAAGATTCATTCGAAAAAACGATTCTTTCACGAACGACATGCCACTACAACAACGCACGGTCTTCGCCGCTAGTGGAGGCAGCATTGAACTGCGACACGGCTGAAAAAGCGAGAGAGGTTTACTGCGGGGAGAACTGGAGCACGGCTGCGATCCAGCATTATAATAGAGCCCGGTCCTGGCGAGAAAATCGTGTTGCCGAGTGAGGCGAGCTCAAGGATTTGCACGAGCTTTTGGCCACAACGTGTGGCTTGGCGAGAAGAGCAGCTGACGCGATGACGCTTGTTGGTGTTCGGCGGATGGATATCTTCGTCGGAAGGAAGATTGGGCCTGTGATAAGATGACGGACAGCGCGAACCGAATGCTGACAGAGCGAACCGAATGCTGACAGAGCGAACCGAATGCTGACAGACGGTCTATGCCGAAAAACTGTCGTGGGACAGGAGGTAGGAAGACTGGATATATATACGCGTACGTGCTATAAGATGATTAGCTAAACGAGATGCACCTGTACCAAATTGGATGATTATCTGATCGTGCTTCTCCCGAACTTTGTTAATAAAACCACATTTAAATTGTATCTACGTCATTTCACCGAACGTAAATAAACAGGTAATCACTGCTTTTTAAAATAACAGGTTTATACTGTTAAAATTTTGACGTAAATTAACAGCAATTTTTAACAGTGCAGTATTTATATATTATTAATATATTTGTTTTTATATAAGTGAAATCATCCCATAAATGGCCCACTTGTAGTTGGATTTCCATATTTAACTGGGATAGGATGAAACGTGATTTTATCAGCAGAAAGCTTTTTTAAGTTAACATTTTAGAATGACTGACATGCTGAACACGACTGCGACATCACAATTGAAAAGTTCTACATAATTGCATTTAGTCATTCACAACAGTGACATTCTATGTGATTCTTGTTCTTTTATTTAAATGGACTGAAAAGCCAGGCAGATGATTGTGATGTCACAATAAATGATTGACTTTAATACAAAACATTCACACAGACTTTCAACGAATGCCAAACTCATGATGACAACATCATAATAAATAGTTGTTCTGTAACGGAATGAACTGAAAAAAAAAAAAAAAAAAAACCTTCACAGTTTTAAAGCAACTTGAGTGTCAATCACATGATTGTGGCATCAAAATAAATGATTGTTCTCTGTCTTTTACCACTGGGAATGAGGACGGTGATGCCAATGCAGACCCCTGTTGTAATCAGCATGCTCACCTGGCTGTACCTGCGGCCCAGTTTATCCAGACACAAATAGGCCACCAGTTTTGATGGTAGTTCTATGGCACCATAAGTAAACTGGGCCAGGTAGAAGTTCAGAACAAAACCACTGATGTTCAAACTGATGCCATAGTAAGTTATTCCCACTCTGAATCTGTGAAAACAATTAATATACAAACTTTGATATCTTAGTAAACCACATAGCTCTGACTAAAGACAAAAAAATTCCCACCAGGTGCTTCCAGTAAGCATAGCCAGTTTCCACATCTTAGAAGACCTCACAAGATCCAGATATGAGTACTTCTTGTCACCTCTGTCCTCAGCAATTCTAACATTGGCAAGGGTCTGAAAGGTCATGTCCTCAAAAGTTTAGGAAAAATACAGAAAATGTCATCGCTTCCTCAATATTGCATATTCATATGTTGCCTCTGGTTTGCTATATCTGAGGTTGTGTTGTCTGTTACTGGCTGAGTCACATTTGCTCAGGTAAAAATGGGTCTCTTCCATTCGTCCATTGGCCATGAGCCATCGTGCTGACTCTGGGATCCACCTAGAAGACAGGAATGTAGATGATTTGGGAAAACTGGACATCTGAGTCAATCATAGAAACAACTGACCTCCATGTGATCACTGCCAGTATGAGAGGAGCTGTTACAGTGATGACCAGAGGTCTCCAGTCATTGACGACATAAGCAATGACAGGCAATATCATAGTGCTGATTATAACACCAGCAAACATCCTGTGTGCTATATCAGCCCAGTCTATGCAGATGATTAATAATAAGTTCTATTTTTTACAGCAGAAGGTCAGTCAGTGCATTAGTGGCATGGATTCTTAAGTGGCTTTTCTCACAAGTTAAATCTTTGTGATAGTAAACTGACTTTATGAGTGAGTGAGTGAGTGAGTGAGTGAGTCATTCAATCATTCATTTAGTTCATTTAAAAATTGTGCTTCATATGGTACTAAACAAGTGTTGAGCTGTGTCCGTAAAATCTGTCTACTAAATACTACATTGAAGCATATTAATTATATTAAATGGTCACCCACAGACATGTTAGAAAGCACTTGCACGGTACAATGGAGATCATGCTGATGCCCGTAAGGCCCATTACAGTGAAGAACCTCATTATAGCAAACATAATAAAGGATTACTATATTAATTAATTTCCTACCATACCTGGAATAAACAGAATCCATGACAAATATATTTCCAGAAAAAAAAACGGAAATTTCAAAAGAACAGTATTTATTTTATGACAAGTAGAAGTCTTTAATGCATACAGAACTTGCTGAATAAAAAGCATTATTTTAATGATGTAGGATCAGTTAAATCAAAAATTGATCTCCTTGAGAGAACTGCAAACATCAGCCACATCTAAAGAATAACTACTTCTTCTCCAAAAACTGTCACTTCTACTGCCATCTAGGGTTTCTGTAACATGGTGCCATTATTAGAAGGACTGAACATGCAGCAACAAAAACTTGCATCAATTATGTCCAAGTCCAGCAAATAAATAAATAAATAAATAAATGTATGAATGAATACATAAATAAATAAAATAAAATAAAATAAAAAAAGGCTATAGGAGTGAAACACTTTCCTATCTTTCTCTCACTGCAAGTACACCGGAATGCATCTTTGGTCAGCTCACTCATTAAACACAAATAGTCTATTTGCTTACAATCAGGCATTTTCTATATAATTCGATATTTACTGCAGTAGCATTTGGTATAAGGTGTAGATAATAAGATAAACTATTTACAAAACGTTATTCTTAATGAGATGTGTCAAGTTAAAATAAAACAAATATTTTCCACTTATGTCTTTGATTGGATATGAGCTGTGGTTTGTCTTTATAATAACTTATGATATTACTCATATAATTCAATAGTTAAGTCTGAGTTGCTCATTTTATAAACATATATCTGTTGCCAATAAAATAATTATGATATGTGATATGTTGGTTTTTGATGGAAGTTGTCAATCATGGGAGAAGCCTTCCAAAGCTCATTAACAGAGGTCAGACTCAGGTAATGTGGAGCTGTCCAGGGTGCTGTCAAACAGAGCCCAGATACTAATGCTGCTGCTGTCCATGGTGCTGTGTGCAGGAACAAATTCTTATAGACAGAAATTAACTAAAGGGATTAATTAAATAAGTATTGTGACGAGTGGGGTGGGGCTGAGGGCTGTGGGACTCGAGACCTGTGGGTCGAGCAGGTGTCGCTCATCTCCAATCCCTCCACCAGCCTCGCTCGTTCCCACATCCCTCAGCCCCGCCCCACTCGTCACATGTATCTAAAGTTAATGCATAAGCAAAAAGACTGAATCTTGATTTTGTGAATTCTAAGAAAGCAAGAAAAACAGCATGCCGAGACTTCATGACTTCAAGACTTCAAGAGTTTTATTAATTATATACTTAAGGCAGGATCTGATGTTGAGTACAGCTTATTAAACTTGTCACTATGGCAGGATGTCTTTTTGTCCTTGTGAAGTGATTTACATATCACTGCGTTGTGTCTGCACAGATGGCCAACTTTAAAGGGATGTTACTCTGATTCTCTGTTGTGAAGCTGATAGGTTTCTTTCTGTGAAAGATAAATAATAAAGCAAATTATTGTGAATTTTTTTAAACGAGTAAAAGAAAAACTGACAAACATAATAACAACAAAGTTTTTATGTCAGGATTGAAAACTGATGTTTCCAAAAAGAAAACAATAATTCAAGATCTCTTCTTGTATTTCTTTGTGTTTTTTTCTTGTACCGAATTTCTTCAATGTCTTCTATGGTTTCTGGCAATCTTGTGTTGTTGGTTTCAGGGAGAAGCCAAGCGATGAGACCAGAAAAGATGGCCACCGTGCAGAAAATGACCTCTGGGAGGAGCTTCCACATGTCTTCTAAGAGCATGATAAGAGGAGAAATGGATGCTCCCAAACGAGCCATAAAACTGGCGTAGCCAACTCCATTCTGCCTATAGATGTGGAGGAGAGAGTACAGAATCATTTTAGGAACTGAGTTAGCTTAACTGAAAAGGAACATGGCAGACACTAACCTCATGACTGTTGGGTAGAGCTCAGTGGTGTATAAGATCACAGTTGTAAACGAAGCCTCTGAAAGTCCTTTACCCAACACTGCAATCACAGTGCGAAACGTCCAGAATTCTAAACCCATAGACACATAAACACAGAAATACTGTATTAATATTAGCTTGAATTGCATAGGTCCAACAACATTTTGTTATTGGTTTTCAGAGATGGACCATTCCATGTTGGCATCTATTGATTTGTCTTGTTTCTGTGATTTGCATCAAAATAAATAGAATTTGATTGGCTGTATGGCTTCAAAAAAAAAAAATATGGAAAGTGCTTTCTCACCCCTTTTAAAAGCTGATTCACATAACCATTTTTCTATCCTACTTATGCAAATTATATGGTAATTTGCATTTTATAATAGGCTTTTAGCATTATTTTTCCTGCTGGCCTTCACCCTGTCAGAATCATTATGGTGAATCTGTTTTTTGCTTGATTTAAAGTGCACTTGAAACTAAAGGGCTGCTTTGTTGGAAATTGAAATAACACATTTGATCTACAAACCTGTAGGTGTGATGATGTTAATGAGTATGCAGAATCCTGTGAGCACCAGTGTCCCAGTCTGACTGACTCTACGGCCAACCTTATTGAGACTAAAGTAGATGAGGATTTTTGCTGGCACTTCTATGGCTGCATAAATGAAGTGTGTCAGGTAAAGGTCAAGCCCAAAACTGGTGATGTTTAAGCTGATGCCGTAGTATGTGGAAGCAACTCCATACCTACAAATAGGAGAAGTGAAAGTATCTTCTTCGCTTCCACAAATTCAGAGGCGCTTTCTTTGAATATAAAATACTTAAATTAGTACACACGCAAAAACCTACCAGACTATGCCGGTGAAAATTGAGAGTCTCCTCAGCTGTGGGGTTTTGAACAGGTCCATGTAAGTGTAACTGTGACCCTGGTGTTCCGCAGTCATTACAGTGGACAAAGCCTTTGATGGAAACAGAAAGAAAGGTGTTTTAAACCCTTGCTGAATTTGAGTTCTTTGCAAATATTTAAAAGATGGCAAATGAGACCCTGTTTACCTCTGGTTTAACTCTAGATGTAAAGTCTCGTCTTTTGTTAAAAGTAGCACATTTTTGCAGATACTTGTACGCTGTTTCTGTCTTTCCATTTGCTATTAGCCACCGCGCTGATTCAGGGATCCACCTATGAAAGTATTAAGAAAAATAAAATTCTTCACAATAGAGTAAGGTTTTTTTTATTACAAACATTGATTTGAGGCAAAGCAAAGGAAGTGAAAGAGAATGGTGTAAATTACATGAATAAATGGCAATGGAATAGTATATTAATAGTAAAGTGTAAACAACAAAACATTCAATGCAAAATATATTTAAAAAAAGAGAGAAAGCTCTTGTGGATGAACAGAAATAGCCTATATATGATATAATGTGATGGAAGGTACAAAGGCTGTTTAATGTCATCTAGGACAAAGGACATTTGCAGGAGCTCATGGATGAAGCTAGTTGTACACATGAGCTTTATTATTGCGGAATTTACCAATTGGTTGTGAGAGGAACAAAAAATATATATATATTTACAGCTGAGAAAAAACATGACATGACCTTACAAACAGGCCCTGACTGTGATGAAGAATCAGGACTCTCATAAACAAACACCTTTCAAATAAAAACAATAATTGTGTATAATAATAATTACCACCAAATGCCTGTAGCAACAAGAAGAGGAGAAGTGACAGAGATTATCAGCATCCTCCAATCAGTGACCAGATAGGCAAAACCGGCCAGCAGCATGTTGCCTAAGCTCCAGGAAATACTGCCGAACACACCGATAAATGTACGGTGTTTAGTGTCCACCCACTCAATACCTGCAGAACAGATCACATTTAATCAGAAAAAATTACAAACATGTTACACAAAACATGTACAAAAGATTTTAAATATCTACAAACATCCATTGCATTCTACATGGTTTCCATTTTCCAGAAGAGTAAAGGGTAAGATAATTTAATAAAACAAAATTTTTAGTCTTAATATTTAACTTTCAGAAAACTGCAACTTTGTTATTCAAATTTTGCCTTTTTCATGAAGTGCTTTATTCAATACAGATGGTTTCAAAGCAGCCTCACAGTAACAGAGGAAAGTAACAGAATCAAATCTGAGAATAATTAAAATACAAGATCTAAAAAGACAACAGTGTCATTACTGACACAGTGTTCAGTGTTGATTCAATTCAGTTCAATGCAGAATTCATCTATTTTGAACCCAATTCAGCTATAAGCAGCTCTACACAGGACAATAGTGTCATTATTCAGCTCAGTTCAGTTCAGTTCTAGGCTTTGTTCTCATCTGATAGCGTCGGTGCAGTCGAATAACCATAACTGTTATTGGCCTTGTAAGAGTGAATTCTTTTCAATTTGGACCCCAAATTTTCGAGCCTGGACAAATGACTCAAGGTTTCTGAGACTAGTATAAAGGATAAAGGCTTCAGAAAAGACTTACTGAGAACAACTGATATGTTGGTGATTCCCGTCAGTGCGAATCCGGTCAGGAAGCGGAAGGCAGCAAACATGATGTAGTTGCTGGAGAAAGCACTAACAACACTGAACACTATAGCTGACACATAAGACACCAGCAGCATACTTCTACGACCATACCTGAACAACAACACACAGATGAACAAACAGCATACATAACATCAATACTGCATTCATGTAAGATTATGTATCTCTCTGTAATACACTCAGTATGTATACTTTAGGTACTAATATGTACTTTACATTTAAAGAACATATGTATCTTTAAGACACAAATATATAGTATTTTGGGGTAAATAAGGTACAAATATTAAATCTTTTTAAGTTTTGTACCTTAGGATACTACCCAACTGAGAGCTTCAGTCTTAAGAGCCTAAAGGTTTTTAAATGGAGGTTATTAGTGTTTTACTTGTCACAGAGCACTCCAAAGAACACAGTTCCAGCCATGACACCAACAAAAAATATGGTTGCTGATGCTTTGGCAAGTCCCCTCTTCTCACAAACTAAATCAAACTGATAGAAAATAAAGAGAGAGAAACAGGAAAAAGTGTGAGTGGTGAGAGAGCTGAGAGGGACCTGCAGGATAACACTGTCACATATCACTGGACTTTACCTGTGTGGCGAGAGTGCTAATGAACATGCTGTTGTCATACTCCCATCCATTCTGGCACGCGACTACAGCAACCTCTGAGGGGCTGGAAGAGTTTGACAGCAGGTGGAATTGAGGATAAGAGAACATGTGACAGCAAGCAGGAGTCCCATCATCCTGCACTGGAATACTGACAGTCAGTCTCTCCTCCTGAGTCAGATTCTCAAAGATTCCCTCAGTGCCCAGAAAGCTGATGTTACAATGGTGAGATGGGATGGCGGCTATAAAGTTGTTCAGCAGGAAGTGACACGGGATTGTGATGCGAGGTATAAACATCAGCAAGACCAGTGCAATCTGGTATCGCCCAAACCCACCCGTCTCTTCCAGAATGCTCTCAAACTTCATTGTCACCTCAGATTTCACAGACAATAGAACATCAATATTAAATAATTGATATAAAGTGATATCAAGTGATTTGATGACATTTGCTGAAGTTTGGGATCAGTAAGATTTTTTTTTAAGAAATGGCAGTGACAGTAAATACTTTCATAATGTTACAAAAACTGTATATTTCAAACAAGTGTTGTTCTTTTGAACTTTGAATTGATAAATCAGTTAGGATATGGTTGAAACCATCTGTTTTGCAAATCAGATTTTTTCAATGTTGTAATAAGGTCTTGTATTAAGCTGAAGTTATTCTACAAATGGACTTTGAAAACTCTGTGAACCAGCATGAACTCTTTTAAGTCCATTCCTTCACCCTGCATTAGCCTCATAGCAGGCAATGGACCACAGGGGGTTCAGCACTCTGTTTGAATTCTGTGCACAGCTGTGGAGACACACAACAGCTGGACTCGATTGCAAAAGGACACAACCTGTCTTAATACATTTTATTATTGCCTGATGGAAATTATTTCATTTTCGTTATACATAATGGTGGACACTTTAATCATATTCGTTTTTTTTTTTTCTACAATTAAAAACCCTCAAAAGCAATCAACACTTTATTCAGCTTTCAGTCAAGACATTCATTCAGTAGTAAAAAAAAAAAAAAAAAAAAAAAAAAATATATATATATATATATATATATATATATAATTTTTTTTAAAGTAACTCAAAAACAGTGATCACACCGATTAAATATAAATGTATTTTATGTCAGTCTGTTTTTGCACTGTTAGAAGCACAATTCAAACAGTAAAAAAAAAAAAAAACACCTCCAAGATTTAAAAGATACTCACCTTTGCAGCTTGATTATTAAAGTATAATCTTTGTAGAGTGTCGTGATGGTAAAGAACTTCAACAAGCAAAGTCAAAGACAGATAGAAAGTTACTGGAAGATACCAATGACCAGTTCTTCATAAATAAAAGGCTAAATGAAGCCCCTCCCCAAACACCCTTCATCTTTCCTCCCTCTCTGCCTCCTTCAGCCACAGGGAAAGATGCCGTTTTTGCCTGTTGCGTTCATGCATTTCTGCTTTCATATCCATCCTGCTACTTTTCTTTCAGTTTAGCATCGGAGCTCTTGCTGTACAATCCTCAGAGGAAATGGGAAGAGACATTTCACCATGGGGATTCACTGTAAAACCCTTCACACTAAAATCCCAATCAGAATAATCAGACAGGAGTAGGATGACGAGCAGTTAATTTGCAATCACTGTAATGGCAACTGACAGGTATTATACAATCAAATTATTACACAAAACCAGTTCAGCAACATGAACCAATCAATTAAAGAATCAGTGATCCCACTAGCTCAGCATCTTTGACTTTACATAATACCTTTTTATCTCAGTCCTCAATTAGTCTGAATCATGCAGACAGAACCCAAGCCTGTAGAGGCAAGATTAGACAATGTTTAGAAAGTGTTTTATTCCCCAATCTCATCTTGACAACTGTTTGTGCTTGAATAAATTGCTCTGTTTAAAGATTAGATAATAACAAATCAGAATATTAGAATGATTTCTGAAGGCTCATGAGAGATATACTAGTGGAAATCAGCTTTGCCATCACAGGAATTAGTTGCATTTTAAAATGCATTAAAATAATAAACAACTACTGTTTTAACAGCATTTCAGATCAAAATCTGAAAACAGTCTTGGCAAGCATAATACAGTAGTCTTATATATATGTATATAAAAACATTTTAAAATCTTACCAACCCCAAACATCCAATTGTATCCTCCAAGTTAACTAAGATCTATGATGAGGTGATCACATAGTGTTCTAAAGCTTTTCTGTTATTCCTCCATTATTTTGCAGATGATAATTCATTCATCTCACTTACACGACATGCAGATTTCCTAAGCAGAACATCCACTGAGTTTTTCTGGAGGAAAAAAAAAAGACACAAAAGCATCAACCAAAACAGTGATGGAACTCGCGTTTATTGAATGGCATCATTGATTATTTGCAATAATTTTTAATTGTATAACTCAGAAAGGTTTCTCCATATAAGTTAGTCAGTCGTGATTCATGAAACAACATTCATGCAAATTCTCTCCATCTCAAAGCAACACAGTGAAGAGAGATGACCAAGAGATGTCTTTCCTCATATCTTGTTGGAACAGAGAGAGTCTTTTGGGTTCTCCACAGATGGAACAATCTGGAATATACTGCAGAGTATTTTCCTGTTATTTCATCCAAACAACAGCATGCAATGGTTCTGCAGTGTGCATGGTCCAAATGAAGCACTTAATTTAAGGGAACTCACAAATAACACTGGCTACTGTGCACTAGGACATTTTTATCTCTTCCGTTGATTTGACAATCTTTCCAGATGTTCGGGTTTTAATCCAAGCACAGGACAGAAAAAAAACCAACAGTGACTAGAGTAGGCATGAAGAAACACTCTTTGATAGCACCTTAGTCATTTAACTCCACATCAGATTACCAGTCTTTGAACACATGCTGTGGACACTCAGGAATAGCAGTTCTGCATAAAAATAACATCCTAGAGCACATTTACAACCCCCACACATGCTGCTTCAACACACATTATTGGTTCCTGCTGCTTTATCCTCCTTGCTGTGTGTCAAGATTTTTGAGATGCTCTCATGTTCTCTTCGAACATCATTCAGCTTCCTCAAGCGTTCTTTGAACTGTCAAGTTTGCATACAGATCAGAATGGTGCATTTTCAGCCTGAGACTAAGACAAATGCATCTAAGTTAGTCCTATTTTCATCCATGAATCTTTTTTGTTGTTTTTTGGAACAAAAATATAACTTTGTGTTTTTCCAAAAGTACTGCTTACATTATCTTTTCCAAAAGACAATAAACGGAAGCGGATGAGCATTTCCAAATGCATGCCGCTGCTCCGGGATCTGGTTACAAATAAATTTAGCAGACGAGTGTCACGGATGAATTGACCCAATCAGAGACAGTAGGCTGGGCCAAGTTGATTGTATGATTGACATCAAACTCTAGCAGCAGGGTTAGTCACTTTAGTTCTGTGTAGAGATTCAATTTAGAATTTCTTTTCTGCATCTTCTGCACAGAACCACCACGTTTTTGTGCATCTGACTATTATTATTTTTATTCGAGATAAATAAAAAATTTTGCACACATAAATTGACTGCACGAGTTGATATAAAAGTCTGTCCCAAACACCAGCTAGTTGAGTAATAAGTGCATTTGGGACTTTTAAAACATTTTTGTTTTTTGGAGGTTTCAATAAAGCTATTTTTTTAAGATTCTGATGTTGGGATGTTTGCCAAAAACGTACGTTTTGGAAGTGATATTCAATTAAAACAAATAGAACGTACTGTAACGTGGTTGTATTATTGAACATGATAGTGGCGTTGACAGGAGGGTAGAGCCTGTGGAAGCTTTGTTGTGATGGCAGCAATTATTATTTTAAGGCATATGAGGTGTGTTCATGTGTCCAACACACTTCATTAATGACAACTCGCCCGCACACACACTGTATGTGTGTGTATATAAATGTCAGAGGTTTTCCTCATTAGAGGTATTTCGTAGCTGTTGCAGTCACTTGGCTGAATAATGAACACATCCATCCATATTGTTTGGTTGAGTTTGTTGTGTTTAGTAAGATGCACAGTACAACACTGATGACCCAGAGAGTGACTGTGATGATGATGATGCTGAGGATGAAGATCACCTGAAGGAATAAAGTCTTAATATCTTGTTTTAGTCTTTGACTCCAGTGGATCTTTCCTTGCCTTTTGTGATGACGTTGATGGGTGGGATTTGCTCTTTTTGGGGGTGGAATCCTGAGGTTTGGATTTGGACTGCGGTGGGCAAGGAGGTTCGGGCTGTCGTTGCGCTTCATTGGCTGCAGGCTGTCGGCGAATGCGCTGAGGCGAAGGGCTGTCGGTGCGAGAGGTGGTGTAGCTCCGAGGGGAAGTGCTGATGCTTCGGGTGGCATTAACAGCTGAGGTACGAGAAACGGTACGTGTGGCTGTCCGACTTCCCTGTGATTGGGAAGGGCCTGAAGATGGAGGACGGGGTGGAAGTGTTTGAGAGGGACGGAGCTGAGGTTTAGGCAGCTGCTGATGGATATTTGTGTGCAGACTTGCAGACTTTTGAATCCTGGGATTGACATGACTGTTGGTTCTGTTGGCGAGAGGAAAGAATGAGTCATATCAATCAAAGTTATTATAGGACAGTCTGCATAAATTTCTTTATATAGTTTGAGAATAATGGTGCCAAGCGAGGTAGACCATTCAGTATTCAAATGCTCTTATCAAATTACAAAAGGCTGTGATTTAATTAAATAAAAATAGAGTCTGCTTCTTGTTTCAGAGTGAGATGCAGCACTGTGTTTATTTACGCACAAGGGGTCATGGGCCTTGGGATATTTTCAATATCTCAAAATGAAGTGGTTCACAGAAAATGTGGCACACTCTTTGTATGTGCTTTGGGTTTAACATGCATTTAGGAATGCTATGTGCACTTTATCTTCACTTTCACTTTCACAGGTGATTACAGCATTTTTCTAGATTTGTAATGGGAATCGTCTAAAAGTCTATTGGTTTAATTCATGCAAGTGAAGAAATTAAAATATAAATATGCCATTTTACTACTGTATTGTAAAGAAATTATAATAAATACCATAAGAATTATTATTAAA
The DNA here is from genome assembly GCF_003368295.1 of Carassius auratus. NCBI lineage: Eukaryota > Metazoa > Chordata > Actinopteri > Cypriniformes > Cyprinidae > Carassius > Carassius auratus. The sequence goes on along the minus strand of NC_039259.1, from coordinate 8,784,307 downwards.
TGTAACTTTTTTTATTTTACAGTGCAGTTATATTACAATAGTAATGTATTTCTGTTGTAGAGATATTAATATAAAGAACAAGAATATTAATAATAAATGATATATTATTATTGTTATTATTATTATATTATATATTCTTTCTAAAAACATAATAAATATAGATGTACAAACCTAAATATATATATATATTTATATTTATATATATATATATATATATATATATATATATATATATATATATATATATATATATATATATATATATATATATATATATATAAATACAAAATCATAAATTCAGTGTGTCCAAACTTTGACTGGTAGTGTAGATTCAAATTAATAACCTTTAAGTTATAATTCTTCTCCACCCACCTATACTGAATGAAAGACACAGATCTCTGGGTTTGTGGAAGGGTCGTGCCACCCAGTTGGTCGGATAACCCCCTGATAGGTGTGACTGGACGAGGGATCCTGCTCCTAATTTTCCCATCTGCTTCTCTCTCTCCTCTCGCCGAGTCGTCTGATTGGTGGGTTTCATCTTCAGATGCAGTGGTTGAGAGTGTTGGGGACTGTGAGGAGGCGGAGCGAGAGCGAATCAGGTGGGTTTGTTTGCGCTCCAGGACGAGACGAGCCAGCTGTTGTTGTCGGCTTTTGCGAGTTCGCTGAAACTGTTCTTGACTCATCTGTGATGACTTGTCTGAGCCTGTTTCCTCTTCTGACATAAGCACCGGGATACGGCTCCGCCTCTGTGGGTGTGGCTTTCTATCAGGTGACTCCGCCTCAAGTGGAGACATATCCTTCTCATCTTCCAACTCCGCATCTCTGTTTTGTTCAGGTGTCAGTGAAGTTTGACTCTCTTCCTGCTGCTGCTCCTTTTGCTGGTCTGCTTCTGGTGGGACACCCTCAGGTCTGACTTCCAGTTTGGCTTCTTTGGAGACTCCTGCTTCCTCAATAATTGTAGTCTCTGGCTGGTCATGTGACTCGGGTAAAAACAAAGTCTCTGCTTCCTCTCTGTTACATTTCCTTACTTTTTCATCATCTTCCCTCTCTTCTTTTTCCCCCTCATCCTCTCCTCTTTCTAATGTAACCCCCTCACTTTCCTTTTGCTCTTGTTCACTGACCCTTTCCCTCTCCTCACGCTCTGTAGACATCAGCTCATCCAGTCCAGGCGGACGGTGTCTGGCTGTCATGACATTGAGATGTGTCGTTTCAGCGATGTGGATGAAAGTGCGTTCCACCTTGGTGAACGGCGGTGAGGAAGAACCGCTGGTGATCACAGCTGCAGATGTCATGACAATAGGCCTGGGCTCCGACCTAACGATGGAGGAAAGAGTCCCGGGTTCGGATTCACCAGGCACGGGTCGCTCGCCCTGCGGTGTCAATGCGGCGAGAGTTCCCTGCCCATCACCAGGAGAAACCTGCCCATTACCAGCAGACACAAGCACCAGTGTGCGTGAGCCCTCTTCCTGGTCATGGTCCCGGTGGGCCGGGGCGAGTAGGGTGGATGCAGCACCCTCTGGACTTCCCTCACTACTGCGAGGGCTTCCATCACTGCCTGAGCCTCCACTCTTCACACCCTCCTCTCTCAGATCGTCAAACATCAACACGCCAGACACAAAGTCGACTCGCTTCAGACGCGTCTGAGAGGACGAAGGTGAAGGTTCAGCCACTGCAGCCTCCTGTAGCAATGCAAGAAAAAAAAAATTGTGGATCATTGGTGAAAGAGTTGGAGATGTTTAGCTAAATTTGTTCTGTGATCTTTCATATAAAAACCAGGACAGCCATATATATATATATATATATATACAAAAAGAATTATACTTTTTTAGTCACAAGTTAAAAAATAAAAATTATGGCTACACAAGACATCGAAAGGAATTTATTTATATAAACTGTGAGAGAAGAGTCCACCCTTTAGTCATTTTTTAGATTATTTACTAGTGATTTGGTTGTATACAAGCTTTGCAGGATTGTCTTTTTAGACTGACATACATGGTTAAAAAGGCACAAAAGTCCATTTTACAGTGTAATATTTTCTCTGTTCTTTTTTTTTTTTTTTTTTTTAAATGATATAGCCCATTTGTGATTTCAAGTGTAGACTCAAAGACAGTGCACAGCCAACAGTATGTACAGCAGTGGACACACACAGAGCGATGAGAAAAAGGAATGTGTTAGTACAGCAGCATGTTCAGCTATTTGTCCAAAGAGTTACAATTTTACAAAAGCCTAAAATACATGCTTGTACATATTACAAGTGTACTATACAGTCGCTATAGTGTTTATTGCCCTAGCTATTTTGTGAAAGACTCGTTCTGTTGAAGCTTGACCCTGATTCACACATGTAATGCTTCTATGAGCAGGTCTGGAATCAGCTGATTAGTAACATTTTTCAGCAATAAAAAGTTCAGTGTATGATATAAATTTTGAGCAATAAAATTCATTAAAACTGATTCATAACAATACTGATCTGTGAGAAGCAACCTACATGGTTTTAGGTTTTTCTCAGTACATTATTAAATACATAAAAGAATACATATTAACTTTTTTTCTATACAAACAGATGTTGCTAAACGCTGTTGTACATTGGTCAGAGCTCAAGGTTTTTCTCTGGGGTGGTTTGACCCAGTTAGAGACAGAGAATGTGAGAGGTCATGAATGTTGAATAGCATGAAGCTGAAAAGCCGTTTGGCTTGAGTGAATATTTGAATTTAGCATAGAATATGGAACACCATTTGGATTCAGAAGTAATGGACAACATTATTTACAGTCTCTCAGTAAAGCAGAGAAGACATTTGTGAAACTTCCTCTAGCCTTCCTCAAACTATCCGAACATGTTAGCTCACATTACACTCACTGTCACTGTTTAAAGCTTCACCAGCTTGGAAACACTACGTTTCCTGGGAAATTATTTTCTTCATATGAAATTTTCAGAATTTAAATAGCATGCCAATAACAAGATATTTGTCTTTTCTAGAACTGAATGTGATAGAATGTCCATATTCACTAGTTTTCAAAATTCTGGGGTCAGTAAGATATAGTTTTTTTAAAAAATTAATATTTTTATTCAGCAATGACATATTAAATTGTTCAAAAGTGACAGTAAAGGATTTTTAATGTTACAAAATGTTTCTATTTGAATGTTGCCTTTTTGTTTGTTTTGTTTTGTTTACTTTGTATTAATCAAAAAATCACGGAAAAAAATTTAGCAATAAAAAGAAAAAATCTAAAGGACCAAAACAAAATAATTTCTAAAGGGTCAAATGTAATTATTTTTACATTATTACTTTTTTTTATTGTGGTTTTGATTAAAACTCAAAAAAATATCACAGACCCCAAAATTTTGTACTGTAGTGTATGTGATATAAATGTATTTGTTATTATCCTGCCTAACCAACAAACTTAATTCAGTCTGTGCTCATCTTCTACATTAGGAAGACATTTGGATCAGCTGTCTCACACAGTTCAGACTAAAACTCTTCTGAACACACACATTACAGTACATTGGTTATTGCAAATAAACAGTGATTGGTGTAAATTGCATTAAAACATTAAAAAGCAGCACAGACACTAGAAGCCAACTGCAATGAACACTAAGTTCAAAATCAGTATCAAATACTGTAATTTTGAATTCATACATACTATGTTTTTTCACCACCCAGAGTTTGCTGCAGTTGGCCCAGCGAGGCAAATTATAGTTTAAGAAGAAACTCATGAACTGATATCCAGCATTGAGTCATATAGCATTATTACAGCATGAATTTCAAGTGAAACAATACACAGATAAACAATCAATCTTCATTTCCTCCCACAGGTATGTTAATATCTAAAATTAATTGAGGCTGGAGGAATTTACAATACAGATAAAGCAAAGGTTTCATTGTGTAAATGCTACTTTATGTTTCATAGGAAGTTTCCAACACTCTGTCTAAACCAGGTACAACCAAAGTGTCTGTCCATTAAAATGTGACACAGTCAGCCAATCAGAGGCATTGTTATAATTAAGTCAAACTAAAACTATTAAAAATACCTTTCATTAATTGAAATGAAGCTAAAATAAAACGCAATATAAAAGTTAGATGAGAAACTCAGAAATGTCACCTTGACAAATAAAAAAAAGGTTTACAGTACTAAGGAGTACTAAAACTGGAATAAAAAATAAAGCTTATATATATATATATATATATATATATATATATATATATATATATATATATATATATATATATATATATATATATATATATATATATATATATATATATATATATATATATAAAAGCTAATTCAAAATACGAATACTTACTGCAATAGTATATAAACACTAAAACAGCATTGATCAGAACATAGGATGGCTAATGTACAGTTTTAGGTGGAGCCAAATTTTTGGACTAGAAATAAAATCTATGTAATCGACAAAATGTTGTATTGTGACTACTGCTGGTTAGCACAAAAACACTTGTCAATTTATGGCGTTATGCCCGGTTATGACAGAATGTGTGATCTAATTTCTATGACAACGATGCTGCACTTCTGCAAAAGCTTATTTATGCATTGATTTATGTGAGACTATTATGACTTTATACACTGAAGTAGCATGTCAAGTCTGTGGCCAGGAACAAAAAACTGCAACATTCATTTGCTGCATGATAAACGATAGTGAAGTTCAAATATCTGCATATGTATCGAACCACTAATAATGTGTGACAAAACCAAAGAAAGAGGCTCAGTCTTCCTTTCACACACCTATTGCCTTAAGCTCTATTGCACTTAAATTATTTAATATTCCTCTATTCCAGAACTTTAATCGATTCTCAACTCCCTATTAGTCAAACTTTTTGACATCGAGGATGATGTTTATGACTTTTTTGTTCTCAGATAAGCACAGCTTAAGTTCATATTGAACCTAATATCATCTGAAAGCAATATGCATATGTTTTCCTTTTATACTAAAGGATACTAGTTATGGTGGAGAAAAGAAAATCTTTAAATATCTTTTTCTGGAATATCTGGAAGACAAAAGTGATATCACAATTAATCTCCATGGCCGAAAGTACGTGAACACACACCAACCCCACATTCATTTGTTAATCTTTTTTTTAAACCATGGCCATTCACCTAAAAATGTCTAAGGAGGCTGTATGGCTTTATAGTTGATTTTCTGCAACTGTTAGTTAAGGATGTAGCTGAAACAGCCAATTTCATTAAATAGAAATGTGTCTACATACTTTCAGACATGCAGAGCATTCAATACAAGCATATTACTTGCACCTCTCCATCTTTGTTTACTCTTTTTCTCTTCTATACAGTGAAAATACTCTCCTTGAAATGCCAGAGGATCCAAGCAACTAGATTATTTTACAGGTCCAACCCTGTGAGGATACACACACTGTATGTGGGTAATGCCATGCTTTCTCTCAGCAACGAAAGAAGGCCATAAGAATCTATATAAAGAGATCCATCAGTTCACATTCTGTCATGTTTGCTTAGGAAAGCCACATATCCCACCTGGAGGTGTGTGTTGTGGTGTTTGACATGTTCTATATTAGCTGAAATTGTATTGATGCAAATAGGACATGCCAAAAATCGCTTAGCAAGCACTCACTGTCCTTCTAGTGTCCTCTACTGACACTCAGCAGGCGAACACATACTTTGAGTATCTGCTTTAGGCTGACATTCATTGCAATTGAATGACATTCAACCCTGAAAAACATAATCACACTATCCAGCCTGCATCACAACTCTCCTCTTACACAGAAGATGATGGAATCTAAGAAGCCTAAACAACAACAAAACAAAAAAATGATATTCTCGTCACTTTAGTCAAAGTGCCTGTCCCACCAGACACCAGCAGCTCTGCATGAAAAATCCTTGATGGAGGTAAAAAGTGTTTTTGTCTTTGTGTTTTTCTGTTTTACAAAAACTGTATTGTACATTGTTTCTACGAGTAAATACATCATAGTACAGAATTGCTTTGTTTTGGAGAATACAATATAATTTATCTTTCTCCAATCGTCCCAAGTGCTTAAAGGGAAAATTTATCCAAAAATGACAATTCTGTCATCATGTCGTTCCAAACCTGTATGAATTATATTTATGGAACACAAAAGAAAATATTTTGAAGAGATGTTTTTGGAACATTTTTCAAAATATCTTCTTTTGCCTTCCACAAAAGTCAAAAGGGATAAAATAACATGAGGGTGAGTGATGACAGAATTAGAATTTTTAGGTTAACTGTCCATTGAATTTCAAATATTCAATTAAAAAAACAAATACTCTTTATCTGGAGAGTGTCTCATATCTCACTTACACACACGCTCACACACCCACCCACCTACCCACACCCACACACGCACACAAATCTCACAATCACAGACCAAGTTTATTGCCCATCCTTAACATTGTTCATCTATGGGCACAAAAGTGGGCACCCCTTATATTAAATGGTATCACACATGTGTCTGTGTATGCTGATGGAGAGGGAATCATGTCTTGTTCATAAGTTTGGCCAGCATTTGCTGTATGTGTAGGCGTGGGAGGTTAAGTACTGAATGTCGGGCTCTGGGGCTGCCTGGAATAAGGGGCATGTGTCTGCGGTGGGCGTGGCGGTGGGCGGGGCTGCTTTCAGCCGAGCGGCTGCGTTGAATGGCCGCTCCCCCGAGGGCGGGGTCGTGGGGGAAGGCCTCCGTGTCCATGGTAGTGGAGGAAAACATGTACGACGCCAGTCTTCTCAAATGGGCGGGCCTCGGGAATGAGTGATGTGGGTGTGGCCTGTCCTCCTCCAACTGAAAAAGACCAATAAGAGCGGAGGAAAAGAGGAATCAGGCTGAGAAAAACTTAAACGCGAAGTACTGAAAAAAAAACGTCTTTTTTTTGTCTAAGATTGTGTGTGATGCACACAGAGGACAAGACCAGCCCACATCTGTCTGTACGCTAAAGACAGGCTTGTTTAAGCTTACGTACGGGTGATTGTATGCTGTATATGTTGTGAAGGAACCAACGTGTGCACACAGACCCCTGTATGACCAATGAGCAAACTAAGCTTGGCTGTGAATTGTTGAGCATGACGCACACAGAAACACACACACACACACACACACACAACCACAAAACCCTAAGACATGCAGCTCAACACAAATGCACAAGAATACATAACACACATATCATACCTCAAGGGTGTACACAAAGACTCACATACAAACAACATATGCTAATTATCCTGCAGTACAAGTTACCAGAGGCTTATATGTGCCTTTCTTGTACTGGCGACATCATTATGTAAAAATATTCAGCAGCTAAGAACAAATGCTAGTAGTATATCATAACACTACAGCCTTACCACAACCTAAACACACACAGATCTCTATAGGATCGTGAGACGCTGAAGACTGGAGTAATGGCTGTTGAAAATTCTACTTTGCATCATAAGAATATATTACATTTTAAAATAATATAAGAGAAAACCAATAAAAACAGTTGTAATATTACTGGTTTTACTTTTCAAATCTTTGAACCGTAGTATATGTACAAATTAACATTAAACTTGAGTAATAAATTCTGAACCTAATGCATTTAGTAATGTCATTCCTTATTGGAAAGTTTATCATTAGAACTTGCCTGGAAATACTGTTACACCAGAAAATGTCATTATATGTTTATTCACACAGATTAAAAAAAAAGAAAAAAACTGTTAACTGTTAATCTGTGCTTGTTATTTCTAACTTATTATTTAAGCTTTTTTATTCTAAAAAGGGCTAAATAATAAGAAAAAATATTTTTAACATTTGCTCTTCCTTTGAAATGGCAATCTTTTTATCTAGTTTTTCACTCAGATATGTCACATTACAGAACTAAAATGAATTGCCTACTTAAATTCACACTGACTTTGATAATAACTATGGACTTGCAGACCACTGTTGTGTGATAATGTGATAAAATGTAATAAACTATATTTTAAAACTGACTTTAAGAAAACTGTTACGATTTTAGCTAAAGATCATCAAACATATTAAGTGATCAGGATAACCTATACACTCATGTCCACACATACACACTCAGGTGTGCCTTACCGGTCCATCAGGTCCAAACGGCTCTGACTCCCTTCTTCTTGGGCTGGTAGGAGGCAACGAGTGACAAGGTGATTGGGCAGGGCTTGGTCCAGCCCCCTCCCCCTCTGCTACAATCATCATCCCACGTTGTGTTTTGGGTCGTACCACAGCCTCAGCTCCACCCATCCTATGCATATGTCCTCTCCTTCTCCTCTCCTCATGGTCCTCAAGGGGGCGTAATTCCTCTGGTTCCTCATCCGTGGTGCCTGAGGTTGTGGGCTCTGCCCCAGGATGGAAGTCTTTCAACTCTGTTTCTTTATCAATCATCACCCACTCCCTGCTGTCAAAGTCCTCTTCCTCTGCCAGTGGGACTGAGCGGATGAAGGCATTGCTGTGGGCTTCCTGGTCACCGTCTGCAGAGACATCATGGTGGCCACCAGCCAGTCGTTCTCCCTGCCCACCTTCTAAAGAGAACATTTGAGCAGGCTGGGAAGAGTAGATGAGCCTGGATGGAGAACCCAGCATGTCCAAACGAGAGCTGCCACAAAACACACAAAGGCTAAGACAGAATCAAGTGGACAACAACACATTTAACTACAGACTTAAAAAAAAAAAAGTGACAGAGTAATGTTACAAAAAAAATTATATTTCAAATAAATACCTTTCTGAAAAATATTAAGCAGTACAACTGTCTTCAACATTGATTATAAGAAAAGCTTCTTGAGCACCAGATCTGCATATTATAATTATTTCTGAAGAATCATGTGACATTTACTTTTTTACATTTAATAATTAGCTTAGAAATGAATAAATATGGTCATTGTTTATTATATCAAGTATTATTTATTTTATACTTATAATTACTTCATAACTTTACTATAAATATAATTACTTTATTCATTTATAATTACTAATGATCCCAGTCTGATTAATAGTCCTATGAGTTAATTTAATAATTATTTAATTAATGAAAGATTAGACAATCATACATTTCAACAAAAATGGTTACGTCAAGATCATGTAACATTACATCTAACCAAAACGGTTTAAGTGTTTCATTTTAATCTGTTCCAAAAAAAAAAAAACATTATTTAACATGCCAAGCCCTTTTGATCATAAAAATGGCATGTCACCATACTAAGAACAGTATGCACTTTCCTTTCGTTAAATTTACAGAAACCATCCAAAATGCAAGCGCAAAATGGAAAACTTTGCAAATGCAAAACAGAAACTTTCTTATCAGAAAGCCACTTTGCATGCTTTCCTCACTAACAAGACACATGCGGTCAAATGACCTTTAGAAAAGCTAAATGTCAGCCAGAAGTACAGAGCATTACATTTTCAAGCACTCCCTCTCCTCACCGTTTATCTGCAGCATCTCCTCTATCCTCTGCAGCAGACAGGCGGTCAGATTCTCCGCTGTTGACTCTCCGGTACCTTGGAGGGCGGGCCTGAGTATCTGCTTCCCCCACCCTCACCGGGGAAACAGACCTCCCTCCTCCTGCAGGCTCCTCCTCATGCTCTGCTGCTACTGCCGTCTGAGAAGACCAGCAGTATTAAACACTCAACTGATCAAAAATCATGTTTTTATATTAATTAGACATAAAAATGTTTTTGAATAATTTGGCATAATATATAAAAGATAATACCTTACTGATGCTGATCCTGAGTTTGTTAAGGTTGAAGTCAGTTTCATCCCATCCTTCACCAGCAGGTGGGGCTGGAGCAGGTTCGCTAGGCCTGCTGGGTATCAAAGCAGGTGGAGCGTTCTCTTGGTCACTCAGGTGTTCGTCTTGCAGAACATCATCAGTGTTTTCCCTCGGTAATTCACCAGGTACAGGAGTCACATTCACCATCCTGAGAGAGACCATTCAAAGCCAAATCACAATCACATCAGAGTCTTTTCAGAGTCCAGAATCCCAGCCCACTGTGCAGATGGTCTGATACTGTTGTAAGAGCATGTTTACATATTCTTACCCCACAATGGCAGCAGTTTGCCGTGTGTTTTGTTGCTGTGGCGTGTGTGTGCTGGTGGGAAGGGACGTATCTGTTCCAGATTTTTCCCAGTCATAAGGCTCATTTTCTGTTATCACCCTCTCTTTCATGCTGTTCTCAAATACTGACATTAGCAACTAGACCAGAAAAAGGAAGAAGAAAGTAAATAAAATGTTCACTCAAAATAGTAGTTAAAAAAAAAAATTACATATACATTATATACATATATATGCAATATCTTAAGTACATATATTTAAACTAAATACACTCGTTCAAAAGTTCATGGTCTGTAAATTTGTTTTATTATTATAATTTTAAATGTCTTTATTGTCACTTTTGATTAAGTTAATTCATTCTCGTTGAAAAATGATTGGTTTACCTGATAATCAGGTTTGGTGTGGTAATCTAAATCCAGCATATGATCATAGAAGATATGAAACTCAGCAGGCATGTGTTTCAACAGCATCCTGTGCTCGTAGCGCTCTTTAATCTGTCCCACCTGCTCCTGTTCACCAGATACACATAACAGACACAATTAACAGCAAAAACAACCCGAAAGCTTTAAATATTTAAAACAAAAGCTCTTAAAACAATGAGGATTAATTCACTCAGGCTAATGTGAGTGTGACAAGTGTCTCACCTTATCTTTTATCTTTCGCCATGGTAATTGTCCAACAGTAAACTCCACCAGCATATAAAACAATGACCACAAATCATCATGACGACCCATTTCCTGAAAAAAAAAGCACATTTTTTTAAAACTGTGCTCTTGTTAAAATAATTGTTGGCGCCAATATAGTGTCGACATATAGCACAACTGCACTCACGACAACCCGAGTTCGATTCCAAACTTGAGGTCCTTTGACAACACCCCCCCCCCCACACACACACACTCTTCACCCAATGCTTTCCTATCAGCTCTCTACTATACTGTCCAAATAAAGGCAGAAAAAGCCAATAAATGTAATAATAAAAAAAATAATTATTATATGAAGCTAATTCTGACCACAAATCACTCCCTTAAGATTCATTAAAGCCAATAAATCAGATTCAAACTCGTAATACGTAATACGCTTTAGACAGTCAGTGAAAGAACTGCGTGCAGTCTGTGTGCGTCCTCTTTGACACTTACCTTGTTTTTATGAGCATTAACGGAAGCATAGCGTACTGTCCCTCTGAACCCAGCCACAGTCCTGGGCTAAAGCAGAACATTTAAAAGAGACTCATAATAAGAATTCATAACACTTTTATTTGAAACTTTAACTCTTAGGTTGAAATAAGTCAACACATAATCAAAACAAAGAAAACATGAGAAGAGAACATAAGGGAGGGTGGAGCGACAGCTTTTTACTTTTTGGTGGATTCCAAGGCTGACTGAGCACAATTCATTTACATACACATACAGGTACTCTCCTGCATAGAGTAGGATGTACAGTGGGATGTAGGTATGGAACAGTATGGTATGGTTCCAAAGGGGAAGGATTTAGGATTTTGTGTTTAGGACACAGCCATTAAAGAAGAGTAGGTCATTTCTGAGAGCCTTCAGAGGGTAAGGAAGGAATCTTTTCAAGATTTTGGAAACTCACAATATGACTGTTGCTATGGTAACAGGGACAAACATCTTTGGCGGGGGAGCATGCGATTCAACATGAGAGCCAAAACTGAACTGCAAAACAAAACTGAGAAAAGTGAAACATAAAAATGAATTCAAAAACACAAATAATAAAATGCATAAGTAAAAGCAAATAATAGAAAAATAATGACATAAATAGGAACGCATGATACTTTGGTATCATATTGGTTATTGGCTGTAATTAATTGCTATCCTTTCTGATGCTTTTATATTATCTTAGTTGCTACTGTACATAATACTGACTTTAAAAAAATGTGCACACATGTGCACACATACATCTGGTCAGAATTTTAATATGTGCATAACATTTGAAACATAAAACATCACAACTGAATATAAAAACTGCACTTGCACAAAATGGAAATGTGAAAAATGCTGCTTACTAGGCAATTTTCTAAAAAAAAAAAAAAAAAAAAAAAAAACACGGAAATGGTATTTGAGAGAATATAAATAAGTAAAATGACTGTTTCAGAAAATACAGTAAAATAAATACTTACAGGCCGCACTTCCCCATTCGTATTAGTGTACTGTCGTGCCAAACCAAAGTCCAGCATGTAACATTTCCTACAGGTAGACGGCAATCGGCCCATGGCAAAATTAGACTAAGAATAGGAGAGAAACCAATATCAGCTGACAGGAGCCAGGTAATCGAATTGGGAAAGAGAAGAGAAGAGATCATATCATTGACAGTAAGACATACAGGTTTAATGTCCCGGTGCAGGAAGCCCACAGAGTGAATAGCTTCAATGGACTCCAGAATCTGTTTCCCCAACCGTAGAGTTGTGCTCATACTGAACGTCCCTCTAGGCTGACTCCTCCTGAGATCAGCAAGATTCCTTCCCTACAAAAAGAGAGGTTTCACACATATATACACACACAAACATGCATATAAACACAAATAAAAAATACCGTACCTGCAACTGCATGACAACGTAATTGAACTTGTCATTTCTTCCACATCCAATAAATTTGCAAACATGATTCTTTCCTGCACAAGAAATGAATGCAGTCATTTCACATATATTACTTATAAGTCCCATATACAGCCGACATTTTCCTTTCTGCATGAATATGTGAATACACACACTCTCACACATATAAAACACAAATTTCAGTAAGCAGGTAGAGACAGAGGCGGTGGCATTTGGAATTTCAGCACGTCCTTCATGAAGGTTATGAAGACATGAGAGAGCAAGAAAGCAGCAAAAAAAGAGACAGAGAGAAAAAAAAATGTGGTAATCCCACTTCCCTTCAGTTCTTCACGCTCATTACCCTTACAGACTCCCAGTGGTATGTCTGAACTACAGCTGAGGCAAACTGCCTTGACAGGCATGAAAGTTACATTGCATATCTGTGTGTGTTTCATATGAGCACATCCAAAAAAAAAAGATTATGATGGGCATATTGACAGATAAACTGTCACATATCTTTACACATACACCATCCTGCTTGCTGCCTTATTATAACAAGACAAATATGTTCTGTACACTTTCATTCAAAAGTTTGGAGTCAGTATATTTTTTCAGCCTCTTATGTTCAACAAAGCTGGATTTATTTGATCAGAAATACAGTAAAAACAGCAATTCTGTGAAATATTATTACAAATGAAAATAATTACTTTAATATTTATCTTAAAATAAAACGCATTACTATCATTTGAAGTTTATTTTAATTATTATGATCAATTATTAAAACAGTTTAATAAAAACCTGCTTAATAGGTTTATGGAAGCCATGATTACATTTTTAAAGAGTTCTTTGATTATTAGAAAGTTGAAAGGAACAGCATTTATTTGAAATAGAAATCTTTGTAGCATTATAAATATTGTCCCTTTTGATTAAATTAATGTGTATCCGCATATACATAAACATAGTTCAGAATTAACTTGTCAATTGACAAGTAAAAATTAGCTTTGGCAAATGCACAAAACAATCTTGAAAACTGACCAGTAACTTTAGAAGCAACAACACTGCCATGTGTTTGAATCAAATGATGAACGACACAAAATATATCCACATCTGCTCCATCTCCTCACCTTGTAGTTTCTTTAACACAGCAACCTCCATCTTTAGCACTTGTTTTGGTTGTTGGGCAGATTCCACCTTAAGAGCCACATTCTCTCGTGCCAACAGGTCTAATGCCTCATAGATCTCCCCGAACCCTCCACCCCCAATCTTCTTCAGCTGAATACACAAATAATAGCAAGGTAAGTCATGGCAGAGCCTTGATTTAACCTGTGTGTCACCTGTTCCACATGCTTTCCACATAAAAATATAATAGAATAAGAGAAAGCAAAATAATAGAAGCCCTGTATTGCTAAACAGGACAAGTACATCAGCTAAATTCACAGAAAAGCTTTTGAGGATTTTCTGGCTAGATTTGTTTGACATTTGTTTTTTGTTAAACTGTATGATAAGAATAGAATGGCTGAGTTACTTTAGCTGCTCTAATCACAGAACATATTACTAACCATGAAAGATTTCATTCAATTCCAAGCAATTTAGTTCTAGTAGCATGAGCTAAGCATATTGATTATTCTTAGATTTTTCATGAGTTATGAAAGAATTACATTTAAGCCAGTCACTGATGAGTCAGACTCTGTTTTAAGGACAGCTACTATCCCCCGCAAAATATATTATTACAGTAAAACAGCCACAAATCATTTCTAAGGACATCTGCTTGAAGGAGAAATGGTATGAACTGGCCCGCAACCAAATGGTTTGGGTGCATTTTGGAGAGAAGCCAGACTGAGTTGATTTGAAAGCATCTGTTGTCATATGTGGACCGTTTTGTCCTGTGCAATGAGGCTGCAAAGGCAACAGACAATTTGGGCATCTTTATTCCACAAACACAATCCCACCTAAATATAGACAGACTTACCACTTTCCAGCGCTCTTTTACCAAGCAGTTGGAGGGCAGGATGTCGACCTGCTCCCCCGCCCCGTTCATGTTTTCGTCACCGTGGACTCCAGGCCCTATGCACTGCATCGGCTGGCCAGCACTTTACCAAACCCTGCCATTTACCTGCAACACAGCGTGCACACAACTGATAACCTTGCATGCTGTAATAAAAAAATAATAGTGCATAGTGGGGTCAAAATATAGTTATTTTCTTTAAAAAATTGTATGGTATGAATTGATATTTGGTATGTTCTTCTTTAGCATGTTTTTGATTAGTTACCATTAATTACCATGAAATCATTATAAACATGATAATTTTGAATATTCCTTACTTATTTTACATAACTTTTCTATGTTTCATTTTTTTTCTTAACCTACATTTTCTGAGTATCTGCAGGTTTAAATACAGCTTAAAAATCACAGATTTTCAGTCTGAACAAATGTTCCTTAAAAAAGGTTTCCTGGAAGCTACAACAAGATTGAAAAATATGGACACCCCCCCCCCCCTCTAAAAATAATAAACAGGATCCGACTGCTCAAATGAAAATAAATAATTTCAGGTCTTAAAATAATTATCCACAAACCCATTACAGGACAAGATAAGTGACAAAACTGACAACAAAAGCAGCATTGTTTCCATCAGAATGAAAAATAATACAGACACCAGAAGGAACAGACATATGTTTCTCTGGAGGTCAGTATCTGGGGCCGGGATGTTCTCCATAATCAATGATCCCATTTTCAGGTCATACAAGGGCATTAACTGTAAAAATGTGGCCAAAATGACATACAATTCATTCATTTCGACAGACATAAACCATTGTTGAACATATAATTCTGAAAATAATAAAAAATCATTTATGGTCTTAAAATTATTCAAAGACCCTGAAAAGGAAGTAAATCATCTATTGCCTCTTTGAGATTTCCATAATGTCTGCAGAGTATCAGGTATCCACAAGAGCCGGTCAGAAACAGAGTCCTTGTCTGTCAGAACTGGACTACACCCTTAAGTTTGCTCTCATAATGTTACAATCCCTTATCAACCTCAGTAAAATGGAAACATAAGAGATTATTTTTCACATGAGTGTCTACATTTGCAGACTCTGTGTGTGCTTAAGTTAAATCCTTTTAACTTAAGATTTTAAACATTTCTTTCTGTTTACAAGGAAGCAATATCAGTCTCACCTTCAAAAATGATGCAATGGGTTATAAATGGATCTAATTAATAAAATAATGGATGAAACAAATTAAAAGACTTTTGCCTTAACACTTATGTCACCTTGATCTGAGAGAGTTGATGCAGAGACACATACAGATTTTTCAGAAGATTGCAGGGATAATATCCCTTTCATTCTACTCACTAAAAACCAGGAAACCCTAAGGAAGGCATCTCAACATTTATAATTATTCCATAAACTGTCAGAGCTATTTTTCCCATTTTAGAATACAGTGCATAAAGTTGAAATGTAATTGCTAAAAATATGTATTCAGTAACAGGAAAATGCTTTAAAATTATATAATTATAATTTATATATATATATATATATATATATATATATATATATATATATATATATATATATATATATATATATATATATATATTACACTGCATCTACAAACTACTTTGTTCTCATGTATTTTTACTAAAAACAGCATACTGATGAATTAACAAATGTAAATTTGGAATGAAATGTGTAAAATAACCAGCGTTTCTTCCATTACTAGTTTTTTTTTTTTCACACTTTTGAGATCAAGGGCCCCCACCCAGACTCTCAACAAACTTAGGGGTTAAATGTACAGTAGAAACTACTGATGTCATTTTGGTGGCTGCATTGTACAACCCTAAATATGTCACTAAAACATATAAAGTTTGCAGTAACCATCGAACTACACAAAAAAGTAAAGTAAAATTGAAATATTAAAAGAATAAACTAACTTTTAAATATGTTACAAAAGTTTTACAAATTATAAAAAACCTAATGTTCAATAAGTAGATTCATACATTTAATTTTCCACTAATAAAAACAGAACTGCAACAAATATTTGTTACTTTAAGAATATAACCCTGTTTTATGTAGCATACATTTCCAATGGACAAAAGGTATAAAGCAGAGATAGTATTTATTTTTACAAAACATGTTTTACAGTTGTTTACAATAACACGACTGTCTATTAAAATATAAAAATATAATCCTGACTTTATTAGATAAAGTGCAGTGAGTGATCAAGGAATAAACCGCATCTTGCAACAGGCTCTTCACCTGTTTGCATAAGAAAACTCGTACACTTTAACAAAATGAAAATTAGCTTCTGAATGCATAAAGCAATTGCTGAGAGCACTTCATTATTCCGACTTAACTAAACGTCAGGAGCTCAAGACTGCGTGGGCTCAGCCTCCTGACATCTTCAGCTTTCTCCGCAGTGCCAAAAGGATCCGACTGAACGGACCCCACCCAAACACGCTCTGCTCCAATGAACATCCCTGGAGTCTAAGCCCCGCCCCCATTCCGCCTTTTGAACATCGTCCATTGGGGCAATGCCTAACAATCAGCAGAACATTCTCTGCTCGAGCCCGGAGCGAAAAGCACTTTGGGATATGTCGTTCTTCAATGAGACAACAGACATAAAAGGCATGGGACATTGTCATCTTTGAAAAACTACAACTCCCATAGATAGGCCACGTAAGTTGTTGACGTACACCTGCATTATGTGGCATGTAATGTAAATTATTCACGATTTTGCTTAAGCATGAATAATATATATATATATATATATATATATATATATATATATATATATATATATATATATATATATAATGGTCGAGTTTCTATATTTGACTCAGGCCCAAGAGCTTTAGTAGTTTGTCAAGACCGTGGCAGATTTTGCTTTCGCGTGCACGCGCATCCTCTATGGAAGCCTGCGGCTCGCGCCAGCGTAGCATCACTATTGACAAGGTGCCAACATACACGGGACAAGCGGATTGCTACGGCAGCGCTTTTGTTTAAAAAAATACTTTGCGAACAAAAACCCATTTACTAACCTGTTCTTCTGTCGACGGAGTAAAATCTCAAGGTGAGAGTTTAAGGAGAGCCGCATAATTCCGTTGGCGCGACCGCTGCGCCTTTTTCCCTTGTTGATGCTGCACCATTTCCTGCCTCCTCTGCTCCTCCGCTCCTGCACTGATTCAGCATCGCTCGGATACTCCCACTATGCACCGCGCATATGCGTGACAGAAGACGGCTGTTGCGTAGCAACCTGAAAGGCGTTAATCCCCCTCATCTGCAGAATTCAGCCATTGAGGAACTTCCTTCAGAAACGTCCTATTAATAAAACTACTACTATAAGCAACCGTTGTTGAAAAATAAATACAGCTTATGAATGATGTTAGTTGATGTACAATATCACCTTCTTTAATTTGCTATTGACCTTTAAATAAATGTAAAAAAGAAAAAAATAAATAATGGCCTTTAGATTCCAGAAAATTAACTTTAGGGCAAGGCAAATGAGTTTGTAAGACAAATTAGTTTAGTGATTGATTACTGTCTTTAATAACATTGGGTCATTTGTCATTCTGAATGAAATCATCAGGTAATGATTCAACATCTAACTGATCTCAGCAAACACAAATTAATTAATGAAACATATTATTGTTATATTAAAATCACATTGCTTTACTTCATAGCTTGACTGTGGTTGGTTCAAGCTGATCTAGCAATCATGATCAAGCTGGTATACCATCTTGGATCAGCAACAAACTACCTACAGTGTTCCCAAAACCATCATGTAAAGATTTCTGTTTTTGTTATATATAGCCTAACATTTTCCATTATTACTGTTTAGAAACAGTTCACCTGAAATTATTAAACAATGCCTTGTTTAGAAAAGTCTATCATATAAATATAATAAATATAAAAATAAATTGCATTATTGTATTGTTTCAATGTATTTTTGAGTTACAAAGTACACAAAGGATGAAGCCATTAAACCTTTGGCAGTTCCCCATTACAAAACTGTCCCACTTTTGCAGGTCACCCTGCTAGCAGGGTTAAAATTAATGAATATTTTATTATTAACCTATTATTACTTGCAAAATGTTATATTTTATTTAACATTCTTAATTTATTTTATTAAAGCTTTTTTATTATTATTTATTTACTGTTGCATATGTCTATAAATGGTGCTTTGCATGTAACGGTGATATTATCTGTATTTGTGTCTTTTGTACCTTGGCAATAATAAAAATAAAATATAAAAAAATAAATGAATAAAAAAGTCTGATGCATATGGGACACAAAAGAGGAAACATTTCAGGAGTGTCGAAGTCGTTATCGGATTGGTTGAATTACACAGGATTATTTCTGGGAGACGTGTGCAAACCCTCACGAAAGAAGAAAGCCGCCGAGAACTGTGACGAAGAGCGCTTATCAGAACTAAACGCTGAATATTCAAATGTATGTCAAATGTCTGAAGGCGAGACTAAAGATTGTCAAACAAGTAAATAAATGTGGTAGATGTAGTCTTTATTCGGTTGGCCTACAAATTGACGTCACGGTGGCGCAGCCGGTTACGCCCAAGTCACGTGATGCGACTTCTATTTCACTCAAACGGAGGTGAACATGGCCGAAGTGTCGGAGAGGACGTTACAGGTCGCTATAGTCGCTTCGTTTGCAGCCGGTTTTATCGCCGGCTGGCAGGCAAATAGGATGCGAAGAAGGTTCTTGGACTGGCGGAAAAAGAGGTTACAGGACAAGCTCGCAGAAACACAGAAGAAGCTAGACCTGTCATGACGCTTACCAATACATCACGCAACCGACCTGGTGAGACATGTGTAGCCTACTTATAATTTCATTTTTGTACTTGGAGTAGCCTAAATGGTTTTTGTTTGACGCAATAACCAGTCTAACAGCTCTTTCACTTTTTAGTGCCTCGGTCTGATGGAGTATTCCTGGTGTACAAACAGATTGAGGAGTCCATAACAACAGCTCTCAGAAGGATCAGGCTTTCAACCTTGGATCGGAGACAAAATCTACAGACTGGAGCAAAGCAATACAACTAACTTAAGGACTTTAAAAACTCAGAATTTTGTATTTGTAAGATTTTTTTTTCATTAACCCTCTCAAGGCAGGCGTTGCAGATTTGCAACAGTAAAGTAACTAGAAACCTTATTACTCCAGACACATATTTTATGTATCTGGAGTACTAAAAACTTTACTAAAGGTTTCTAAAGTTACTAAGTTACTAAAACTTAATTTGAGCCTGAGAGGGTAATGTTTGTTCAAGCCATAAATCATATTACCATGTCTGTTCCTTTACTTTGTCATTTTGAATAAATGATATTTTATTAACCGTTGACTCGTTGATATAAAAAGTAATCTGCACATTATTGTTGTGCCATTGAGCTCAGGTTTAATCCAACAAAAGTAAACTGTGAACAACAGTGTGTATGTCCTATTCATTAAATGACAGGACTTTAAATCGGGGAATGTGCTTTTAAGACATCTTGGCATATTTATAATGAAAAGGGAAGTTTTTATGACTTCAACACAAGTTTGAAAGATTTTTTTTTAGAACTGGAATTTACAGATTTGTGTATTCAAATGTGGATCTCAAAAGAAACTTGGATTATATAATTTGTCAAATATGTTGGGGTCCCTGATTTAAAGTTTTATTTTCTCTGTATGCAACTTTTATTTACTTAGAAGTACTTTCCAAGAAACTTATTTTACCAGATTACAGTCACAACCCAAAACGGAAATGAATGGGCTTTCTATCATAACAAAACTGCGTCGCAGGAACTAAGATATCTTATATATTCAACATATAACAAGTTACTGAATACGTCCGGACGAAACTACAAACTAAAATAAATAAACAAATGTCTGCATTTAAAAAAAAAAACTCTTACATTATCAACAACTGCATAGCAAATGGTACATGAAAAAAATATTGGAGTCAATTGAAGTTTAGTTAAAAACATAAAAAATGTGTTCTATATTAGCCGAATTCCTCTATGAACAAGCAGTTGACCAAATAAAACCATATGGTTAAAAAAATTCACAAATAAATTTTCATAGATGAGTTTGCACTTGTAAGTGCCATAGATATAACATAAACATATCTATGCTATGCTCTCTAATGAATCTCGCGCGCAGTGATGATGTAATAACAGCGACGCGTAAAAAGTATCTTAGCAACATTATCCGGAGCGTCTGTCATGGCGCCTCCGATGCTTTCTGTTTTATTAAATCTGAGCACGACTGGGACGTTTCTTTAAATCACACATTCAAAATACCGTACATGATCAAATTTGGTGTTGAAGACGAATAGAAGATGCCTCCGAAAAGGAGAGGACCACTTCAGACAGTCCAAAGAGAAACGGATGACATCAAGAGAAAGGTTGGTAATAAATAAATACATTTAATTGATCGAATGAAATGTTTTTCCTCATCTGGTGCGCGCTTTGATATTAAACTATTATCTGTCCTGTAGGTGGACGCTTTAGTGCAGCATGCTGCAGAACCGGATGCGTCTGACAGGACAGAGACCTTGGAGAGGTATAGACGTCTTCCATCTGTTTTGTTTTTGAACGTCTCTACGTTACATCAGCTAGGTTAAACAGCGCATAGTTTTTGTGTTGCATTTCAGGTGCAAAGAGTTACAGCGCGCAGTGGAGGAAATTATGAAGACTCTGAAGAAATTATCTAAAGTAATGTTTATGTCTCTGTATTGGTATTGTTACTTCAGCTAACATAAACTAAAAAATATTTAATATTTTTATATATTTCAGAAATAAATACATACATATAATTTTTTTTTTTTTTTTTTTTTTTTTTGATGAACGTTTACTGAACCCTATACAAATGTATCATGTTAGATCCTGCTATTATTATGCTGAATTCCATGTGTGCAGGCAGATGAGCTGGCTCCAGTGGGGAATTATGACCAGTGTAAGAGAGAAGAGGAGAAGCGTTTGCTGACTTTATATGAGCGTCTACAGTCTCTAGCTGTTCAGCTAAAGCCTCATGATGAGTATGGAACCTCACTCATTCAAACAAATCTTACTCACCTGACCAGCACAGATCCCAGAGACTTTATCATGCATTCAAACAAACCATCAAGCCATTTTATATCAGCTTTTATCCATATGAAATCATTTATATAAAATGTAAAAATGTAATACCTTTGTTTTTTCTTGGCAACGTAGGATGGCTGGACCTAGTTCGTCCCAGAGAGATCAGGAGAACGAGGAGGAAAATAGTGATGAAGAAGATGTGAGCTCTGAGGATGAAGATGCGGAAGAAGAAGTAAAGGATAATTATGACAATGACAATGATGATGATGATGATAATGCGGACAGTGGTGATGAGGATATCAGTCCAACTGCCTCAGGACAGGGATCTGTCTCCTACATTGCTCTCAGTGCATTTAAGGGAGAGGAAGAAGGGGACCTCAGCATCCAGGTCACAGTCATAACATTTTATTTTATGTGTTGAATTCAGTTTATTTTCTTGCACCGAGCAATTTGTCTTTTTTTGTGTTGTTTCAGAAAGGAGAGGGTTTGGAAGTTCTCTCTAAGAATAAGGATGGATGGTGGCTGGCTCAAAACTCAAGAGGTCAGACGGGCCTGGTGCCCAAAACCTTCCTGAAGGTGCGTATAATATTACAGGCACTCGGTGATTGCATTTACATGCACAGTGTAAATGTTTGATAACATTTAAGTAAACAGTTCTTTTATTATTGGGGAAAGCCATAAATGGTTTAGACAAAACTAAATCAAAATCCTAATTTTTGTCTTTTGTCACTTTAGCTTTTTATATGCACAAGTTAGATCATTTTGTAGAGTATATTTTGACATAAAGATTGGAGGAAAAACATTTAAATACTCCTTTCATTTAAACACTGTTTTCCTGTAGTTTACTGCTTTAATAATGTTTTACAGTATTATGGTTTGATTAACATTTTCAAATTATGCATATAATGTATCTTTATTTTATACTTTTACATTGTCTAAATCATATTCCAGAGCAAGTCTGGACTGGTGTAGGCTGTGCACTTTTATAAATATACAAAAATAAACTCTTCAATGAAAAAAAAAACAAAAAAGAGAACAGGTAATTTGTTTATAATACAACTAATTTGCAATCAGTTGGGAATCTGTATGTAGATCTTTAACATGGATAAATTGTATCTGTAAATGTACCTTAACTGTGTATTTTCAGCCGTCTTCTCCACAGGATAGTGAGAGAAAGGATGAAGATGTGGATGAGGGGGAGAGTGAAGAGGAAGAGGAGGAGTCCAGGTGATATTCCTCTCTCTCCACTAGATGGAAGCATTGTTTTCATATTTTGTTGAGGATAATAAAGCTCACAGTTCTGAAGTTGAAAGGAATTAAACAGATTAAGTTAATATGCAGTATTTACTAAAGAAAATGATCAAATACTGTCTCTTGTCCAACCAGCAAAACATCCAATTGGAACACAGTGCGGAAGGCTGTTACCGAGGTATATGCTATGTAGATAATTACACCCTTAGTTCACTCAAAATTGAAAGTTATGTCATCATTTATTCACCCTCATGATATTCCAAACCTTTATAAATGTCTTTTTTTATTTTATTTTTTGAAGATAAATTTTGGTAAGCAAATACAGGTGCATCTCAATAAATTAGAATGTTATGGAAAAGTTCAGTTATTTCGGTAATTCAATTCAAATTGGGAAACTCCCAAGTTGCTTGAAGTCCAGTGTTAAGTATCCACAGTCTGAGATGATTTGGGGTGCAGTGTCATCTGCTGGTGTTGGTCCATTGTGTTTTCTGAAAACCAAAGTAACTACACCCGTTTACCAAGAAATTTTGGAACACTTGATGTTTCCTTCTGCTGACCAGCTTTTTGAAGATGCTGATTTCATTTTCCAGGAGGATTTGGCACCTGTTGGTTAAATGACCACGGTCTTGGTGTGCTTGACTTGCCAGCAAACTGCAATAATCTATGGGGTATTGTCAAGAGAAAATTAAAAACAGACCAAACAATGCAGATGAGCTGAAGGCCACTGTCAAAGAAACCTGGGCTTCCATACCATCTCAGCAGTGTCACAAACTGATCACCTCCATGCCACGCAGAGTCGAGGCAGTAATTTAAGCAAAAGGAGCCCCTACCAAGTATTGAGTACATGTACAGTAAATGAACATACTTTGTAGAAGGCCAACAATTCAATAAAAATGTTTGTTTTTTTAAATTGGTCTTATGAAATATTTTCAACGGAAGAAAGAAAGTCATACAGGGTTTAAACAACTGGAGTAAATGATGACCGAATTAACATTTTTGTGGTGAACTATCCCTTTAATAATCAAAATCAATAATTATAACACACATTACCATTACTTTTTAACTAGCACCCTCACATAGTGAAATGTGCTTGTGTGTTGTTTCTGCAGATAGATGCTACTGATGTGCTTTCAGCAATGGGTGCCATCCCACCAGGCTTCAGACCCTCCACTCTCTCCAGACTCCTAGAGGAAGGTCACCACCTGTCCCTATATTTTTCAAAACCTATAGATGAAATGCCATTTTCAGTCTTTAAAGAGCTCTGTTACCTAAAATGCCAGTTTATTTGATTTGTTTTACATTACATTTCTGGTTAAAAATCTGATTTTATAAATTTATATTACAGTTGTATCATATGTATACCTTTCGTGTTTTGTGTTTGCGCCAAGCAGGGAGATCTTATAGAGCAAGTCACTTCATTCAGCCCAAGCTTAGCCAGTCACAACTGTCCTTTAAAGATCTTCATATGGACCCAGACACAGGCAAGGTGCCTAACTGCAAAGCGCACACTACTTGCATTCACTTAGATTTTAATAACAATAATCACAAATATAATATATAGAAAATATATTTTTTAAATGTAAAAAAAAAATTCCTGAATTTGTTTGAAAAACCAACAAACAGTACAAACACTAATATTATGAAGTTTAATTACAATTAGTAACCACAATTAAACATTTTAAAATGTTTTACATTTTTCAACAGCCGTTACTCCAGTCTTCAGTGTCACATGATCCTTCGAAAATCATTCTAATATGGAAACCATGATCCGATTTATTCAGCAAGTACACATTAAACTGTTCAAAAAGAAATGGTAAATACAGGTATAATGTAAAAAATAAAGACTTCTATTTCAAATCATTTCTGTTCTTTTGAACTTTCTATTCATCAAAGAATCCTGAATAAAAAAAACACATTTTCCATTAAAATATTAAGACACCATATATTTACATTTATAGTAAAATAAGAAGAACCATGATTAATAATTGAGCACCAAAAATAATAGAGCAGCAATTCAGCATATTCGAATGATTTCTGAAGGATCATGTGACACTGAAGAATACAGTTTAGAAATAGAAATGATGGAAATGGTTATTTTTAAATTTCAATAACATTTCAAATAAATCCATCCTTGGTGAGCATAAGAAACTTCTTTCAAAAACATAAAAAAAAAATCTTAATTATTCGAAACATTTGATCAGTAGTTTATAAAGAAAGAAAGAATGTGTGTTTGCCCAGGTTCACGGCCGGCCATCTAGAGTGAGTTTAACCCTGACCCTGTGGAGCTGTCGAATGATCCCACCCCCCGGGGTCGGGTTACAGGTGCTCAGCAGGCACGTTCGGCTCTGTGCATTTAACGGAACCCAGGTAACACACACACACACACACAATGTTGCACCTACAACCAGAATTATTGCCCCTTTACGATCTTAAAAGAGAGAGATTTGCATACAAATGTTTAGTTGAAAGCATTAGTTAATGATTTCTGATTCGATTCTGAAATTAAGTGTTGCTCATGTGGAACAGTAATCGGGGTGGAACCATTTAAAACCTAAAACAAATAACAAAGCATCATAGGATTAACAGTTGGTGTGCTTGAATTAATACAGTTGCAACTAATACTACGGCATATTTGAGTCTTGAGTGTTAACAGTTCAATCATTACCTGGTTTCTCTAGGATATTTGTCTTTCACAACTTTGGATTTTTTTCTGCACACCGTGGACATTAATTATGTTTGATTACTAATTGTCAGGAATTTTATATTTAGGAGAGAACCAAGAAGTGTTTCAGTGCATGTTTATTGTTTAATGATAATAAGTCACTTAAGTCATTGTAAACGGCAGGACAATTCTAACACACATTCAAAACCCATTTGTCTTCCCAACATTAATTTTAATCAGGTGCCATGTGAGACAAATGCAGTGTACACGGTGCCATTGTTTCTCTCTCACTCATTGTTCACCTTTTAAGTTTACTTTACATTTTTCCTTGTCAGGTTTTGAGTAACATTCACACTGTCAGAGCCACTTACAACTCGAAGAGCCCAAAGACCTGGAGCTTTTCTCCACGGGTAAGACTAAGCTACACTTAAACACGTGCAAACGCATGTACAAAAGACTGAGGGCACATTAAACATCTGGAATTTGAAATCTAATTTAAACCTAGAAAAAAAATAAGTCTTAAGAAGATTTTGAAATTTTGAAACAAATACATTTTGTTATTTAGATTGAATAAAATATTTAAGATTTTGCACTGTAGACATATCACAAATTGTGATGCTGATAATATAATTTGTAATTAAAAATACAGAATGTTCACCAGTTTCTCAACTTACTGTAATATCATTTTATGTAATGTAACCATTTATCCTATTAATCTGTATTTTTCCCTGTGTGTGTATTGCAGATGACTGGAATGCTGCCCTGTCTGCTGGATGGAGACTGTTTCCTGCGTTGTGATTCTGAATCTCCTGATCTTGGAATTCTGTTTGAACTGGGTGTGACCTACATAAGGAATGTGAGCAACTATTTCTTGCAATAAAAATTCTTATCGTTTAAACAATCATATCACAGTACCACCCCACTCTGATCACAGAGGACATACGACCTTCATCTAACCTTAGAAAGACAAAAGAGCACTTATCTTTTAACCTCTCACATATTTCCATAAACACACACAATGATCTCTATTAAATGTATACTTCACTCAAAAAAGAAAACTCTGTCATTTGCTCACTCTGGAGTCATTGCAAACATGTAAGGATAACATTTTTCTGTGAAACACAAAAGACAATATTTTGAGTAACATTGGGAACAGCACTGGAGTTCATTGGAGTTCCATTGTATATCTTAATTTTTGGAACAACTGTAAATGATTTAGTATATGATGACAATTCTATTCACAAGGTTTCCTTCGGTATCCAGCAAAAATCGTCTTGCGCAGGAGTAACAGATTTCTTTGGTAAAAATGTTTGTGCTCTCTTTCAGTCCACAGGGGAGAGAGGAGACCTTAGCTGTGGCTGGGCGTTCCTTAAACTGTTTGATGAAAGTGGAGCCCCCATTGCTCTACGGTACACACTAATTCACTTATTAGAATATGATAGATGCATAGCTGATATATTTTTTCCTTACATACTTACAAACTATATGCATGTGTGTGTAGGACACAAGAGCTCACTGTTCATGGTGGCACACCATTTGAGAAAGATAGTGACATGGATACCACATCTACCAAAAGAGGTAACATTTACTTACAAAAATACACATACACACACATGCACACACACAAACTCATCTCTTCTGTTCTGTCCTCAGGATATCCTACCGGTGTGTTTCAGCAGATGTTGCTGTCCAGGAAGATCCCTAAACTCGTTGTTAAGCTCAAATCAGTAAACACACGCAGCAGAGAGCTTCTGAAGTAAGAATGCATACACTCTAGAGTTTACAGTACATTAATGGTTAAACATGTGGGTCAGTATGATTCTTTTAATGTTTTGGTAAAATCTATTATGCTCACCAAAGCTGTATTTATTTGAACAAATACAACAAAAAAATATTATTTATTATTATTATTGAAATATTATTACAATTCAAAATAAATAACTTTATTTTTAAATGTAATTTATTATTGTTACATTAATGTTATTATTCATTGTCTCATGATCATTCAGAAATCATTCTAATGCACTGATTTGCTGCTCAAAGAATATTTTGTATTATTCTCAAAGATGAAGACAGTTATGCTGCTAAATTTTTATGACACATTTTTGCTGGATTCCTCGATGAATAGAAGCTTTGAAGGAAGAGCATTTATTTGAAATAAAAATCTTTTGTAATGTTTCTCATTTTGGAGCAATTGAATGCTTTCTTGCTATATATATAATGTTCCAAAACTTTTGAATGGTTGCTTAGATTTCCATTGTCAACTCTAGGGTTCCACAGTGTTTTTTTTTTTATAAATGTTCATGAAAAAGCAAATACGGTCTTGTTACTAAATATTGTTTTCCTTAATGTTTCTTAAGTCTGCTGCCTGACACTATAGTAGGAAGTCTGTCCACAGTACATCTCTTGGCAACATACAGGCAAATACTCGCTGATGCTCTTTTACTGGACAGAGTCACCATGTATAATGCAGGTATCACACACACATTTCATTAGATCTTCTTAGTTTTTTTTCTTAGTGCTTGATGTGTATCTAATGTGCATAAGAGGTTTCTATCACAACACTATATACAGTTTATTTTTAAATAGCAAATGTAAATTTAAAACATAAATGTAAATGAGAATGTAAAAGTGAATGTAAATCGCTTGGCTCTGTGTTCTACCTAGATCTGATCTGCAGCTCGGTTCTAGCATCTTTCCCTGATGTTCTAGATCAGCCAGACCTGATGGATGCATTTAGGGTGAGACTGGTTAAATAGACGAACACTTTTACTTGCCGCTTTCTTATTTAGTAATTACTATTTTTGTTTCTATATATATAAAAATAAGAATAGTTACCCTGTACCTGAACCCTTCCTTTAAAAGAAAAGTTTAGCATTTTTATAATTTATTAAAGATGATAATATTATTAAATATAAGATTATTTTTGAAATTATTAAATGTTAAATTAATTCTTAATTATTTCATTTAAATATAAAATTAATTACTGTTAAAAATATTTTAAATGATTTAACAGTTGAGAACATAGCCAAGGAGGGTTTTAACTTTTGTCTGTTTAAATTAACTTCTGGGTACAAAAATATAGCAAAAATATACATGGGGGTATAATGTTATAAATGGGGTAGATGTTATCAAAAGTACTGAACTTAAACTGTTTCTGTTTTACAGAAATCATGGACTGAATCAGAGAGTAACCTGAGAAGATCTGATAAGGTACAGTGTGTGTGAGCGTAACACGACTGCCACAGTATTGTTTTAATGTTTTCATTCATTCTGTTTACATGCAATGTGTGTCTCTGTGTATTTCAGAGGGATATTAATGTGTTGAAGCAGATGTTTGTGAGCGTTTATATGGGAAGCGTGTTTCCATTGTTGTACTCTGCGGAGATGCCTGCTCCCTGCTGGGCAGATGAGGAAGTGGAATCTCAGCGTGCTCGTATTATCTACAGCCCTTCCCAAAAAACCTCAGTGGAGACTCTGCTTTCCTCTCAATCTTCACATCAAGCCTTTGACATCACACAGGTCTCCTATGACCTCATCAGCAGTGCCCAGCACTGAGTCTAGCGACTGATGTATAATGGTCCTCCCAAAATATTTGATTGTATTTTTTAGTCTTTTAAAAATGAAAATTTAGCTACTAAACGTATAAATAAAACTGTTTAATCTCTCATACCCTGCCCTGAAAGCTTATTCACAGTTATGCAGATGGGGAAATCATGCCATACTGTGCATACAGCATTTGTGCGTGTGATTGTTTTCTCCGTCCATCTGTTTGCAAAGCATCCTATGACAGGCCGTACCTTAAATAATGGTCTATTTTTAAGTACCACACCTCCTAAATACAACTCCTCCCTCTTTCTTTCTCTCATTTATTTTCTCACACTCATAACTACATGGTTGAAGTACCCACCTCTGTCTTTAATACAAGCCTCCTATTTAAACATATTCCACTCCTTTAAAGCAAGTCCAACATTCAAAACCTATTCCTATTCTTTCCATGTCTGACACACTGCCTCACACAGCCATCCTGAGGTGTGTCAGATGCTTATGAAGATGCAGACATGAATCAGCATGAACTATTCTGAATTGCTGTTGTAAAGAGAATAACATGCCAACTGAATGTTTAATCTTCTTATAGTGCATTATATAAGTTAGCTGCTCACCCATAACATATTTCTGTGCTGTATTCACTCTATTGTGAATCACGAATAGTGCTGCCACCACAAAACTGTAGATACTGAGAGGATACGTTCCCCCAATATCCAAATAGTGGTTAATCAATATGGTTTACAAACTACTTGCAATCAGAAGCTAAACTACAGTCAAGCCACTAGCAAAAGTAGCTAACATTGTACAAGCTCAGAAAGCACTGCAACAAGAGAAATGTGTTATATATTCAGATAAAAATAGTTAGGTTTAACTAAAATTTGAATATTTTACTCAATATTTATGTGGGACATGTTTTTGAGTGGTTAGCTTAGCAACATGCTAATGTCTATCACCACTATTTGTGCCTTAAAAGAGTAGTTCACCCAAAAAAAAAGCATTTATCTAATAGATTTTCTGTTATATTCCATACATAATCTTAAATTGAAAAAGATATGGATAAAAAAAAACTATATATAATATTAAATTGAATGATTCATAATGCTAAAACTGTCTTTCTGTGTGTGCTGAAAAAAGGTGACCAGGAAAATATTTTCCTCTGCAGGTTTATGTCTCCACACTCCCAGTGTTTACAGAGAAATAATAGAGGACTGGTTTGACAACATTCCATCTTTTAATATTAACCTGTTCGAATTCCACCCTCCGTAAGCATAGAGTTTCTTCCCTGGCAGCTCTATGCTCATCCAGTCATAACTGACAGTTAACTGTAAAATAATTTAGTCTTCCAGCTTTTAATGAGCTGTCATAGGATGAGTAAACATCTTCGACAGTTTTTTGGGGGGGGAAATGTGAGTATTTACGTATGTATCTCGGGCCTGTCTGATGGGGTGGGATTCCAGACCGTTCATATTTCACCACCAAACAGGAAACCTGAGTTAGTAAGATGACACGCCCGGGTGACCTGCTGCTGTGGTGACAGAAAAGCATTGGAGCCCAAAGTCAGCACACACACACACACACACACACACACACACACACACACTCTGTCTGTATGGACAGACACAATAGATGTTTAAGATACCATAATTATACGAGTTAACACTTTATTTTAATTACAGATGAATTTAAAGAGAAATTGTGTAAAGTCTCAATTGTGTGAACTTTGTAATAGGATGCATGCGCAATTCCTCAACCCTCAGCAAAATGCATTATTGTGCATTTGCAAGTTCGATCTCCGTGAAGCAGTTAAATTTGCTCAAGGTCACCGAGTTAAGAGGTCATCCCTCCTTTGGACTGAATCATCTTTTAATATTAACCTGTTCGAATTCCACCCTCCGTAAGCATAGCTACCTTTTAGCTTCATTTTATTATTATTATTATTATTATTTAAATATGAGCCATCTTATACTGTTTTCTAGGGCTGTTCATTTTTATTCAGCATAATTACCAATGTGTAAAATGCTTTTTACCTTTTTAAAATGAAAGCCAAATTCGACATCAGAGAAAATAATAATAATAGTCATTGGACATTGTTGACTAATTGTAACATATTTTCTTGTGATAGCGATTTCATATAACAATTTGATAATATTTCTCAAAGCTGCACTCTACTAAAGGACTGTAAAAATACTTTCCAATGTATTGTAAATTTAAAAAAAAAATTCTGTGTTGAAGTTTACACATATTTTGAATAATGCATTGCTTTGTGTTTTATTTTAGAGTTGAAGAAAATGTCTACATCTTTACTGAAAAGGTATAACTTTAGTGTACCTTTTAGAATTTACCACTCACAATATGATTATTTTTAATTAAATTTTACATATACCTTTTTACTTTCATAATTACTTTTTTATATAAACTGACTTCCATATAAAAAAAAATTATACTCATGGACTAAAATGCTGAGAAAAAACAAAAGTGAAGAAAAGAAGCTCCAGTAGAATAAAAAGTGCAGCCTGTATAAATTCGGCCTGTATCAATTCAATTCGTCTGCCAAACTAATGTATTCAAGATATCTTCACAAATATATTGCCCATCATATTGTAATTAATTCAATTCAATGTTTTAATTGATTAAATGTCCTATTATTTACATAGTAGTGATGCTGAACCTTGGCTACCAGAAGCAAAAGAAAAACATTGTTTATAAAAAATGTATGTCATTGTTACCTTAGGTAACCAGATCAGAAGAGAAAAAAACAGGCATTGTTTGGAGCTGTGCAGCACTATGAGTGTTCCCATGAGCAACCAGGTGTGTGTATGTGTGTGTCTTCATCAGACACCAGATCCACCAGCCACTCAGACAAAGGTAAGTTTCTGTAAGAGTCGATCTGTCCGACACACAGCCTCTCACCCTGGGGAAAGAGAGAGAGTGTTTGTGTTTGTGTGTGTGTGTGTGTGTGTGTGTTTACAGAAATCTCTCTCCCTATTCAGCTGATGTGGACCACAAAGATGGGATTGCAAAAGTCAGTGAAACCTTACATTCTATCAGTGAAACACATATTTACCATGCACAAACACACACACACACACACACACAAGCCTGCTGCTGGATGTTTAACAGGCTCTGGTGTTAAATGAGCTCCCTGAATCTGATGGTTAAACATTCACATGAATTGTTTCCACATAGTAAATATTTCTATCCGGGACACAAGCACCTGAAGGGAGTTCATTTTATTTCTTCATTTTTTCAATTCACTCATAGGCTCCCCCCCCCCCACCCCAAATGCACTGCTCCTAATGTATTTTCCCTCTGAGCAACAGTGTCATAAAAAAATCTGCTCATAGATTTTGAGTTAACTTTAAACTTAAAGTGCATTAAACAAATCTTTTTCAGTATCCTTAATAGTTACATAGTCAACCATTCAGATTAGATCTATAAAAAAAATGATTAAAATGAGCTACAGAAACTCATTTTGTCCTAATTTAATTCCATTGTATTCAATCCATTCAAATAAATGTAAAACTTAAGGTTTCTTAAACCATTTGTTTTGGAATCATTATTGTTGTATTAACTGAAACTGGTAGGTGCACTCTTTAGTTTCCAGCATGCTTTGCATAGGGCTTGCTTTAGGAGAGTAAACATTGAAATAAAGTGTTGTTATACAGGTTTGTAAGTGCCGGGAAAGACCAGATAATGTTTAATGTTCAGTTATGTTTGACATTTAAAAGAGTTTTTGTTGTGCTCGAGCTTTTGCGGTTACCATTGTGCTGCAGAGTAACTTCTTATTTGTGCTGTTCTAGCTGCAGAAACAAAAATGAATGTCAAACACTAAGCTGTAAAAAAGAAATGCATGTTGAAAATGAGGGACAGAAGTTAATGTACCCTAAGTGGTTAAAATTGAAGGGGTTAGGTTCAGACTTTGCCGTTTGAGTTAGTATGCATTTTGTACACCATCTCAGTCTGAATATACGATATGCAAATCTGCAACCTTACAGTCATACAAACATTTACTGCATGAACTTAAATTACAGAAATAAACAGAAAACAATTTTTTTTTCTAATATGGCTCCCAACATTTTCCTGTATCGAGTCAAAATCACATCACACTTCCTGAAGTTGATGATGTTATAAATCTGGCTTTGTATTATGTCCTGTGGCAGCTAGACAGCTCTCATGCTTTTATTATGTTATATAAATTATATAAATTGTGGATGTATAAATGTGAATACAAAAGAAGCCAACATCCATTTCCCAACTGCTAAAATTACAATGTTGTCTCCATGTAGTTTAAAGTTAATCTAAAATATATATATATAGTGTTCATATATATCAGTGTTCATTCTCTTTTTTTTTTCACCATACAAGGATATTGTGTAAATGCACTGAGAAACACTTCATTTCTGAAGATTCCATTGTCGTAATCTGTTGTTGGAACATTCCGTTTATAGAGATTTTACATTTGTAATGCATTGAGGAAATGTATATTTTCTGAGATCTAATCCGACCAGTTCTACAAAACACAGAAAGTAGTCTGGGAAAGGAATATTTGAACAATTAGAAGTGCACATAATGCAGAAAATGGGATAGGGAGGGACATAATAGATAAGGAAGAAGTTTAAAATTCTCAGTTTATCTATCATCTCATGTTTTTTACGTGTACCACAGACACAATGGCTTCCTCAGAGAGCATGATGCCCAGTGGCTATAAGATTTTCACCACAATGCCTGATATTCTCTTCATTCCAGAGTTTGTAAGTATGCAATCAGCAATATCAAATCATACATTCCATTATTATCTTAATAACCACCTTAATTAATCCTGAGGGTTTCAAAGTTTGGATGAGAAACAGAATAAAGCTCAGGGTTAAAAGAATAGTGTAACAAGAGTCTGGAACATTGGAGATGATGGAAATCTAACTACCAGATTAAATGGTGTATGGTGAAACTGCTGTATTTATTTATTTATTTTGATTCCAGTTCAGTTAATGTCATTCAGATGAGTCAAGGCAGTTATTTCCTAAATATTTTGGATTAACTTTTGTGTGACACATTTTGTGACAACTTTTAAATCGTTCTTGTAAATGTAATTAAATTAAGAGACTTAAGGAGAATTGGCATGTTTTGTGTTTTGACACTTGCTAAGGATTTGTGTCAAAAGCCAAACCTTAGTTTCAAGAGCACTAAATCCATGCAGTTGCAAGATACAAAACTGAATACTGTGAATATTGGGAAAGAAATGAATTACAGTGAAATGAATAAAATGCTTTATGTTGGCGGGTTTTATTTAAGAGTCAACTGAGTAACAATGTTAAATGCAAATAATAGACTGTCTGAGCTCTGACCTTATAACCGAGCATAGTTATGATAGCAAAAAGGGTAGAGAAAACATTTCCCATAATTTTTGTTGTTGAAATCACAAACCATGTGTCCAATAAAGCTCTACACTATTCTTTGGTATTTAAGTGTAAATTATCTTCTGTTTGGTAGAAGCTGATAGATAAATGTCTGTATGGACAGATTACATGACAATCCCTCATGAAACCATGAAACATAATGAGGAAAAGGCAATATTACTTAACAAATTCGAGAAGTATAGAAACCAGTAAGTCAAGACCAGAACAAATTATTTTAAGAAAATATTTGCACCAAAAACAATTTGGGAATGACTAAACACTGTGTGTGTGTGTGTTTTTGGAATGTTGTGTTAATTTTAATGTAAGAAATAATAATACATTTTTATATAAACCAGTATTTTTACAAGAATGTATTATTTAGTTCAATCTCCATATAGTTACATTATCTGTATTCCATGCAGTGAAAAGCCCTCGCTGCCAGATCAGGTGACATCATTTCATAAGAAATTCCTGCCACGCCCATTAAATTAGCTAAACAGCATCAGGACTCGCAGAAATATCCTGCCTGTGCCGGATGAGAAGGGGAAGACACACTAGAATTTACATTTTATTAACACAAGTACAGTATGCAAACTGCTTTGTGAATGGGACAGTTTGAGATTCACATTTTTTATAAAATATTGTTGTCAATCCCATGAATTTAACCAGCTGTTTAATGATGTGAGCCTAGTGAGTTTGTAGGTCTTTATACAGTAAATTAAGAAATGTCTGTATATGAGAAACTTTGTGTTCAGGTTTGCTGTGCGTTCGTTTGTTCCAGGTATTTGGTGGATTGATGTGGACACTAGTGGCCTCCACCAAAGTGGAACAAGCAAATCCTCAGGGCTGGGTGATGTTTGTGTCACTTTTCTGCCTCCTTATCAACACTCTCTGGTTCTTCATATTTATTACTGGCATAAACCAGAAAAGCATCTGGCCTAGCTTGGTAAGAAACATAAGCTTGAGGTTTTACCATGTTTTTTGGTCATTGGAGAAAACCATGTCAGAGACAACCATGGTAATAAATACTATGTTAAGTCAGCCTGAGGATGGCACTGGGATAGTAATCGCTAGTACCACTACAGTACTTAGTTTGTTTTCTCAGACCAACATTTAACCATGTAGACCTAGACTATGATATTTTATTAATTATTTAATAATAATTATTTTACTGTTCCTGTAGCTCAATTGGTAGAGCATTGCGCTATCATGCGCAAGGTTGAAGGTTAGATTCCCGGGAACACATGATAGGTAAAAATTGATAGCCTGAATCCACTGTAAGTCGCTTTGGATAAAAGCGTCTGCTAAATGCATAATTTGAATTTTTTTTATTTAATTTAAATTTAATAAGGGTATTACATAATGAAATACCCTGTACATGACATACACTTTAACTTCTGCTCTTTAGGATGTAGGATATCATTCCTTCAGTGTATTCTTTTATCTGAGTGCTGCAGTGCTTTTGGCTAATGTCACTATCGGAAAACAAGGATTGGATAAACTGTACCAGCTAGACATTGCTGCCGTGGTAAGATGCATTTATCATAGTTAGTGACATGTTTTGCAAAATACTTATTAAGAACAATTTACACTGATCATCCTGTTTATAAAATAAATTTAAAAAAAATCAAAGTTCTGTCAAGGGGATAGTTTATAAAAATATTTAAGGATTTTGTCCAGGAGCACTAATAATTATTTCAGAAGTCCGGACTGTCTCCTGATGTCTGATTTGGTAGCTAAACCAAACCAGACATTTATACAGTTATAAACTCAAACTCAGGCCTTCTGAGATGTAGATGTTTCTTCATCGGAAGAGATTTGGAGACATTTAATATTACATCATTTGCTTACCAACAGATCCTCTGCAAAAAACATCATAATACTACAGTCCGTCAGGTAAGACCAGAGCAAGAAACCATTTAGACATTTGAGACTCCACAAAACAAGTTGTAGCATGGGTATATTTGTAGCAATAGCCAACAATACATCCAAATTATCTTATTTCTATTATGCCAAAATCATTAGGATATTAAGTAAAGATCATCTACCATAAAGATATAAATGTTTTATTGCCATCATAAATTTCATAAATATATGAAAAATTTATTTTCCTTAGACTTTCCTCGTTCTTGTTTTATGTTTGTTTTCATTTTTTAAAACCCTGCATATAGATCCACGTTTTTGCCTGCAAATTACAGAGTGTCACCCGGAATTTCATCCAAACTTACTGGTTGCCACATTGCAGTTAAAATACATTTTGTTTGGATCAAACATAAACCATGAGATTATTCTATGTGATTTAACTTTAAAGCATAGCATAAGGCTTGAATACATTTCATTTGTTTGCAGGTTATGGCATTTATTGTCACATTACTGTACTGGATCCTCTCTGCTCACCGATGGAAGTCCTCTTGAAGAATGTCTGAAGTCCAACTGAAAGCCACAAAAGGGAAACACTCATTCAACAGAACATCACTGCCAAACCCTAGATTAACCAAATAACGAACAACGAATCAACAGAGATTTTTACAAAAGCTGTGCAGAACAGATTTTATCTTATTGCACCATTTCTGTTGTTTGACATAACTAAGTGAACAGTTTTTTTTTTTTTTTTTTTTTTTTCATTTTTGCAAGCAGCACATTAAAGTTACCTCTTGTTACTTGTTGTATTATGATTGTTGGATGCTGTTTTTAAAGACTTACCAGATGATGTCATTGTCTGTAAACCTGTAATAAAAGACTAAGTGATTAACTCCACAAAAACACCACCCTCGAACCAATAAACAGAGTATCAGAAACAGATCCTTACATTAATAGGCAGCTAACCATCAGAACTTCATGGAACTCATCTACTACTTTAACATCCACTTATCTCAAGCAACCAACCATGGGATCATTTTTGAGGAGTTGCTCAGTATGAAACTAGGAGAAGAGGTATGTTTGCAGTGCTTCCATACGGCCAAATAATTCCAGAGAATTCTGCAATAGATTAGAAGAGAAAATTAGATATTTTTGATAAGAAGATTTTGATGTGACATTCTGGTCTAATTTGATGCTTATGAGTTTTAGCTTTGTTTGAACTGTAAAAGCAAACGACAACATTGTACTGAAATTGTGTATCTGAAATGAGCCTTTTAAAAAAAAAATCTATTTGAAATAATCTCAGTCCATTATTTGTGTACCTAAACTGAAACGAGCCTTTTAAATATAAATCTATTTGACATAATCTCAGTCCATTATT
This sequence comes from Carassius auratus, assembly GCF_003368295.1. Lineage (NCBI taxonomy): Eukaryota > Metazoa > Chordata > Actinopteri > Cypriniformes > Cyprinidae > Carassius > Carassius auratus. The sequence continues at coordinate 8,746,559 of NC_039259.1, read as the reverse complement.
TGAGTGTGTCAAACATGTTTGTCAGAAACAAAGTCAAAAGATGCAACTATATTTATCAAGAGTCATATTCCTACAATATGGACCTTGCCCATATTCTATACATGTTTACTTAAGTTTATATGCTGTCGACAATGTTCAAAACTATGCCCTTGAAGAGAGACGGGACACTCCTTCTCCTTACTGTTTCTATACACCTATAGAAATGCACCATACAAGGCTGAAACACTGCTACCCTATGCTACCCTATCTGTTTTTGACCCAAACTTAATTCACTGGGCAAACATCTTCCCCTCCACACACACTTGGTCAGTCGAGTGTGTCTGTGTATTTGCGAACACCTGAGCTGACCTGTCCTGTTGCCACACTGCACCAATACAAACAAACAAAGCCCTCGTTCCAGCTTCCTCAGCCACACACATATCCCGCTCAGTGATAGTGGAGCGGCCCGTTGCTCTCCTCACGGAGGGTGTGTCAATACGGAAGTTTTAGTAATGGAAGAACGGGTTTTTCTGGTCTCCACTGGACATTGAAAAGACGCGCCCTTGGCTCCGTTACTCCAGTCATTCCTAGAGGATAGCGGGAGCGCGACCATGGCAGCGGCCACGCAGCAGATGTCTAGTCTGCCCAGCGGACTCCGGGTCTTTTCCACTGTACCGGACATCCTCTACCTTCCAGAGCTGGTGCGTGAACGGAATATTTAATGCACAGAAATTACAATATTTTATTATAGTTTTATCTGGCTATTGTAAAATATCAGATTATTTTGGACATTTAAACAGTTTAAGACGATTTCAGAATCCTTATCTTCCTCCATTTATGTAGGAGATATGTGTGTGTATATATATATATATATATATATATATATATATATATATATATATATATATATATATATATATATATATATATATATATATCCTTTTTTGCTTTCCTCCTATTTCCATTTTCCACTTCAGGAAAAAAAACTTATTATATATATAGAATTATTATATTATTATTATTTTATTAGTATTATTATTTATTTTAGTTTTTTTTTTTTTTTCTGAAGTGGAAAATGGAAATAGGAGGAAAGCAAAAAAGGGCGAAAATAGCAAGACAATACAACAACACTTCACCTCTACGGCTTCTTTAAATCTAGCCTAAATCATTTGACAGAGGATAGGCTACTGTTTTATCAGAAAATAACGTTTTTGGTGTAAATATTTAGTTCAACAATAAATATGATACGTTATGTGTTTTCAAAACAGTATGTGTTTGTGTATGGTGGTTTAAACTCAGTTAGTTTGGTCTTGTCTATTTATAAGAGAGTGTAACGGTTGGAGAGAATAGCGTGGTTGTTTTACTCAAAAATATTTTACTTATTTTTTTTTTTTTACTATTGGACTTTTATTTGTATTAGAATATTTTTATACAGACTTGTACTTTTTTTTCTATTATTGGATGTAACTAAATGTGGGTTTGTGACAAGAGAGTTCTCAGTCCAGCACCTCCACAAACATTTGACACCAAGGTTAATGAGGGACACACGGGCTACAGTTCACCTAACTGTAACACACCCCACACGCTTGAATTAACCTGTAATGATGGATCAAAGAAGGGTGTTTGAAAGAAAGAGTTTGTTTTGTGGCTCTGGTTCTTGTCTGAACTCAGTATAGTAGCTTTGAAGGGCATGAATGTGAGCTCAGGTCATGTATCAGTCGTTCAAATGAAAGGCGAGATGAGTCTGTGTGTAAGAAGGATTAGTGGAACAGACAGAGAAAACAGAGTTTGCGTGCTTTTTTATCAGCTCCTCTCACTTCTTTGTTCGCCATTTAGACCCAGTATATTTGATAAACGTGTCTGATAATAATATGCCTCTATAAACGCACCTGGTCTTTTAACTCGGTCAGAAAAAAGTAGGATAAGTGTAGCTGCACACTATAGTGAGTATATTGGGTGTGACAGAAGTTTCTAATGTTTCCTTTGCTGATATATGCATTTGTGGCTTATCATGATATTTTAATAATGCCCATTTTTTTGTGTATTTGATTCCTGTCGTGAGAGTAAATTAATCCATGGGTGTGTAAGAGAGAGAGAAATGCATGAATAATGTGTTATCGTAAGAGGAGTGTCGCATAGCATGCTGTTTACTGCGTCTGTGTTCATTTGATAATAGCTACACAGAGTTATGTCATAATCACGCCTAAGCATAATTTATTTAAAGAGATAAAAAAAAGTTACGGAACCTACCTAAACTAAATATAACAAAACTTAGGCTATATAGACTTTATAAGAACTAGGCTAGGCTATATAGACTGTATTATTCATGTAATTTCTAATTATTTTATAATCTTTCGCTTTAAAAAGAACAACTGCAGAACAACAAAACGATCACTGCAACAATATATTTTTAAAGCTTACTACTGTATATTTAACCGTATCGCCAGTGTGATACGAAAGTCGCTAGAGGACCAGTAGTGTTCATGGACAACGTTCAAAAATATCTAACCAACCGCTGAATGCGGCTCCTGACCAATCAGAATCGAGTATTCCAGAGCGCAGTGTATTAAATTAGTAGGCCTGTATTTTTGTTATTTATTGTTGAGGAGCTGTTGCGTTGCGTATAGTATTCACAACAGCTCCTCGTCAATAAATAACATCATCACAGGCAACTTGAAACGTGTATAGGCCATATACACTTCAAGTAGCCTGTGATTATCTGTGCTGGCCTGGTGAGCTGTAATTATCTAGGAAGGTTTGCACTGCCTACAGACACTTTATGTGGAGTGAGTTTATCATTAACAGGTGTGTTAATAAGAATGGATGCTTCATTATAAAATTGCTATACTGAATTTGAATGGTGTGTTTGTGTTTTTCCCACAGGTTTTTGGAGGGCTAGTATGGATACTGGTGGCATCTACAAGTGTGGTACCGCCAAACCCTCTAGGATGGGTGATGTTTGTATCAATATTCTGCTTTGTGATGACCTTCCTCTGGCTCATCATCTTCGCCTGTGGAGGGCACAAAAACAGCAGTGCCTGGGCTACAGCGGTGAGCAGAGAGCAGGCTGGCCTTTAGTGGCTCAGACTTCCCCACTAAAAGAATTCAGATGACAAAGATATGACTAAAACTAAAAGCCATTTTAGCCAAAAACAAACAAACAAAAACCTACTACTAAAGCTAAATCAAAATTTGCTGTCAAAATGACCACTGCTACATAATGCATTATAATATGTTCTTTATATAATATTACATAATATAATATTATAATGCCTCATCATCTAGTATTAGATGCTAACTGAGTGTGAGTGCATGTATCTACATATACAGTCAAACCAAAAATTATTTTAGACAGACACCAGATATAATTTTTGATAATTTTGTGTGCAGGACTTCATTTACCACCTGATTGCTGTTGTGTTTTATCTGAGCGCCTCAGTTTTCCTGGCATATATCACCGTACTCTTCAAAGATTTATCTTTAGTTTCACTTCCAGTCAAGTACTATAAAATCGACATTGCAGCTGTGGTAAGCACAAAAATTGTTTTATTGTTAACTGTTGATAATGAATGAATTATATCATGAAAAAAATATATTTAGGCCATTTTATTTTTTAAAAAAACTCTTGAATTAATTATAATACTTAGCAAACCTAAAAATGAAGTAAAATGAGATTTTTTTTTATTTTATTTTTTATAGTTGTTTAAAACTCGAATGTATGGCTGAATTTTTACTGTCTCTCTCTCTCTTCAGGTGTTCTCGTATGTTACCACATTGCTTTACTTCATCCATTGCATCCTTTCTGCTGTGCGCTGGAAATCCTTCTAAATCAAAGAATCTAAGTAAAAGAAAAATAAATCTGACATAAATTGTTTAATAAATAGTAAATAAACAAAACCACTGGGGCTAAAATATGAATATCAGGGTTAAGCCCAAAGTGCCCTCTAATCAGAAACACAAAAGCAATAATGATGGATTAAACCCACTTATACTTTCCATACTGGATTATTCAAGCCTAATTACTTTTCTAATAATAATGCATTCTTATATTTGGGGGAAGGGAAACTTTTTGAAATGCTATCTTTACTTGATGTACAATGACACTCCGTGTATGTGTGGATGGAGAAATAATGTGGGTTTTTTACCTTTGTAAGAGATTAATACATTTTTGTATATTTACCATGAACAACACATTTTAATAAAAGAATATGAACGGGATACAATTCCTTGAATTCCCCTCCCTCTCTTGATGTATTGCCTGTATAAATATGACTATATAAATTATGCATATTCATAAGTAAATGTCAATCACATAATGAAGTTGACCATTTGATAGTGTGTAGATTACAGTATTCTGGCTTTTAAATGCTTGTATGTGAGAGACAAGCTTGTGACCGATGTATTTAACATAAAAGACACTTTAGAACTCACATTTAGCGGAGCTATCTCGCTTTAAAAAATAAATTTAAAAAAATGACTAACACCAATGAAGATCTCAAATGGAGGCATTGATGATCTCAAACAAATGTAAAAAAAATACATAATAATAATAATAATAAAGTCCCGCCCATTTAACCAAACGCTCAAAAAACTCCCCTGAACACTGCTGTTTTTAACCATTATTTTGCACTTGCAAATGAATCGATCAAATGAGCCATACCAACTCTCTAAAATACAACATACCTAATACACAACATTTGCATTTACAGTAATCAATATATCAGCTGACTCAATTATAAAGCTATGACAGCTTTAAACATAAAAAAAAAATGACTGACCTGGTCATAGTTTATTTTTTTCACGACTGCAATCCAGTCAATGCTATTTTGCACGAGCTAAACTTGAAAGTGACATCTGTGTGATACTTCACCACACCATTGATCATAAACAGTGGACCATTTTCCTGCAACAATGTAAAATTATGCTGAAATTTGACTACGCCTTGAGCAAGATTAATGAGCTGACACTGAAAGTGGGTTTATTGTAGATTTATTTCCAATTATAAGTCATGTGTAGGTAAGTGAGAACAAAGTCTCTCTCCATACATTCACTTCCACACTCCTCTTTTTTGGGCTAGTGACATACAAACACTCATTTCTGGGGGTATGTAGCACTTCAGGACCTTTCACTGTGTTGTGAAATGGTAGTTTAACAGCATGGTTCCAATCCAAGCACAAGCCCCCAGCAAACGGTTGTCAGTTCTGCACTAGACAGTCAGCCTCAATACCGATTGGCTGGACGTTACCATTCAGATCACCAGATGGTCCTCTTAACCCCTGCCCACACTGATCTCTTAACACCCTGTGAGGCCTTCACATCAGCCCAGTGCAGACGCGTGTTGGGCACATCGTCCTCCACTTCAGGTTCCTTACGGGCACCGAGCTGCGGTCGTGCCACCACGATCGGCAGAGCACCTTGTTCTCCCCTGAACTCCACAACATTCAGATGCTTCTTATCAGCGAGATTCTGATGAGTCTCCTGTAGAAAAAGAGGAGAAGAAGTCGGTTATAAGACTGAAAAATACACTGGCACAGTTAAGAGGGTCCTTAGTGTACTGTGACCATTCATACTTACAGGAATAGTTCACCCAAAAATGAAAATGTACTCTCCCTCAGGCCATCTAAGATGTAAATGAGTTTGTTTTGAACAGATTTGAATGTTTTAACATTACATTTCTCCAATTCTGTTCAGATGAAGAAACCGACTCATCTACATCTCTGATGGCCTGAGGGTGAGTCAATTCTCATTTTTGGGTGTACTACCCCTTTAAGGTCCTAGTGAACAATAGATTATTCTTTAGTGAGGCCAAAGAGTGAGGATTCAGCAAACTGACACGATTTAGATTTAGACTGAATTCTTTCCAATTGTTTCTTAAAGGAGTTCCTGGATGTTTAAGTTTATTGGTCTTGGGACATTCACCAAAACCATCTATCTGATTTAAGTACCAGAATCAGGGATGGAGTATTGCACAAATGTCATTTATGAAAGTTAAATCATGAATCTATTTGATTTAAGTCTGTTAAATATTAACATCAATAATACAAATTACAACAATACCAGGTACTCTCCAAGTAATTTCAGTAAGTAAATATTGCTGCAAGATATTAAGCAAATAATAATCAAAGAAATGGTTAAGACGTTTCATGATATTATTGTAATCTGATTAATACTAACCACATATAAACATTAAGACGTTTGACAGAAATGTGGTTCCAAGACTAACAGAAGATGTTGATTGTGAAATACAAAATACTTGGCAAGATCATGGTCACTTTATCAAATAAACCACTAAGATGTGTACAAAGACTGATCTGATTGGCTATTGATCTGTTGAAATCTCTCACCTGATTGGCCAGGCCGTGGAAGAGAGCCCTGGTTATGTTGAGGAGGTTAACTGAACCATCTACTTTAGCATACATATCCTCGATCCCAATCAGCTTACAGAGAGTGATTACTGCCCGATGACAACGCAGACCATATCCTGAAAGAAAGAAAAAAATCAGATCAAACAGAAGAGAGAAGGTGAAGGTCTTTTACATTTTTACTGTCACATTATTTTCTTCAGTGGAACACAACACCAGATATTGCCCATTCTCTTTGACCTTAAGTGTATTTTTTTTGTCCAAGTCAACGGGAACCAAACTAGTCATACAGGTTTGGAAAAGCATGAGGGCGAGTAACCAAAATGGTTCATTTTAACTGCTGATAATATACAGAAATGCATTAAATCACACGGCACATTTTCATCTAATTTCAAACTAAAATAAAAAAAATAGAGTCAACAAACATTTTCATGGGTGAGATTAAGGTAAAAGAATAGATGTCCAGGGTAAGTGTGATCCACATTACATAACAAAAATGGGAAATCATCAAGGGAAGATCATGGTTCCCAGAGTTCCAGGTCCAATCATAACAGCTCCTGCCAGGTTTCATTACTAAGGTGTCAGTGGTGATACATGGACTCTGAGAATTTGAGTCCCATCAGAGCTGAACACAGAACTCAATTACCATCAGCCCCATCTCGAATCTGAACATCATAATGTCAGCTCTGATGTCAGGAATGAAACAAACCCTTCATGGCTCAATAGATGAAATCTATATGTGGGTACTGTTCTGGGATGCGTTTTCCAAAAGCATCATTTGCTAACCATATTCACAAGCTCCATCGAACTCTACTGCTAATGACGGGACTTGCAACCAGGGTTGCTATTTGGAAACGCACCCCTGGATATCAGGAAAACATTTGCTTGAAGAGTTTAATTGGCATATTGGTACTTTGTCAACACTGACATCAAACGTGCAGCATGTAGTCACTAAATTAGAATACTACCCAATAAAAAAAACAATCCACTGTGGGCACAGGAGACGTACACAACCACTAGATCTGAATAGCAAGTACACTAGTCCTAGATGATCCCACCAAAATCAAACAGAGTTGGGATGTGGTACGTGGATGTGCAAATGTACCCCTGCAAAATCTAATTTTAAGGTAATCGTATTGCAAAACATACATGATGAGCTCAGTAACATACTGGGCACGCAGATCTGTTATCAAGCAAACTGTGATTTTTCACGCACATGCCAGGTTAAGCCACTTACCCTTGTTCTGTTTATTCATTCTGAGTGTGGTCCTTTTAAACTGCGACTCAATGTCATGATATACTGCACATGAGGGTAAAAAGATCATAATGATTAAAAATGAACAACAAATACAAGGAAGCTGCAAATTCAGTGTCATATAAAAAACTTCTCTAAGTTTTTATTTATCGTCATCAGTTTTGAAAAGTGTGCTGCTGTGTTGTGGAAACATTGATACATTTCTTGCCGTATTATTTGACAAATAGAAAGTAAAAAAAAAACCATCACTGATTTGAATTAAAAACCTTTTTTAAGAAAAATCTTTACTCTTACCTTTGATCTATTTAATGCATGCTTGCTGAATAGAAGTATTTAAATATATACATATAAATATATACATACACAGAATGTAATTTCAGCAAGTTGCGTAGGAAAAAGGGTTTGGGTGGTAAAAATTAAAAAAGATATTTATTTTAGTATTTCCAAGTTAATGTACTGTACATCTCTGAAATAAATTAAAAACTTATTTTTGGTAATCAGAGGAACCATAATTTCTGCACATTTTTGTAAATTGGATTAAAATATTTAAATAAAACAGTAAAAAGCAAATAATAATATAAAAATGTTGCTTAATTTTATATCACCAGCAAAATCAATGTGAATATTTTAATTACTTAATTAATATATATCACCCAGCCTTTAAAGAGCGCTCTCAAATATACAAATATCAAAACATGGAAACTATATATTATGTAAATAATTAATGCTGTAACAAGGTAGAATCCTTCTCTCAAACCGCACACAAAAGCACATGTATACATGTGAGATTTACGATGTCTGTTTGTTATATGATAGTCAGTGACGCACGTGTGTAACACTCGCACACGCGCAAAGAGTAGTAAGTGACTCACTGGTGTGGTTGTTGTATCTCTCAATGTAGTAGAGATAATGCATGGCTCGGTTTTTTGCCTGTAAAACAAAGCAGCATGTTTAATGTCAAGATGATTTCACTGTAACCTGATCTAGTAGCTCTAACACAAACGCTACGGGTTCAAATCTTGTAAGTGTGTCATTGGAACTGAGGAATTATTGAGCTCACAGCCCCGTTCTGTCACTATTGTGCCCTTGAGCGAGTCATTTAACCTCAGTTTGCTTCAGGGGGGAATTGTGCCTGCAATTAGAGTCCGGTATGTGAGTTTATGTGTGTGTGAATGAGTTTGCATGTGACCATGGCTTACTTTTCTAAGTGCGGTGTTCTTGTCTGCTGCTTTCCCCAGTGCAAACCCTGCAGAGAAGGGAATAAAACAGCTCATTAACACTGATTATAGCCATTGTTTTCTTACCGGCCACATATTAAACTACTGCATTGTTCCACATGCTCCAGACCAGAGATGGCCTTAGTTGAGGCAGCTATATAGATTAAAGCATTTAGCCTTCAGAAAAAAATCACATGTATGCATTTGTATTACCTGCGGCTCCATTTCCATTGCCCACAGCGACTAGAGCACTGATGGATCTCTTCCTGCTTTCTTTGGCCGTGACATTAAACACACTCTTGACCTGTCAGTCAAAGAACAAACATAATATATGACTGCAGGGGATCCATTTCTGTATGTGTGCATCCTTTAAGCAACCACCAGAAGGCAGTACAAACTCACTGAAAAACACTAATACGCTCCAATGAAACATCTCAAATACTGCAGTCATTGTCAGACACACACACACACACACACACACACTCTCTCTCTCTTTTTTCCCCTCAGGCTGCAGATACATGCGTAATTGCATTGTATAAAGTACTTGTACAGTATAAAAGCTTTCTTGCTCCTGCTACTTACTGCAATCTGTTATGTAACGTTTGCTGTAGGAGTATTATTGATATGATGAGATCTTTGTGCTGAAAGAAAAAGCCACCCACTGGCAAGAACTAAACATGTTCAGACAAAGTTGCAAGGTGGATTTCAGCCTATTCAAAGAGCTCAAGCACAAAAGTTACACAGCTGATTATGTCCTAAACCAGCAGTTATCAAAAATCATTTTATAGTGCCATATCTTGTTTCATTATAATATTCAAATGGTCAGACATATTAGTCTCATACTACAGAAAACCTGGGTTTAAAACAGTGTCTACGGTAATGTCTCCTCTTTTAAATAAAGTATTATTCTGACAGAAAAGAAAGTACATCACTTAAAGTGCCACTGCGTACCCCACTAGGAAGTTTACGTGGTTTATCCTCATTGCACGGTTCATTTGGATTTTTTGCTTTCATAGTTCATAACAAAATAAATATGGTTGTGTGAGGATAATGATTACTGCAGGTAGGTCTGCATGCAAATACAAGAGATTTCACAATATCTAAATAAATCGGCTAAAAAATGTTTATTAATCCCTCTTGCTCATGTGCAAACAGTTAAACATGCCTGAGATTGCCAAAGATGGTCCTAAATCTTCAGTATCATTCAATTTCACTTTTTAAGGTGCACCATTTCTGGTTATCAGCAATTTTAATGTCTCATCGCCACACAATCCTTCCGAAATCATTCTAATATGCTCATTCAGTGCTCAAGAAACATTTCTTACTATTATGAATGTTAAACAGACACATTCCTTTCAGGTTTTTTTTTCTTTTCTTTTTTTTCTGATGAATAGAAAGTTCCAATGAACAACATTAATTTATAACAATATAAAAGTCTTTACTGTAAGTTTTGAGCAATTTAAAGGGATAGTTCACCTTCATTTGGTCCCTGTTGACTTGCAAAGTGTTTTTTTTTTTTTCATACTGGAAGTCAATTGGAACCAGCAACTGAAGGGGAACTATCCCTTTAATAGATTCTTGCTGAAAGTATTTTTATTTTTATTTTATTTCTGAAAACAAATTATAAATCACACTTAGTCTGAATGATGTGTAAATTGTCAAGGATAACACATTTTTCTATTTAGTCACAAATGTTTATATACTGAGGTATCTACTGTATAAACTGGTTATTTCTAGAATCCAAGATAGTCTTGGGGTGCAGACTTAAACCCATATTTTACATACACGCACCGGCCACTTTATTAGGTACACCTGAGCATCAGAATGGGGAAGAAAGGGGATTTAAGTGACTTTGAACGTGGAATGGCTGTTGGTGCCATACGGGCTGTTCTGAGTTTTTCAAAAACTGCTGATCTACTGGGATTTTCACACACAACTATCTCTAGGGTTTACAGAGAATGGTCTGAAAAAGAGATAATATCCTGTTAGCGGCAGTTGTGTAGATGAAAATGCCTTGTTGATGTCAGAGGAGAATGGGAAGACTGGTTAGAGATGATAGAAAGGCAACAGTAACTCAAATAACCACTCGTTACAACCAAGGTATGCAGAATACTATCTCTGAATGCACAACACACTGAACCCTGAAGCAGATGGGCTACAGCAGCAGAAGACCACACAGGATGCTGCTCCTGTCAGCTAAGAACAGGAAACAGAAGCTACAATTTGCAAAGGTCCAATCCAAAATTGGACAACAGAATATTGGAAAAACTTTGCCTGGTCTGATGAGTCTGGATTTCTGCTGCGACATTCAGATGGTAGGGTCAGAATTTGGCGTAAAGTACATAAAAGCATGGATCCATCCTGCCCAACCGTCCCAACGGTTCAGGCTGGTGTTGGTGGTGTTATGGTATGGGGGATATTTTCTTGGCACACTTTGGGCCCATTAGTACCAATTGAGCATCGTTTAAATGCCACAGCCTGAGTATTGTTGCTGACCATGTACATCCCTTTATGATTACAGTGTAGCCATCTTCTGATGGCTACTTCCAGCAGGATAATGCACCATGTCACAAAGCAAATCATCTCAAACTGGTTTCTTGAACATGACAATGAGTTCACTGAACTTAATTGGCTTCCAGTCACCAGATCTCAATCCAATGGAGCAGATTTTGGACGTGGTGGAATGGGAGATTCGCATCATGGATGTGCACACGACAAATCTGCAGCAACTGTGTGATGCCATCATGTCAATATGGACCAAAATCTCTGAGGAATGTTTCCAACACCTTGTTGAATCTAAGCCAACAAAGAATTAAGGCAGTTCTGAAGGCAAAAGGGGTCCAAACCCGGTACTAGCAAGGTGTACCTAATAAAGTGGCAAGAGAGTGTTTATAAACATTGCTCAGAGAAAAAAAATAAAAGAGTCATCCACAACCCCATCTGTATCTCTAGTGCCTACTCTGTTGTATGTGAATCCACTGAAACACACATGACTGACTGATCAATACACTCACAGGAATCATTAGAGGTTATAGCATCTGACACTCTCTTTAAGATCCACCGCAATCTTTCTCTCGGTTTCTAAATCCCTGAAGTCTCAGTTATGGGACACTGCATGGTTTAATTGAAAGCACTAAATGAAAATGATGATGGGGACAAAAAGAAGAACAATGTTTACTTAAAAAGAGAGAGAGAGAGATGGGTGGGAACTCCCACCTGCATTCTGTCAGTGTGATGGTGAAACACATGCCATCTGTTCAGACCGCTTACACAAGCACACACACACACACACACATACACACACATCAGTAACAGCAGAGCAGTTCTCCTCTGATGGAAAACTGAACACAAACGGATCCAAACAATGACAGGGGTTTGTATAGACACACATGCACATCTGCTCATTAGCTTTCTTGGTCTTGGTCATGTCATTATGCAATTACTACAACCATTCTCTCAACCCGCAATTATCATTTAAATGAAATGCAACCACTCCACCTCTGCATGCTGCTCAGGAACCAAAAATGCATACAAGTGTGTTCATCTTTGCTGATTAGCTATTATTAATTAGCTTTTATAAATGTACCACAGTCTCAACACCATAGATATTGTGTCAGACATATTAGTTGGCAGAATTATTAAATCTCTCTCGTCAAATCCCCATTGTAATCACAGCAATTTTACTATATTGTTGGAAATATGGGTGTCGCAGCACTTTTTTTTTTTAAATCTCTTAATAACTACTGAAGAGAACAACTCATAATATGTAAATCACTTTGGTGAGAAACTGTATGTGCAATCGACAAACAGATATCTGCTTTTAGGGGGAAAATATGTATTTGATGCCTGTTTTGGTTCTAAGCATAAAGTGTAAATGATGTCTAGAAAGTAACTTTGACCAAAGTGGAAAATATTTTAAAACAACGCTACAATGATACATACAATGATCATACTAACTATAGTGTAAAATATGCCAATGTAATGTAACTACAGTGTAAAATATACACTAAAAAAAATATACACTTTAACCTTGACTAATGCAAGGTACAAAAACAATGCAACTTTGACTGCAGTGTAAAATACGCCTACACAATGTAACTACATTGAAAAATATGCTGACAATTTAACCTAGATCACAGTGTAAAATATTTACAAATGTAAACTTAACTATAGTATAAAGCTAAAAAAAATAAAACTGAAATCATCATATGGCAACTATCGAGCTGTGCTTAACTTTAATTTTACAAAAATAAAATTGCTGCATGGTCCACAGTGAAGCACTGCACCGTTTCTTTTCTTTTATAGCTCATGATCCAGTGTTTTATAACTATAACAGAACAGTAAAGTCTGCTGACAATGTAGTCAAGTTCACAGTAGTCAGTTTTATAGTGTAAAACATGCCTAGTGCAACAACAAAATCAAAGTAATAAACTTGACTAGACAATGTAAAATGGTGTTTAAGATACAGAAAAAGAGAATGAGATCATTTAACCATTACCAAACATGATGAACTGCAGATGGGGGCCTAAAACTCTAAAAGTCTTCCTCTTGCTTTAATCTATCTCCATAACCGTTACATTTTTTTATCACTCTCTTCTAACTATCAGCCATATTTCTTGCCCTGCTCTGTCTGTCTCACTCTCTCAGTCTTGCTCATGTATCATCCACTCTAGAGCACTATGGCTCTCTTCCCTCTCTCTTGGCAGACGTTGCGTGTCCTTGGGAGAAGTTCTTGAGTTTACAAGAAATAGTTGGCTTAATTAATGTGGCTTTATGAGTACTTGGGCTCTTTCAGACTTTACTCGTGCCTTCTCTAGGACCCCCAGTTGACAGTGGGATGGAGGGAGGGAAAAGAGTGCCACTTTAAATGCAAGCCTGATAATGTCTCCAAGCTTTTCAGAAACACTTCAAATTAATCTGCGTCCACAGAGACAGAGGTCCTGGAGAACCGTGAATACTCTTCATTTCTGTGCAAGGCCTTCAGTGTGTCTATACTGGGTTATCTCTTAAGCTCTGGGGCAATGTGAGGGTGACACGCTGCCATGTGCCCGATCACATGCAAAATATAGTTGTCCAGACTCCGAGCTAATGTGCTGGACACTGCAAAAGACTGAGGGGGTCTGACTCACAGTCTGTGGTGGCTCATTCTAGTGACTAGTGCCAGCGGCCCTAAAATGTCAATCAAAATGACAGTACGAAAGAAATGAAGGAAGACAGAGAGATAGAACTGTTCTGTTCAAAACCTGAGCTGTCTTCATACTTCATAGGCATCACAGAGATGCTCTTGGTGTGAATTCTGTTCCAAAGGTTAGGTAACTTAATTATGTGGTCTGCTAAGATCCTATCCTTTCGGCAGCACTGCATGCAACTTTTGCAGAGACAGCAATTCTGTAACATACGATTACAAGCTAAAGCAAAAAAAAAAAAAAAAAAATCAAAGGTGCATTTGATTCAGTAATACTTTTATTACTTTAGTTCTTATTTATTTTATATTTTATTTACGATTTCAAATTATATATTTTGAATATATATATATATATATATTCAAATAAATGCTGTTTTTAATGTTTTCAACATTGATAATAATGAGAAATATTTATTGATGTTTCTTTAGCATATCAAAATGATTTTTCAATTAATCATGTGACACCGAACACTGGAGTAATGGCTGCTGTAAATTCAGCTGTGCATCACAGGAATAAATTACATTTTTAAATATATTGATTAATACTAATAATATGAAATATTAATATAAAAAATTATAGTAATAACGTTTCAATGTATTACTGTTTTTAAGGTATTCTTACAAATGCAGCCTTGGTGAACAAATTTCTTTCAAAAACATTTACAAATTTACTGAACTCAAACAGCAAAATGTGCAATTGGGAGCTGAAATTATGGAAGCAGAAATGGGCTCCCATATAAAATAAAATGTATAAATAAAAAATAATAAAATGACCTATTTCACCCAGAGTCTAATATATATATATATATATATATACACATACACACACACACACACACACACACACACACACACAAGTCTGCATTGAAACCCCACTCTGGATCTCACTTAAAGTGTATGATGCACACAGGTCCTGAAAGTTCCAAGTCATTTATGAGGTTCATTTCAATTAAGAGGCAGGTGTCTCAGACAACTGCGTGTGTAGGCAGTAAGCAATGAGGTAGCGCTCTAGGTTTTGGAACAGAGCTAATGCGAGCAAGAAGAAAGTAGATCACTTCATCTAAATCATCAGCCTTCCATTTGATTTCTTGCAATGTTCAGATAGGGAAGAAAAAACTTTGGCTGTAAACCTGTCCACTTCTTTGCCAACAAAGCTTTATGGAAATGAAAGAATCAGAGGACAAAAGAAAGACAATATGGAAAACGGAGTAAAGTAAAAGAGACGAGGACCCGAGGTGAATTGCTGTACTGATTTCCATTCTAAACTCAGCAACATTTCTGCCAAATGATCCTTGTGGTGCCAGCCAGGGGCACTATACAGAGATTTGTTTATCAACCGTTCATTGTTGTGTATAATTAGATAATTCTCCAGACACTCCACACTACATGGTAATTTTGTGCTGAGCAGATTTTGTGCCCCAACTGCCTCCCATTTCGGAGTATAAGAGAGTGGTTCAGAAGCTCTGAGATACACGCATGCAATCACAATCACAAGGGAGATTCACACAAATACAATTTTCTCTTGAATTAAAAAATGATGAGATGCTGTATCTCCAAAGCACATCTCTTTGACATCATCACACACATACTAGCTCTGTTCCTAACAGCATTATAAGGTCTTTTCCCAACATAAAGACTCTTTCCAAATAGTAGGCAGCAAAATTACCTCATTTTGGCAATTCTAAGGCAACACAGCATGCAGCCTTTGTGCATTAAGCAATCCCAAAATACACTGTGACGACCTCAGTAAAAACAAACCAAGGGAAAAATTAAGCGTTTTACAGTTTAAATTGTATTCTACTTCTCTGATGGCAAAGCTGTGTTTTCAGCAGCCATGACTCCAGACTTCATTGTCACATGATTCTACAGAAATCATTCTAATATGCTGATTTACTGCTCAAAATACATTTCTTATTATTGTCAATGTTGAAAACTGTTAATCTTGATTATAGATGGAGAGATTTTTTTTTTTTGATGAATAGAAAGAGCGTTTGTATCACACAGCAATCTTCTGCAACTTCATAAATTTCTTTAATGTTAATTTTTATTAATTTAAGATATTCCTGATAAATAAAAGCATTAATTTCCTTAATTTTTTAATTAAATATATATTTTGTCTGAATTCACAACGGCATTGGAATGGCTATCATTGGAGCAACAAGATAAAACAGATCAAATGAGTCACTTCTCACAGGTTTAAGAAAAATAATATTAGGTAATCAATAATTCATTATTTTTTTTTTTTTTTTTTTTAAGAAATCCAATAGAATCCTAATTCATACAAAAATCTTTTCATGCAGAATATTCCTTCTCAATCTTAAATTCAAAACATTATGGAATTTGTTTTGATGCAATTTGTGTTAGTATCATGTTAGTAAGATGCATGGTCCAGTTGTACTCACCTCTATCACGCGTGAATCAAAATCTTCATATGTTTCTGAAGGGAAAAAAGGGACAGAGCAAAGTCTTTATAAACAACAAAAAACACCAAAGGTCATCGGCACAGGTTGAGATAGCTAAAAACGGCTCACACAGCCTATTTGTTTTTGATCAGGGACAGCAAATGTGTTAAATTAGATTAGGTAAGCAATCTGTTATGACCTATAACCCCAGGGCGCTGAGGCTGCCGCAGTAACTCATTACAGGTGTTTCATTTTGCCCGCAAGAGACAAGCATATTTCCTCGATTTAATGAGGGGGTGTTGCTGTGGTGACTCAGGGGTGAGAAGTTGTTGGAGCAGATCTAGACATGATTTAGACTCCAGGCCTCACCCTCACTGGGCAATCCATCACCACTACTACTAGAGATTGCACCCCCATCCCTCTGGCCAATCGTACGACAGGAAATCTATTCGCACAGTAAGATGGTGAGCGGCAGAACAGAGATGAACAGCAGTGTAAATTACAAGCAGATTGCACTTTCTGCATCTCGTTTGCTTGTGTGTGAGTGTCTAAGCGACCAAAGAGTGTAGATGCAGGTGTTGCACCATACATTCAACTATGTTTTCAGCAAACTGTTTTACTATCCATAGTAAATCAACTATACATCCATGCATATGATTGAATAAAGTGTTTTCAGTAGAATGGGACAAATCAAAGAGCTGTTCAACACACACACAAACACACCTCCATTAGGCCCTGGATCTGGCGGACCCAGACTGATCCCACCCCAGGAGTAGCCGGTCCAGCCCCTCTCTCTCTTTATCTTAGTCTTCCTGCGTTTGTCCCATTCATCCCTCTGGCGTTCCAGAGCTGCGGTCACCTCCTTCTGCTCTGCCTCTCCTCGTTGTGATGGTTTCTGGATGGACCCATCTCTATACACTGGAGAATTCAGACCAGGCCACAGGTAGCCTGCACGACCTAAAGAGCACACATGGAATCACAAAAACACACGTTAAACACTATTATCGGTTTCTACCTGCTTTCAAGAAAATCTTCCATGAGCAAGTGTGAGAATGGGAGAAAAATAAATCGACAGATTCCCCTGAGGTCTTTTTAAGTGAAAGTAAATAATGCCACTCAATAACTGTGGCGCTCTGTGAGTGATGTCAGTTTAGGAGAAGGTAGGGTTCCTTCCAGCGGCAGATATAAACCTCTAAACTTGAAGCTGAGCTGTGATTGATATTCATTAACTGGCATAGTGGGTGCAAACACTTCAGGAAACGCTACCGACTGAAATGGACAGCTAATGGTGACTGCTGTTAATAGCCGTTTTAATGTAGTGCTGGCCTTAAATCTGTCCAGAATAAACTAGAACTGCTGAGCAATAAAAGAAGTTATTTTTAAGGCATTGTATGATTAAAAACAAACAAACATTTTCCTTAATGTTTGATTTACTATCCAAACATTTGCTACATAAGCTCACTCAGTCCCCTCATTCAGTATTATTTGTTGGCTGAAATGATATATCACCATTTACTGCTCACATTTGAAGTCTTAAAGTAGCAAACAGTAGACAAAATAGCCAAAGTTTAATTCTTTGGGTCAGAGAATGATGAGATTTGGGGTCAGTAAGAATTTATTTTTTATTTTTTTAAATCACATGACTACTTTGATTTAGCAAATACTAAACTGATCAAAAGTGGCAGTAAATACATTGATAATATTACAAAAGTTTTTTTTTTTTTGTACTTTCTATTAATTAAAGAAACCTGAAAATAATGCATCATGGCTTCCACAAAAGCAGTTGTTTTGCCTCTTTAAATTAATTATAAGAAATGTTTCTTGAGCACCAAATTAGCATATTAGAATGATTTCTAAAGAGACCACTAAAGACACTAAAGACTGGAATTTTCAAGAATCAATTACATTTTATAATATACTGAAACAGAAAACTTTTATTTTGAATTGGTAAAATATTTTAAATTGTAAACATATTTCACAATATTACTGTTTTTACTGTATTTTCTATTAAATAAAACAGCCTTGGCGAGAATAAGACACTTCTTTCAAAAACATTTATAAAAATCTAATAGCCCCAAATCCCCCTGCCCCAAAATCTCATAATAAATCAAATGTAAATTATGATTTTATTCTTTAAAAATTATCTTTATTTAAATTATAATGTTACAAGTACAAGCAATAAAAGTGTAAAACAAAGCCCCTTAAAATGTTTTTAAATCTGTGTTCTGTTAATGCTGTGAAGCAGGCACAGATGAGAGGATATTATAGGTAGGATGTACCTTCTCCAAGGTTCTGGCCTCGGTTGAGATCTTTTTTTACTTTACGTTTGGTTCTCTTTCCTCTTCCCTTTCTGGCTCCAGCGCCGGACTCAGCTAAGACACCCCGCCAAAGCTCATCAGCTGTCACTAAGGGAAGAAATGGATGTCAATGAATCACACACCTACAATCACATCACTAATACAGTCTATTAGACTCATACACACTCTAATATGATGAAGAATGAATAATAAAGTGTTAACCTGTGTATTTAGATAACGACTGCACAGTAAAATAATTCCAGCTGTTGGTTTTTCCCTGAAATTATGAACTTTCATCTACAGTATATTCTGTGTGTGTGTGTTTAGAGTAGTTGGGTAATCTGGGATGTTGGGAGTTGTTTGATGTTGTCCTGATTTAATTAGGACTTAATTAGATGAGACCGAGAGGCCTGCCAAGCTTAATGAAGCATCCGATTCCAACAAAAGCAATTCAAGAAATATCATAATTCTATCTGACAACCAAACATCCCCAAAACACACTGACGCACACACTCATGTCCGTACATGCAATCACACCATCTGCAAGAAAGACGATGAAGGCACATCCCTATGCAGTTTTTTAAGTAAAAACAAAAGAAACAAAAGGTTTTGGATGATTTTCTTTATAACTGTATTATTTTCTAAGCTTGCACTATTCAATGAAGAGGTTAGGGGAACAACAAAGATAGCATATATTAAAGGAAAAGAGGTTGAAAAGAAATTAATTTAAATTAAAAGTCATATAGTCTGATTTCATGGTCCAGCAAAGACAGTTGGTGACTCTGCAAAACAGTTTCTGTGCTTCACTTCTACAATATTTTCCATATTAGCATAATTCTCGTTGAAGCAAAGCATGCATAAACCCACTCCAGAGTCCCTACAGTATTTATACAGACCAACGATATATAAAATAAATATAAAAAAACACCTGAGATAAGCATTAATTTATCATTTATATACCATTATAATTTTTATCATCATTTTGAATTAGCTCTTATTTTTAGATATTTTGTTTTTATTTTACTGTAATTTTAATTATTTTGCTATGTAGTAGTTTTAGCTTTTAATAAATTCAGTGTTTAAAGTTATTTCAACATTTTCTTTTAGTTTTTATTTTGTTACAGTTTTTTTTTTTCAATGAACAAAAAAGGAGTTTAATTATAACCCTGAACTGCATGGCAATGCTGTGGTCTCGTTCAATCACATGGAAATAAAATAAAACTATATTGATTTCTTTTGCTTATTGATATTGCTTATTGAATGCTTTACTCATCTTCCACAGTAATTTAATCATTTTACAGATCGAGAGACTAGTGGTCGACCGATATATCACCAAGGCCGATAAGTTTTTCTTCTTGGCAGAATATTGGCTTTATATTGGCCCCCTGCTTTCCAAGATATCAGCATCAGCTGTCAAAAAAACTATATCGGTCGACCACTACCTGTGACCTATGGGCTGCCAACCCTGATCCCGAAGCAATCAGGCACCATCACTCAGGGATCTTGATTGACACTCACTAAAATCAAACAAAGAATATCATAGCTCCTTACATTTGTTGAAGAAGCTTGAATGTCTGTTCTGCTGCAGGGCGGCAACGACTGGAGCATACTGGGGGGGACGGTTGCTTGCCAAATGGGAGAGGTGAGCAGCGCCCCCTAGAGCTCTCAGAGCTCCGACACCTGTTGACAAGCGTGACAGAGGACAGGGCATATCAGGAAAGAAAATTTAAACATTTTGATCTATACCAGTATACAGCACAAAACCAGATACACAGAATTTACTATCTATTCTACTGACTATACACATCCATGTATATTCAACACCTAAAAGTACAGTTTTTATTATTTTTAATATCTAATAAACATGGCATCTAAGCGGTTAGAAGCTTATGCCACCTCTCTACTGAAATCTTAGTTCACACCTCATGCACAATACCTTCCAGATCACTGGAAGATGCATATACATGCATTATACAGTGCATAAACCACCACAAAAACAAACCAATAAAAACAAAGAGTACATCTATTGTGCACAAAACATTTGATAAAGGCTTTATCTGCTTCTCTGTTAAGGTCAAAGCCCCTGAAACTGCAATACTGAATACATTAGTCATTTATAGTACACTAAACACAAGCAAAAACTGACATACTTAGCAGCTACTTGCAGTTTTTCAACTGTAAGATCAGAATTCTCATACTTCAGATATGGAATGATGAAGATATTTAAAACAATTAAAAGGAGACATTACGTATGAATGATAATGATAACAACAACAAGAAAAATAATAATACGTTACATATTAAAATAAGCGTCACATGCTTCAAATTTCAGAGGTCACTGTGACAATTTACTGACAGCTATTGCAGAGATGTCTATGATGGTTAGGGCAGACATTTTGTAGTATCTGAATGAGGGATAAAATCATTTTTGAGTTATGTATTTATTTATATTTTAACAAACCATCAAATTTTTTTCTGCTCTGACGGGGACTGTTAGCATGTTGACACTAGCTTTATCTTCAAACCTCTTATAAACTACACATTATTTACATGGAACTCTCACCAAACTCAAAGACAACCACCAATAGAGGTACAAATAAACGTTAATTAAAACAAGAGTTATTAAAAATGCACCTTCAAATGACAACCGGAGGACACAGCACAGCCTTGTGACCGCCGCCATGTTCGGATGCTGAGGGGTCCTCGCGCCGGGCGTGCTGTCCAAACCTGTGCCTGCGTAAAATTACAGTTTATCTTTTATAAACTACGATGAGTAAAATTATTAATTTTAAAAGCGAATGGCTTCACTATATTATATTATATTATATTATATTATATTATATTATATTATATTATATTATATTATATTATATTATATTATATTATATTATATTATATTATATTATATTAAGCTTTATTAACACTGAGTCAGTAGCATAACCACAGTTTAGTAGTAGCCGGCTACTTACAGATTATATTTTATAGAACCATAGGCCTGCATACTGTTAGTAGGCTTATTGCTTTTTGACATGTAAGCCTACAAAGAAAAAAATGGTTTTGGAATATTAAAAGTGATTGTTTTGGGTAAAGTACTTATTTAAATCTAGTTTAATGCTATTTTATCATTCCTGACCCCTTTTTTTTAAAAGTAGACCTGCTTGGGTGTAATTTTGGGCGTAAAATTGGATTAAGCCCACGCTTGCAATTACCCTATCAAATGTAACATTTGCATCAAAGAGCTGAGGGTTATGATCTGGAGCTCTCTCCAGGGCACACATTAATGTCTGTGCTGTCTTCTGGGACATTACACCCATCTGTGCTCTGCAGGTGATACAGCACTAGATTGGAGGAATGACACCTGCAAGCTCAGTACAGCCTTGCCTCATATTCTTTAATCAGCAGCTCCATTATCAGCTGTAGTCAGACTGTGTCCTGTTCAGGCTACATCGGAATTACAGGGGAACCTGCCGGTAAGAGGTGACTAGAGTATCTGAATCAGTGAAAAATTGATCATAAAGTGAAAGAGAGAGAGTATATTAAGAGAAACGAGAGGGGTAAGAAGCTGTCACATTCCACTCGCTAGTTCCCTATGGCATAAAGCAGTAGCCTTTATTATAAACATTTATTTCATCACTACCAGAGGTCTTTTAAAAATTGTGATGTTTGTGACTCAATGTCACAGTTACCTGTAGCATGATTATGAGGTCGCACATTAAAATAGCATTCAGACATTAAACAAATACAGAATTATTTAACAAATAAATAGCAATAAAAACGGGGTCTTTTATTCTTTTTTCTATCATGTCTCATTTATGGTATTATTGTTCAATAAAACCATGAAAACCATTTTTGTACTTGAAATGAAACAAATATTTACTGGAATGAAATTAGGTAAAAAAAAAAAACATTGACCTTATTTTATTTTAAGTAATTGGCAAGGCAACATTTCTTATTTTCATTTAGCTTAACTTGAAGAATTAAAATGACAAATTAATATTTAATTAAACAAAAACGAATGAAAATGATGAACACAATTACAAAAATGTCAACTAAAATTAAAGAGAAAACAAACTATACAAATCTAATTCCAAATAACGAACTGTAATAATATATAAATTATATACTAAACAATTCTTGGTACTTTTAGGATTGGTAACTTAAATACAGAACTAAATAAAATGTAAAAAAGTAAAAAAAAAATGTAATTAAAAAAATCATCATCAGGAGAATATGAGGTCTATGTGTGTGCATGCATATAAAATTGAACGGAATATAATTAAAATTGTGCTTTACCTCAGGGAACTTAAGGGACACTTCACTATATTAACATTATTTTTGTGACAGCTATAGAAAAGGTTGACTCCCTAGTTAGTGCACTAGTGCAAGCTGACTAAGCGAGAGAGGGTGAGAGAGAGAGAAAGAGAGAGAGAGAGAGAGAAGAGCAAGGGGGCAAGAAAAAGTACAGAGGGTAAAGAACCACTCAGTCATTTTATCAGGAGAGAAGGGCAGCACAAGATAACAGCCAGGAAAGGCATGAATGACAAGATAGAGGGGAAGGAGGAGAGAACACATACATAGCATGAAGAACTGCTTTAGTGGAAGTGACAGTGTGAACCAGGCTGTCAGAAAAAGGCAGCTGATGGGAAGAAGCAGTAGAAAGAAAAGGTAGAGGACGAGAGCTTGCAGAACTGTCGGGCTGATAAATGCTGTCTAAAATCTTAGTGTGCTGTTCCTGCATGCATCCAAACACAAGCTTTTCCAATTTCCTGTGTGACAGCCCAAGCTGTCGTCAGTGCGACAGGAAACAGATTAAGGGGCCTCTGGAAGGGCTCTGTCAGCATGCTGTGGATGTTTATTAATCATTATATCTGCAGAAGCGGAATAATCTTGATAGATTATACAGGAGAAAGGAGAGGTGATTGGTTTGGTTGGAGGCGAGTTGCCAATAATAAGGCCACCTGTGGCTTTGATTGCTTTCATCTCTCCGATCCAACAGTCTACAAATCAGCAACCAAAACTTTTGTGTTAAAAAAAAAAGTGTTAAAACCCATTCAGAGTCTTGCTGCTAAAATGTTTCAATTTTATGTCGAATCGGAGAAACAGAATATCTTTTTTAGGGCCAAGTACACCCATTTAAGTCCTTGGATGAGTTTTGGTCCTCGCTCTCACAATCTTCTAACTGTAATACAAGCTTTTAGAAGCTTCAGCACATCTGTGGATGGAGGTCAAGTGAACACAAGCACAGTATTTTAATTCAGGAATACATGGTTTCTAAACAAAAACAAGTAATGTAGAAAAATGATACAAGTCTAGTTCAAGTGTAAAGTTTTGTTAAAATGCGAGCAAAATTTTATTTTAATAAGTCCCTCAAAACATATTTACATAGAGTTTTTAATGACAAGCTTTTAAGAGTCAGCGTTCTGTCCAATGTTTGGCCTTATGATACAATGCTAATCCAATCAAAAATGTTGTTGTTGTTGTTTTATACAAAACTCTTAACATTGCCAATCACTCTCAAGAGTCACATGCCTTAATTACAAGTAAACACTTAATTTAATTCACTTAAAACAGGCAGAACTAGTCAAAATTCAGGACTGCAATGGGTTAATTCAGTTAAAGGAACTGACTAATAAGAGTCATAAGAGTTTGGGAATCAGTCTACACTGTTTGTGCAGAATGTTTTTGAAAAAAGAAATTGAGGTAATTCTTGGGACTAGACTTCTCCTTCTGAATCATTTGTTTAGGAATCAGATTACAATGGCTAAACTGTTTTTGTCTGACAAAAACTATGCCCATAAATGTATTTATTCTGGATTTCTGACTTTTTTATACTGTATGTTTTTCACTAAAGATTCAGTGTTATTAATTCATATTAATTCAGTGTTCTGGCTGCACTGGTGCTGTAGTAGAACACATTTCATTTGTTTTCTCTTCTAATGGTTCCCAACCTTGCACGTGATGAAATTTGGGACTTCTTTTAGGTAAAACTGATTGTTTTTGTTGGTGTTTTCATTTACATCATAAACCAGTATGTCCTCAGGTAGTGACTCTTGTGGTGAAGCTTCTCTGCAGGGATCTGGGTCTGCAATCACACACTCACCAGTTCCACCAAACGTAATTGGCGGCCTCTTGGCTACATAATCATCTGAGATGGAGGCCAAAAGCGTGTTCTCTCACCTGTGGGTCCATGCAATCTCTGAAATTATACTTTACCTGTGAGCAGCAATCAGAGTTCGGGAGACAAACTTCAGACCACAGATAGCGAGGATCAAGAGTGTGATTTCAAGATCTACAGAGATTTAATTGAGTTTGAGGCACATGGCAACACACACATTTCTAAATCTCACAAACTCTATAACATCCATAAATTACCCTTTCTATCAATTTTATCACACTGATGAGACACATTATAACTTCCTAATTTCCAAGGTGGTGTTTGATTAAATTTGTTTTGTTAAACTGATTTGAAAATTACAGGAATGGGTATTTGTTATTACTTAATGCATTTCATCCGACTGCATTTATGATCATTTAATGCTTTTCCTGTCAGTTTTAAAAAATATATAACTGAGAATTTCAGGGTTAGCCTTCAGAGCACAGGAGATATTTCTAGGCTAAAGTACTGTAGTGTTTGGGAATGTGTTCTAGCGCGATATTGATGGGCCTTTTGCAGAGCTGCTCTCATCAGCATAAATTCTACAAGGCTGCCGTGTAAAAGAACATCCTTGAAAGAGCCAGGGCATCTTGGCGTAAATAAAAACTGACGTTTTCATTCCCAGTGAGTTTTTTGGCCTTTGGAGCTTTTCAATCTCCCACACACACACACACACACACACACACACACACACACACAAACACACACACATGCACATACAGATGCTTGAGTGTGAGTACACCCTTGAATTCATTATTTTATTCTGTGTAATACAAATGTGTTTTTCCGCAAAGTGTATTTCAGACAGATATTTGTTTTGAAAAATATCAATATATGGAACAAGATGGATAAAGACAGAGATGTTTGTCTTGGACTCAGTAGATAACAGACTGACTTATTTCTATAACCGCAGAGTAAAACAACCATAACCAACTCAATTGCTTTAACTTTAATGCAACAGAGGTGTTGTAAAGCCCTTGTTTTCCTCCACAAAAACACTTTTATATGTAAGCTACTGTTTATGGTTTTATTCTGTAGGCCAACATAAAAAAACAATAATATCATCTGAATAAGGAGAGAAATATACACAAATCAAACGACATAAAATGTACAAATCAAAACAGTCCAAAAACAGTTTTAAACAAATATTTTGATGGATTTTGATGTGAGAGGTAATGGATTTTTTCACTGCAGAGTCATTATGGATTATGAACTTGTTTTTGGCCAGATGGTTTACAGTTAAAACATCTTACTGATGAATTAGTTTTTTACACTCAGCTTTTCACTTCACAAGATGTTAATTGATCGAGTTGTGCTGTGGATTATTCTAACGGTTTCATCTGATGTTTGGACTCTCATTCTGACGGCACCCATTCACTCCAAAGGATCCTTTAGTACGCAAGTGATGTGATGCTAAATGTTTGGATGTCTTAACACCCTTGCAGTACTCTTTTGAGGATTTTTAAGATAAATTCTGCAAGACTTCAAGAGAATATCAAGTATGTCATCTGGCCTAAAGGAGTTTGGTGAATGAGCCAAAAAGCCAAGGCCAAAAATATGGTCGCAGAGGCAGAGCAAGTTATTAAATTTTGATGAAAGATTAAATAGTAGAAAGATTAATAGTATCCGTTTTACTTCATGCTGCCTTTAATGCCTCCATCAAACAAAAGTGAAATAAACAATTGTAACAATGCACTAAAATAGTGCATAGTTCTAAATAATTAAAAAAGAATTTCAGAAAATTGCCGAAGCACATGACTAATGAACAAGATTCAGTGTCAGATTAAATATTCATGAGGTCAGATGATGAAGCTTTAATTGATGGGAGTTTTAAGTGGAAATATTGACCTCCAAAATAGGTCATCTGAGAGAATAGTGGGGAAAAAAATACTTTAAATGAGACAGTTTGAGCATAGAATTGATTGACAACTGCTTTAATTTAACATGCTTGAAGAAAACTAGATTTAGCATACAGAGCTCTCTCTCTCTCTCTCTCTCTCTCTCTCTCTCTCTCTCTTCTCTTCTATTTTAAAACAATTTACAGTTCAATAGATATGAAATAGTCCAATTAACATTAGGCAGACAACCTCTATTATACAGAGAAAGTGAGAGAAATATGTGGAAATAGAGAAAAGGGGAGGGAAACAATGAAAAGAGAGAGAAATGGAAGCCGACTTACAGTCACGGGGCAGACAGGAGAGCAAATGAGGGAGCAAAGAAAAGAGTGGAGAAGAACAGACCATTACACTAACAGCAGATTTGAAATGACAGCGAGCAGAGCACAGATAAATGAAACAGGAGAGGAGGTGACCCTGTAGTGCGCACACATTCGCAGGTTTGTTTTCCTGTCAAAGTGGGTACTTTCCATCAACCTCCTTTGTTTTCTGCTATTGTAATATTATCTTTAGGCTTAAAGGGATAGTTCACCCAAAAATTTAAATTCTGTCTTTAATTACTCACCCTCATGTTGTTCTAAACCCCTAAGACCTCTGTTCATCTTCGGAACACAAATTAAGATTTTTTGGTAACACTTTAG
Source organism: Carassius auratus (assembly GCF_003368295.1). Classification (NCBI taxonomy): domain Eukaryota; kingdom Metazoa; phylum Chordata; class Actinopteri; order Cypriniformes; family Cyprinidae; genus Carassius; species Carassius auratus. Next base: position 8,719,172 of record NC_039259.1, on the reverse strand, counting down.
AATAAGGTTCCATGAGTTAATGTTAGTTAATGTATTAATTAACAGGAACAAACAATGACCACAGTCAACAAACAAATCTGTTACTGTATTTTTTCATCGTTATTAATGTTAGTTAATGAAAATACAATTAATATTAGTTCATGCTAATTCACAGTGCATTAACTAACGTTAACAAGCACAACTTTTGATTTGAATAATGCATTAGTAAATGTTGAAATTAACATTAAATAAGATTAATAAATCTTCATTTGTGTACCGAAGATGAACGGAGGTCTCTCGGGTTTAGAACGACATGAGGGTGAGTATTTAATGACAGAGTTTAGGTGAACTAACCCTTTAACTCTTAACCCCCTCACTCCCCCCCCCCCCACACCACCATTTTTTTTTTTTTTTTTTAGAAATTATTGTTTTTTTTAAATGATTTAAAAAATTAATTTTATTGAATGTATCTTTTTCTTATTTTTTAAAATATATTACTTCATTAGTCTTTATTGTTATTCTTGTGTTTTTTTTCTAAACGTATATTATATTATATTATATTATATTATATTATATTATATTATATTATATTATATTATATTATATTATATTATATTATATTATATTATATTATATTATATTATATTATTATGATGAGCTGAATTTTATGCATAAAAGTTGCTAAACAAATAAATAATACAGCTTGACATCTTGAAAAAGTCTATTTATATTTAAAATCCACCTTGAAATCAGGATTAGGTGTAAAATAAGGGCTTCAAAATCATTCAAACATATTCAATGACTTGAGGATGGGGAAAATTATATCTTGTACATATATTATTCTTATAAACCATACTGTATTTTGTAGGTGATTTCAGGTTTTACAACCCTTGCTATATCACTTCAGACACTAAAACATTATTTTTGCTCCTCCCTAGTTCCTCTTCAAAACATATGTAAAGATATTACAGCATGAGGAGAAACACATAAAAGAGGACTAGGGAGAAGAAAACATCAAGTCTAGAGGAATGGTGGGATGGAGGAGTAAATGTCAGAGAGAGATGGATTTGTGTGATATATCGGCATATAAATCACTGGAATTCAGCATGTGGCATAAAGCCTGGGGGAGATGTGCAGTTTGTCCCTCATCTCTCTCTCTCTCTCTCCACACACTGCTTATGGCATCCCACTTTCTCCTCTCCTCCATCAACTCCTCCCATCCAATCACTTTCCTCCATTGTAAAACAACCCAAAGAACGATATTGTTAATAAACTTAACAACTAATAAAAATCCAGTATTGACCGATGTAATATATCATGCACCTCTTCCTCCTTTTAATCCATCTGTACTTGTCTATTTTTAAACTGGGGCCCAGCCAAAGTTGTAGCCGGAAAAATGTGCTTGAAATGATCCCCACTCCATTATTCAAGCTTGCATTCAGAGGTTATTACGTTTTATGAATTATGAATGAACCTTAATAATTTAGCATCACATAAAAATGGTTCAGCATTAACATTGAGCACAATTAGCTAAACGAGTGCTTTGCTCAGGCAGAGCAATGATACCACAACAACTCCTCTGAGATTACATGTGTGTGGATGTATGCTTATGAGCACCTTAATGAATGAATCTACATAGCAATGCGACAGAAGTTGGTGTGTGCTTGTGAAAATGTGTGCATGAGAGAGGGAGGGAGGGTATGAGAGAAATATTGTGCAAATTTGTGTGGATATGCATCTTTGTGAGTGTTTAAATGCATTGGGGGAAAGTGATTTCCTTATTTCTCTTTCCAGATTCTATAGATTTTCTCCTTAATCCCTGTGTGAAATATTTACTTGGTTATTCAGCACATCTGTCAACCAGCTGAATAAAGTTCATGTATTATTCATCACTGTGATTACAGTCTTAAAGAGAATTTAAATACATTAAGACAGATAACATTATCCTGATGTAAATAACTACAGTAAATATACATCTTAATTCTTTTCTGTCTCTCTTGTTGATGGACAAACAATGCTAATTAGAGCCCATTAAATGCATAAAAAATAATCTAATGTGTCAGGGTATGAATGGATACACAGAGGAAAATAATATTACTGCAGGTTTCTGGGCAGATAAAGACAAGGTTATTGCATGATGACCAGGAATGTCAGGCCTGTGAGTCCAGAAATATGAATTGGTGAAGTCTATAGACCCATTTAATATGAAGCTGATGGTCTAATGTGAATATTATGAACTTTGTCATTTGTATAATAAAATACTAATCAACAAAACATAATTGCTTAATGGACCATTTATGTTAATAAATGTGATACTAATTTGCAAGCATCTTAAACATATTCTTATAAGAAGCAATTATAGGTTGCTTTCTTGGCCGACCATCAAAGCAAAAATTAGTTTTCAACTAATTAGTGCTAATGCAGTAGGGAATGGATTTTGAATGAACTTTTATTTTTCTTACTGTCTTGGCATATAGTTCACTAAATTGTGATATATTTAGGCTTAAAACAAATAATTAGCTTAAATGCTTAAAACTAAAACAATAAATAATTATAAAAGATGTGTAGGGGTATGAGCACAGAGGGAAATGATATTACTGCAGTTTTGCTTCTCTGGTAAATTATTTGATTGCTTTGAAAATAAGAAAAAAAACTGATAATATGAAATAGTGTTAAAGTCTAAGAAACATCTGGTAACTGAAGTAACTACATGATGTCTGTGTTAATCTCAATCACTTAGTTACCATGGCAATGAATTAGCAGACAAACCTAGTCCATTATTTCCAACACACCAGCACACACTTTTCATTAGCATTCACCTTTCACCAGACAGAGGGAAAAGATTATGTTTGTGTGGGAGAGATCAACAAAGATGGAAGTGTATTGAAAGGAGAAGTGAAAGAGGGGTGATGTGTTTGTGTGTATTTCAGAGAGAAATCAGGGATTGCTGTAATTCTCATTCTCAGATTGATGTGTGTATTTGCTCTAGTCACTTTCATTCATCTGTCAGAGCCACAAACAAAATGCCAAAAGTAAACCAACGGCTATCAAGCATGCCACCACAGAGACAGACTTCACTCAACATGAGTAGATGAGAATCCTCCACTCACTTTATCAACACACAACCAAACACACACTACCACAGAGGAATGGCCCAAGGCCCTGTTTCCAGAATCAGAATAAACTTAACTTGTCAAGTGCAAACACACAAGGAATTTGTTATGCTTTCCAGAAACTCTGGGTACTTGCATACATGTATAACAAAAGACAATATAACAAAAAAAATACTGAAAAAAATTATGTAATAATTAATAATAAAATTGTATTCACATTGCATTAAGTACAAAGTGTCTACATTGTAATGGCAGTAGATGGCGACAAGTGACCGTTTTAATAAATAAGTCCTAAAATAAATCATTTGACTGATTCATTCAATAAAATACAATAAATTAATAAAAAATAAAAAATTAAAAAGAGATGTGTTTATGAATGAGTCATTAAATCATTCACTCAACAGATTCTTTCTCTGACTCATTCAGCAACATCACGACCTCCTGCAACAGAAATGTTGGACCGTTTCATCTTTATCTTGTTTGGGATTTCATTATTGACGAAAGCAAATAACCAACAGTATCTGGGAATATCAAGTCTAAAATGTACATTAGTTTAAATATATTTTTTTGCTCCAGTTATTAGACAACATGCCAGCAGAAGCTACAGTATGCTGCTGGCTAATATCTGAAACTGACAGTAGGGTTTGTGTGTTGTGGTTGTAAGTTTTATTACTGTAATTCTGTTTTAATGACAGTTTTGTGAAATTACAGCTCTGAAAGTACAGCAAATGCCACAGAGAGTAAACTGTTCACCTCAGAGCGTAAATAGTATAAAGATACTTTCTCAGTTAACACACCAACCCCTTATAAGTATGATATTTTGTTTTCCCCAGAATAGAAAAGTTTTTTTTTTTTTCTTATATTTCTTATACATTAGTGTTATGACACAAAATAAGACAAAGTGTGATGCTTTTCATGTGGAGATTAAAGGTACTGAGAGATTTGATAAAGCTGTGATATGGTCGTGAAAGGGCTTTAATGAGTATTAAATGTAGATTGTTGACATAAAAGCATGTAAAACTGGTCTTCCTTCCTTCCTTCATCCTTCCTCTATTTCCTTTCTTTCTTCTTTCCTGTTTTGAAGTTCACTCTAAAGACTTTAGGCCAGGCAGATCTGTACCGCTCGGCTCTAGATTGAGCTCTGCTTGAAGCGGTAACTTTCTGCTTTGCTGTTTTCCCATCTAGAAGCGGTTCAGTCCCTACAGGGACTACAACAAAGCGGCTTCGGCTTTTCAGCTATACAGTTTGCACTGCTTTATATCTGCTATATGTGCTTGCTGAAGTCTGTTATGAAGATGTTTACATATATATCGTAGCCCCAGATGATGCGATGAACACATTTTGTGAATGATATAGGCTAACAGCGACGACAGCAGCAGGATAGTTAATGTCACACTCACTGAAAGCTAGCTGTAACTTCAAGCAAAAATGACATACTGTGTGAAAGCCAAAGAGATTAATTTAAACAGCTTGATGAATGCTACGCCACGCATGTTTGCTTGCAGGACATATTATTGCTTACAGGAAAAGTTTAAGGTCACTGAGCGAGTGTTTAAATGAAAAGTCACGGTGAACATCGATGTTTATGTGCAGGGAAACAAAATCAATAGAGTTTAGCTGCAGTTTAACAAAGGCACAACATCACTGAACCGAGAAGAGAGAGAACAAAGATTTTCTATCAAAAACGTAATGTAATCTAAATTACAGTTTTGTGGAAATAATGTAGCTGAATTCTCCAGGGTGCATCGGTCACAGATATATGAATGGTTATTTTACGGTGCCTTTGTTTAATCTTACTGACCAATCTTTGTTTATGTTGCTGTCTGCAATATTATACAAGCTTTTGCTCTTTATCAATATGAATCTGTTTGTTTTCACAATTTTAAATGGTGTTTTACTGAAATCTTGAAAAAAAGGGGATTTTTTTTTCTGTCAATGGAGGCGACAACCAGTGTTCACATTATCATAGTGAGTATGTTGTAGAAATAGTATGAGCAGTTCTGTTCACTTATCCGATGTTGTCAGTTGTAATAACTTTCAAATTAGGCCTCTATCTTTTCAGTTAACTGTGATAAGCGTTTGCCTTGATTCTTCGCAGCGTTTAATCACATTACAGTGTACAAAACGGCAGATAAAAGATGCCTTGTAGTTTCACACTCAACTCCAGCCCACAACTGCATAATATCAATTCAGCTTTACCGCTTTATGAGCACATTTTACAAAAAAAAAAAAAAAAAAGTTCCTGTGTTAAGATTTTCTGAGCAAGAGGGGTGGAGCTCAGCAAAGGGTCAGCTTGTTTACTGCATGTAGAAATAAGCTATCCCACGCTCTCTGAGAACAGTACATTGTGTTCAGCTCAGTCAAATCATTTCTGACATCTGTACTCCTTGATGTTTCTATCTTTGACAGAAATTTGCAAGTGTATTAGATTGAAATCCACTAGTTTGTGCTTTTTGCATGTTTGTTTGTGCAAATAGTACTATCACAGGCATAAAACTCAGATTAATTAAGTTAATTTCTAATAATACAGTTATCTAACAGCGTCAGACAGAGTGCTTTACTGTAAGTATCCCGCAGATTTTCAGCTGAAATTTAGCCAATATTAGATAGTATATTTGATCAGGTAAATATAGATCTGTCTTAAAGCTGCATCCTAAATCACAAACTCTCTTAAGGCACTTCTTTTAAATAAGTAATTATTTAGCAACTAATATATATATATATATATATATATATATATATATATATATATATATATATATATATATATATATATATATATATATACATATACACACACACAGTAATGCTTCGCTTGCCATTCATAAATCTTCTCCTGTGATATTGTTCCATTTTGGAGAAGCAAAGTTTATTTATTTTGCCTAATTTTGCCTAAACAACAACAACAACAACAACAGCAATACAGAAGCCACCTTTTGAATGTGTTTTGTTCAGGATTATTGTCCATTTAAAATGTGTTTTGGAGGAGTTTTGTGCTTTTTTATGATTTTATAGCTAGCTATTCATAAAATAAATGGTGAAACCAAGTGTATCTAGCCCGATGACTCCCTAGACATTAGGTTTTGAAACAGAACAATTGTTGAACCTTTAAACTCATAAGTGACAGAAGTATAGCAGTGTAGGAGTATAATTCTCCATCATTTTTACTCTATTCAGGTCTCATTTTTCTAGTCCTCCTTGTTGCTGTGGAAAACTCTTGACTGCCCTTCTTAAAAGAGTCAGTCTTCACCCAGACATCATGCTGAGAGAAAAGATGAGTGTCTGGAGTGAATGCCTGAACAAGAGAGAGAGAGAGAATAGCAAAGACTCAAAGGGAGTGTGTGTATGTGTTTGTGTATACTTAGGTTTAAGAGGAAACACTTAACATTTTCTAGCTGCCTCTTCCTTAAAGCTGTGACTGACAGCTCATCCTTTTAAAATGGAAGTCAGCCTGTATTTAAAGCTAACCTTTGCTCCTGTGTGGCAGTTTTGGCGCCTACTCATGCATTCTGAGGCGCTGATTAGCAGTGCGCTAACCATAAGGGGATTTGACATGCTTTAAAAGTAATCTCCAGGTGCAAAGAGCTTTGACTCATAATCTATACATCATATTTAAGCCTCTGTGATGTTTTTGAAAAAAGCTTGTTATGCTCACCAAGCCTGAATTTATTTGATTTAAAAAATAAATATATCTCAATCAAATAAATGCAGCCTTGGTGAGCATAAAAAGCTCTTTCTCTCTCTCTCTCTCTCTCTCTCTCTCTCTCTCTCTATATATATATATATATATATATATATATATATATATATGTATATATATATACACACACACACACACACATACACACACACACACACACACATACAGTATGTATATATATATTTGTATATATGTATGTGTGTGTGTGTGTATATATACAGTATTGTTCAAAATAATAGCAGTACAATGTGACTAACCAGAATAATCAAGGTTTTTAGTATATTTTTTATTGCTACGTGGCAAACAAGTTACCAGTAGGTTCAGTAGATTGTCAGAAAACAAACAAGACCCAGCATTCATGATATGCACGCTCTTAAGGCTGTGCAATTGGGCAATTAGTTGAAAGGGGTGTGTTCAAAAAAATAGCAGTGTCTACCTTTGACTGTACAAACTCAAAACTATTTTGTACAAACATTTTTTTTTTTCTGGGATTTAGCAATCCTGTGAATCACTAAACTAATATTTAGTTGTATGACCACAGTTTTTTAAAACTGCTTGACATCTGTGTGGCATGGAGTCAACCAACTTGTGGCACCTCTCAGCTGTTATTCCACTCCATGATTCTTTAACAACATTCCACAATTCATTCACATTTCTTGGTTTTGCTTCAGAAACAGCATTTTTGATATCACCCCACAAGTTCTCAATTGGATTAAGGTCTGGAGATTGGGCTGGCCACTCCATAACATTAATTTTGTTGGTTTGGAACCAAGACTTTGCCCGTTTACTAGTGTGTTTTGGGTCATTGTCTTGTTGAAACAACCATTTCAAGGGCATGTCCTCTTCAGCATAGGGCAACATGACCTCTTCAAGTATTTTAACATATGCAAACTGATCCATGATCCCTGGTATGCGATAAATAGGCCCAACACCATAGTAGGAGAAACATGCCCATATCATGATGCTTGCACCTCCATGCTTCACTCTCTTCACTGTGTACTGTGGCTTGAATTCAGAGTTTGGGGGTCGTCTCACAAACTGCCTGTGGCCCTTGGACCCAAAAAGAACAATTTTACTCTCATCAGTCCACAAAATGTCCCTCCATTTCTCTTTAGGCCAGTTGATGTGTTCTTTGGCAAATTGTAACCTCTTCTGCACATGCCTTTTTTTTAACAGAGGGACTTTGCGGGGGATTCTTGAAAATAGATTAGCTTCACACAGACGTCTTCTAACTGTCACAGTACTTACAGGTAACTCCAGACTGTCTTTGATCATCCTGGAGGTGATCATCGGCTGAGCCTTTGCCATTCTGGTTATTCTTCTATCCATTTTGATGGTTGTCTTCCGTTTTCTTCCACGTCTCTCTGGTTTTGCTCTCCATTTTAAGGCATTGGAGATCATTTTAGCTGAACAGCCTATCATTTTTTGCACCTCTTTATAGGTTTTCCCCTCTCTAATCAACTTTTTAATCAAAGTACGCTGTTCTTCTGAACAATGTCTTGAACGACCCATTTTCCTCAGCTTTCAAATGCATGTTCAACAAGTGTTGGCTTCATCCTTAAATAGGGGCCACCTGATTCACACCTGTTTCTTCACAAAATTGATGACCTCAGTGATTGAATGCCACACTGCTATTTTTTTGAACACACCCCTTTCAACTAATTCAACTAATTGCCCAATTGCACAGCCTTAAGAGCGTGCATAGCATGAATGCTGGGTCTCATTTGTTTTGATTGATTTAATGCATGCTTTCTTGAATAAAAGTTGTTTTTTTTTAAAACTTTTTAAAAGTATGTAGGCCTATATGTATACAAATTGAAAAAAATACATATATTCTAATGCTACAGACATTGTCATTGTGGTTGTTCTAATATATACCATTAAGTTTCATGCAACACACAGAATGAAGAGATACATATTATGATTTATTCATCATCTTGTGATGTCACATTTTGAAACACTCAGCTGTTTACTGTAGATGTTCTCACCATGATCTAAAATTCTGTCCACGGTCCATGTTGGTACAGTATTAATGCAGCTGTTCTGCTCTTTGAGTCTCTCTGAGCAGTCTGCACTGGAGTCGAGTTACTTTGATTTTTGTTTTTCTGGTTTATTGCTGTATACTACAGTCTGTTATTTGATGTTGGTTATTGGATTTGGGAATTGGTCACTACACTCTGCACACAAGTTCTGTTTCCATTGCAATCCTGATATCACACGCGGAGCTTGCCAAATACTGAGCATCATTCTTTTAGCATGAGCACAGTCTCTGAAAGGAACCTGTGTTGAAGCATTATGTAGATTTCAGATCTACATTCAGAAGGATGTAATTCTTTAATTTGTACAACAATGTTTAATATGGAAGCAGTGTTATTTATCGATAAGGATAGTCATTAATCTGACATAACTTCTGTGTGGGTGAGTGGAGCGTTCAGTGCATGATTGATGGTTTTGTTTTGTGATAGAGTTCAGATATTTGCTAGACACTCTTTCAATCTCTATCTCTCCCTCTCTTGCTCATCCTGGTTCTCCCTCGCACCGTTGTTCACAGCAATTGGTAAACAGACCCATTCATCACTCACACTTTGAAGAGTGAGGCTTAGACAGAGTTTTTTAGAAACCCACTGAACAGAGACTTCAGTTCAAGTGCTTTCAGTGATAATTTCAGTGCAGTGATAGCAAATTCAGATAAAGTGGAGAAAAGTAGCATCAAACAATGCCTCATTTTCTGTAATGAGAAAAACATGATGACGTTAGATGGATGAAATTCTGATTTAATAAGAAAGACACACAAAGAATAGGAATGCACAGTGTGATTGTATTACAATACCCTATTTTCTATTTTTAAGTATAAGTATTGGGCAGTATTGTGTTTTTATTGACCAGTGTTGGATTTTCAAGTGCCTGATTGTTTTCCCTTGTTTTTACAGAAAATACTTAAATTAGCTTTGCTGTCATCTAATGCCCACAGGCTAATGCCCACAGGCTTAAAAAGCTATTCATTTTATAACAGTGTTAAATGTAGCAAATATAAATATGAATTTCTCATACTTTATATTAGGCTATATGTATTATGTTGTTTCACAAATTTAAACTGAAATTATTTACTTAAATTAAATTTATTATTTACTTCAATTTAATTTTTACAAATCAATTTTTATCAATGATCAGCCAAAAAAAAAAAAAAAAAAAAAAAAAAGAATAATTATCAGCTTGATGTGTCAGTCAGAATTTTATAATGTTTTAAACCTTGTCTAATTTAATATTAATATTAATATATATATATATATAAAGCCATGACCCACTATTTGACAGCCTCGTTTTTCTTTCATAGACAACTCAAATGCATGGCTACTGAACTTAATGCATATTTGATGACTTACATATTAATAATGTCATGGTATAGAAATGATTGGTCAAACACACATACTCATTTCACAGGCAGTCAGAAGTTAATTTTAAGTCCTCATTCTCACAGTTTGTGCGTTTGTGTGTGAGAAAGAGAAAGAGAGAGAGAGAGAGAGAGAGAGAGAGAAAGCTTATGAAACATGTTAGATTAGATGGCAGCACATGCAGCATCTGGACAGACCCACATCCTTTATCAACCCTGTACACACACACACACACGCTCTACATGTCCTACGCTTCGTTGTCAAGTGTTTTCCACGTGAATGCGAGCAGTGAGTGTTCTGAGAAGACACTCAGATACATTTGTAATGCAGAGACGAAACCTTGTGTGACACAGACAGCCATGGGCTGTCAAAATATTTCATCCCATGAGATGTCGTGTTTGTGAAATAAATGTTTCAACAGCAGCTCTTAATAAGCAAGGCTAGATCGGATAGTGATGGATTATCAACGTTTGTGGTCCATTAAACTATAAAGTCAATAATATAGCAGGTTAGGTCAGTTACCTTAATAGTTTATTACATTCAAAGTGCTTTTCACTGACTTGTTTGCTTTCAGTATATCTATCATATCTCATAAATCTACATATTTAAACTTGCCATATTTAAACACTTTTTATTTAGTCACAAGAAATGTGAGAAATGAAGCATTATGTGTCAACATAGCTTATAAACATAGCTTAAACCTATCTTCAGTCACCATGTTTGTGCTAATTAGATTGGAAACCTTGAACATAGGGGAAAATTAACAGTGAACAGAAAACTAAATTATATACTGTACATTACTGTGGAAGTTGATATTGATTTTTTTTTTTTTTTTTTTTGCTATTTTTATTTATTATTATTTGGCCTTTTTTTATGTGCTGAACGAATGTGCTAGATCACAGTTTGTAAATATAATATGGAAAAAGAAACTGTGTTTTTAGCCAAGTTAGCATGTCTTGTTGCTCCAAGAAGATTGTTTAAGATGTCTGCATTTACAGTTATACAATTGAATTTTCACATTTCCATATGATTTTTGCATATTGTTTTTGACAAATGCATGTCTGTCTTTGACTTTTGCACCATCGCTGTTGTTATCTGCTCCATGGGCCCCATACTAGTATGTCAAGTTACAAATTACAAAGGCACTATAGTATTCTGCTATCCTTTGTGATGTTAATTTATTTTATCAACACACTGCTCACCTCTTCAGTAGGCTTCTTCAGCTGGTCACATGACATTATTGTCTGATGTCAGAGAGTATATCATGTTTTAATTCTGTCACTACACATATTTGCTCCTGCATGTCCCATTGATAAACTATGTATGTGTGTGTCAGTTTATGATCAGTATCTATCCTTTTTTTCATGGCTATGAAACCTCAATGCTTCGCTGCCTTTAATGAAACTGACCCTCTACGCTTTACAGTCACAAGCGAACAACAACCTTCATATCTCCAGTGTCACACTTCAAGAGTATCGACATTCCCTCCTTCTCCCTCTCCTTCTCACCCTCCATTTATTTTTCTTATGCTCCCTTCATTCCATTACCAACTTCATAGCGTTTTTAACACTCCCCTCACGAATAAGGCAAAACTCATTTCTCCCCATCAGACCTTCATTTACAGAGTCCACAGCACAGCTATTGAAGAAAAATTTCATCCGAGGAGCCATTTTCACACACAACTGCGTAACTGTGTGTTTCTTCATGTATGGGGATTTTAACGGTTTTTATATGATGTGCACAGACCGGTGGTAAAAAAAAAATGCATAAAAAAGCACCGCTAGGGCAGATGAAATCAGAGTATCTGTATGGAAAGAGAGAAACTGTTACAGCTTCAGTTCTGCTTCCTTGAAAGATTTTATTTGGTTTACATGTAGTTTTCTCTCATCGTGTTTTCCACCTAAAAGTGCCACATGGAGTCACACTTGATCCACCATATGTTTATGTATGAGTACATTGGTACTTGTTTTAAGGATGAAAAATACAGATAACTTTAAAATTATTTATATTATAATACACGCACCCGTGGATTATGTGGTCTGTTTGTATGCAGCACACTATCTCCTTCAGTCAGAAATCTATTTCCTGTGGTTCACTTTTCCAGGAAGGAAATAATGTGAGTGGAAGTGCTGACTTAGCTTGCTTCATACCCGCATGCCTGTTATTTGTGCAAAAGCTTCCTTAATAATCTATATGACCTCAGTGAAGGACCATCTCTTGACAATTACAGTCAGCTTTCTTTTATACAAAATGATCTCAAGGTTATTTGAGACCCTCTTATTTTCTCTCTATTTCTGCTTTATATTCTGCTGTTGTTGCTTTTGTATTTTTGTGTTTTCATTTATTATAGTTCTAACAAGTATAATAATGTCGTATTGAAATTCCTCTCACTACTTATCCAGGGTTTTCTGCCAAACACAAACTTAATTGTGTAGATAATCCCAGCCTAAAGTGTGGTATACATTTATAAATCCTGGGGTTATGTTTTAAAATCTCCCATTTCAAATCTAACTGACAACATCAGTGTAATATTTGCATATACTGTACATAACGTTCTTTACTTTCTAACATGTTTTTCTTGAGTCACATTACATTGCAAAAGGCATTGTCATGTGCCTCCAAAAGAATAGAGGGAAAATAGAGGGAAAAACATTTTTTTTAGATCCATATTTCAGATGCTAATAGAAATTGCATTGAGCTATTGGTCTCAGTATGCAATAGCCTGAGGGATATTTCATAAAGTACAACACAAAGTCATACACATATATAACACACATATATATGTCTGTATACATTTATATTTATTGCCACTAAACCATATTTAAACTCTTTTTATCATTTTGTAGGATTTTCAACCAATATCATTTTCTGTAATCTCTTTTATTTATTTCATATACCAGTTCATAAACCATCTTGATTGCTCCTGGGTGTACAATCTTGCCAATAAAGCTTCTTCATTTTCCCACTATGATTCAGCAAGAGCAATGCTGAGAAAAATAATTTCGTTCAGTTTTTGGCATGAAAATGTCAGTTTAATGTCTGAGAATGGTGACTGCTTGTGTATGGAGGACCAAGCCTGCAGAAATGTAAAATATGTAACTAGGCAAATAAATAAATGTGTGTATAAATACACTTATTCTTGTTTAAATACATATTTAAATAATTAAACGTGTGACGAAATTTGTCAAATAAATAAAATAAATTGGTGGCCAAGTTGAAAATGTTTAAGGAAATGATAAACTCATCCTAACAGTTTTCTATTAATCACTCGTTTATTTCTGAATGTAGATCCACATTAATTTTTTTCTTTGCACAACATGCTAATGAGAGGGTGTCAGCCAAATGCAGAGTTTTGTGCAGAGTAGAGTAATGCATCATGTGTGTGTGTGTCTGAGGGGAACAGGGTCAGATCACAGAGTGAACAGCCTGTCAGAAATCATAGCACGTCAGCTGTCTTAACCGTGGCTTGTGAACTGCATCATTACTGTGTTTGTCACGCGACTATGTTGCCCTTTCGGGCATGAACTGATGGTAAAACTAATGACATTATTAATTGTCTTGATATTTACTTTGAAAGCTGAAGCTAACGATTATGGTAAGGGGCGTTACATTTCCAACATATGCTTGTGGTGTTCGGCCAGTCACAATGCACTGGGTCACCTGGCCAATCAGAGCAGACTGAGCTTGTCAGGAGGTGGGGCTTTGTAGAAAACAACAAGTTTAAGAGAGGCGGGGCATAGAGGATAATATGCACAGTGTTTGAAAAGTAATGTGTTTTTTGAACATTAAATCATGTCAACATATTCTGTTACACCAAATACACACACAAAAAATGATTTTTTTAAACAGCATCATATTACACAGCACCCCTTTAATGAAATTGTAGAAATTGTAGAAATGCAGGTTTCTGTCATGTTTTGAGTTTAAGAATAGAAAACATCATTAGCTCAAAATGAAAAGAATAGTGAATAGAAAGTCCTTGTCATGTCAAAAAATCTAATGTTTTTGTGTGGGTGTGTGTAAATGCATGGTTGCTCCGTTCAAAGTGACTCACGCAGTCCTGCTCTCTGGCTTCAGGCCCAGGAAACTGACATAAGATGTCAGTCAAGCAGGAGGCACAGAGAAGGAGCTGAAGACTGAGTGAAAAAGAGATACAGAGAGATGGAGGGAGAGATAGACACATACTCTCATCTCACAGCAAATACTCAACTAACTGCTATTTAGAGTTGCACACACATACAGACACACTCATTTGTGTGCAGTGTCGCTAATAAGCGAGTCATTATAGCTGGGAGGACATTATTACAGCAATGTCATTTATCAGCAGCTAATGAAGATTCTACACCAGTCACTGTGAGGCTGGGTACATCTGGAATACTGAATCACAGAAAGGCATTAATATGAAATACTGGACCAGAAACGACCATTTATCTAGAATATTGAATCAGAACTGGCAATAACCGGAATACTGAATGAGACTGACATTAAAATAGAATTCTAGATCAGAAACTGCTATTGAACTTGAATATTCAGCCTGGTCCCATTGTTTATACATTATGTAACAGTGATGGGTACAAACACATAATTTTTTGTGACAATAATTTCAGTTACAAACAATTATATAGCTATTTTTAACCTAACCCTAATGATTTCTTAACAAATATGCAGAGTATAGAGAAAAATGCAAAGTAGTCCAACCTCTAAAATATAAATCATTATAAAAGGCTTGACAAATTGTATTTGGGTAAAGACATGGGTTGGAATGTGTGTTTCGCTGGCTCAGCCGCTTCAAACTTCCACTGTAAACACAGGAATGCTGCGAAAACAAAACCATCGAGTGAAATACCGGAGTGAACATGGCAGTTCACAATCACAATTATTGGCTTGCCTGACTTTGGACTCCCCAGTTTCTTGCTAAAGATTCGTAAAAGTTGATAAATTTAACTTCTCCCAAAACCTTTTGGGACTCAGGAGTAGGGCCACAACTTCACCTCCATTCAAAATGTGTAACAAACACTCTCTTGTTCAAGGCATCAGTTTGCAAAATATTTTCCACAACAGAGCGAACAGCATCCCGTGTCTCCATGTCCGTTTTTGATTTCCCTAACCTAAACTACAATCCTAAATTCCACGGCTCTCAGTCCACCCTCTGTTTGTTGATTGGCCGGCTGTTTTGGAGCTGGGGGAAAACTGGGAGATGGTTCGCTAACTCAGACTTAGTACAGAAGAGAACTGAAATTGAGCGGAAGTACGAAGTCTGATGTAGTCAGGCTAGCAAAATATGTGCACAAGCACTGGAATTGGGAACCACTGGGCTACATCATGTGTCATTAACCGGCAAGAAAACTTAAAAAGTACTACAATACCAGGAAGGTTGTGGATATTTGTCTGCCATGCTAGCTTGGTATGCACAGCGTGTGTGAATGCGCTGATAAGCGCTTTGATTGGATGTACATTTCTGGGTCCTATGCTTTCCACAGAATATATAAATACAGATAAATAAATTTAAACCACTTAACTTAATGATTGCCATCAGGATGTGAAGAGACTTCACCAGTATAACAAAAACATTTTCTGAAGACAGTCGCCTATTGCACCTTTAATATTAGTGATCAAAACAGGCTGGGTCCAGAAATAGCAAACAGTAACAGCAGAGACAAAGCAAAAGAGTAACCTAGAATAACAGGGAATGGCCAGGAAAGGCAGCAAATGATCAAAAACAAGGATATAGTCAAGGATGAAAACACGATAATCAAGAAACACGGAAGGCAAAACAACGTGAGGCTAAACATTCAGTCAACAAAGGCAGAGAATGTGTGTGGTAATTTTTAAGTATTTCTCATGTGAGACAGCTATGAACTGATGATGAGATCTGATGAAAGACAGGTGATTGCAATTGATGATGTGTCCAGGCAGAAGATTATGGGAAATGGAGTCTGGCGTGAGTGGTAAAGGGTACAGGATGGGGTGCCCTCTAGCAGAGCTCATGGGCACTACAGCTAGAGATCGTGACGGTGGATATTCTGTAACAGAATCTTTTGTAACATATAGGAACCAAAAAAAATGTCTAAATTCAGGATCAGAAGCTAATGTTAAATACTGGGTAATGAATTAATATTTATTTGAAATACTGGACCAGACACTAATACTAAACTCAAAATCTAGACCGAAAGTAGGGTTAAATACTGGACCATAATTGTAAATGTAACAAAAATATTAAGTCAGAAAACAACAAAGTTTAAATACAAGTACAAAACAACAGCATGTAGCCAACAGAGTAATAAGATATATCCGAAGAGATTCAGCATGCAAGTAGGCAAATGGAATGACATCAACATAGACTTTAACATTTCTTTTTTTATTATTATTACTGTTTCTGGCCTGTAGAAATCTGCTGAACCTCTCAAACTTGCATTCTAGAAAGTTTTGCAAAAGTGGCATTCCCCAGTGAGCTCTCAGACAGATGTAACCTTTGGAAAACCAGCTGATTTAATATCACAGTCAAATCTATAAATGACCACCTTTATTTTTCCATAGCATTAATACACAGCACTGTCATCTCCACAGGACCACAACTCACAAACCGGCTGTTAAATTACTCCTGTGAAAAGATTCAACTCTTTAGATAGAAAAGGGGAGAACACCAGCGGGAAAGGAAATAAAATCAGAGAATCCATATAGTGGCTCTGTCTGTGCTCATCTCCGAGATTCTGCCCACGTTGTTCGTCTCTTGAGTCTCATGAAGATGTTATTTGCACATACCGCTCTTGTCCTGCTAGGAAAGAAAAAGAAACCGAAATGGAGAGATTGTGTGTTTGACCCTGAAGAAAGGAATCATTCTCTGAAAGGTCTTAGGCACTGTTGTGCTTGTTTATTTTCATTTGGTCTAGTGTGAATTCATGTTCCAGTTTCCAGTGTTTCTGTAGTTTAAGGTATATGGGACCCAATTTGCCATGCTTTTAACAAAAAGCAATTATTATACTTATTGCATTATATTTATTAAAATAATCTTATTTAAAGTAACTCCTATCAATATTATTTTTCATATAACTATATTATTAGTCAAGTTTATATTTGTGTATCTATGCATATATGTGTGTGTTTGTTTATTTATGTGTGCTAGGCACTACCTCCCTTGCCAGTTCAAAAAATAAATAACTGAAATTTTTATAACAATTATATTAAATTAATTTATTGAACTTATTAGAGTTATATTAAAAGTTACATTGCCCTCGTGCTCTGGCATTCATTCATGCTGGCAATCGGCCACTCTGAAGTCTTGCAGAAAGTGCAGCCACCTGCTGTGATTTCACGCCCGAGGTGAGTGGGCACAGGACTGCACCACTGCAGCAGAGCAGCAGAGGGCCACACATCAATCTCCCCTGCTCACCTCTGACAGACTGGCCACAGGACCCAAGGGTAGAAACACACACAAACACTCATGCTTTAATTATTGAGGTTATGAAGGAGCTGTCATATTAGCCGAATTACAGTTGGGACCCAGGGTTACAGTGTCAAAACCTGCTGGTACAGTTTCTCTCTCTCATTCTTTATATTTGCCTAAGATATTTGAATCTGTTACTTTAGCAAAGTTGTTTTTCTGACCAAATCATAAAGGATTTGTTATAGATAAATAATCCCTCCTATATATTTAAGTAGGATGGAAACATGTTTTTATCTTTTATTGTGTTTTTGTTTCTTGATTGCTATATGTAGCCTATTGTTATTTGGACCTCAACATTTTCAGAAATACAATGTTAATGTGAATAAGGTCTGAAAAGACGGCATGTTTTACATTTATCTCCTAGTCATTTGGAAGACGTTTTCTTTTAGGGCTGTAATCTTAAATGACTGAAGTGCATTAACATTATATTGTGTCAAGGTTTCCCAAATTGGTTTTGTGAAGGAACTGCAGGCAGTTTATGGCTTTAATGAAAAGCTAATAATTAATTAAGACATAAAATGTTAATTTAAAACCATTTTAAAATGAATTAAAATAAAACACTTACTGAAAAAAAAAAAACAATTATTTGTTTATCTGCATGTCATGTGACCATAACCAAGACAATAAATCTAAGTAAGAAAAGATAAAGAATAATATTTAAAAAATAAAGAAAATCTGACAATTAAACATAAAATATGAATTTCTAATTTGGTTTATGGTAGATTGTGCTGGGCTAGCTGGTATACATGCCCTTCTCCAGCAAAAACTGTCCACCGGTGCATTTTTGGAGGACCCTGAAAACCTCCCACTCTCGGGACCACTATATAAAACTCTGAGACTGGATGGCCAAAGGTTGCAGGTTCTATCCCAGCAGGGGGCATCCTGTGATTTGGAGAGTAACAGACACAAGCGTCTAAACATTGTGCCATTTAGCAAGGCATTTAAATCCTGAAAGCTTGAGGCACACTGTTCCTGCATCTGGCACACTGTGATACTAAGATGGGTGAAATGTGTCCGCTAAATGCCAAGAACCCTATTGTTCACAGCAACCTGCCTGACATGTACCCTGAGCTCCCTTCTGAGGTAATTGTCCCAATCAAAATATATAGACATTTTTGTAAACTGTTTTGGTTCACCAAGATAATTAAAGTAAGCCAATGTTTTTCCTTTTTTGATTTTGCAATATACCATAAGTAAATTAAATCCTTTGGCAAACAGTATCTGATTCCTCTCAGCGCTGTGCTTTGATTCTGCCAGACTCTCACCCCTCCTCTTCCTGTCTCCAAGGTGACCTCAGCATTAAACCAGGCGCTGTGGGATGTGAAGACTCACCGTTGTTGTGGTGCTCTTCAAGGCTAGGGCAATTGCTCCCCGTCACCAACCACTAAGAGCCCTGCCATGGCCCAGCAGAGCACTGTCACCCAGATTCAGGATGATGGATGGAATCTGTGAAGAGACTGTCAGAGGAAAAGAGGAGGAGAGGGGAAAGGAGGGATTAAACAGAGGGAGAGAAATGAGAGAAGGGAAGCCTCGGAGAATAGAATGAACGTGGAAATAAAACTCGGGAAGGTAAAGACAGTGTGAGAGGAAAGAATGGAAAATAGAGGAGACATTTAATATCAGCTTTTCCTCGGTGCCATAGACATCTCTTTCCCTCTAGGACTGCGATTCCAGCTGTCATTTGTACTTCTCTCTCTCTTCGCACTTTCGATACCTAAATGCGGTAGTCATTTCAGACATCTGAGAACCTCCATAAATCACTCGCCGCTCAGAGGGGAAGGCCTGCATGTCCGTTTCCCGGCCCCGTGAAAACCAGTCAGGTGTTTCAGGTATTTGCAGGATTCAATCTGAGCAGATAACAGGAGGATAGACTGTACACCCCAGCAGTCCAGAGTAGTTGACAGAGATTGAAGAAAATAGAGAGAGGCAGATGGCAACTGCGGAGACGTTATTGGAGGCTGCTAAAGTGCAGCTTAGATGGAGGCGCCGCTTCTTTGATGTTGTAGCTTTAAGCTATATGTATAATGGGGTTTAAAGATCGGGCCAGTCTAACATGCTGGAGTCCAACCAGAACACATTCAAACTTTGATTCTGCTGCAGTCATCAGAGAGAACAGAGGAGCAGGGAGAGAGAATTAGATTCACCACAAGAAACTACCTCAGTGCCCTACTTAAAAAAGAGAAGAGATTGGATAAGCAGGATCTTACTGTACTAATATAACTTGGAGGCACACGTACACATGTGCAGTCACACCTGTGCAAGCACTTACTTTAAATAAGACTATTTTAATAAATATAATGCAATAAATATAATATCGGTTGCTTTTTGTTAATAGTATGGCAAATAGGGTCCCATACACCTTAAACTACAGAACACTGTAAATGGTTCTGACACTCACTGTTAACTGAGAACCCCCGGGTCAGAGAGTCTGTAAAGTGGATGTTCTGACTAAACTGTTAATTATAGTCAGTTATATACATATTACTGTTCAAAGTACTAAAAAATCCTACTTTTTTTTTTTTTTTTTTAGCAATGATGATTGAAATTGAAAGAAAATACCTTTATAATGTTACATTTTGAACTGTTCTTTTTAATTTCCAAAAAGAAAAAAAGAAAGAAAGAGAAATGAAATGTATTTATAGCATATACAGTATACAGTGATTTCTGAAGGATCATGTGGCTGAAAATTCTGGTTTTTCATCACAGGAATAAATTACATATAAAAATGTATTTTAGAGTTGTAATCAGTTATTTTATAAAATTTCAGCAATATTTCACAGTATTATAGTTTTACCGTATTTCTGACCAAACAAATGCATCCTACGTGAGCATAAAACACTTCTTCATAAAACACACACACACAAAAAATCTTACAAACCCCAAACTTTTTGTTATTTTCAGGGTTCTTTTAGCTACCACAGAACAAATAAATTGCAATAATTATTAGGGTTATTTTGCTAAAAAAAAAAAAAAAAAAACTGTTGTTTGGAAAAAGAAATAGAGAGAAAGAGATTAGATATGACACTTGGTAACACTTAACTTAAAGTGTTTATGTATAATGCATTACACAAGGTAAACGGTATACATTATAATTATTCATAATGTGCATTATAATACATTATATCATCATAAATAATGGTGTAACAATGAATTGATAAGTGTTAGAATGAATTCTAGTTACAATTATTCTTGTGTTGTACAATGCATTATAAGGTGCATAACAAGGCATGACTAATGCATTAAAACTACTTTTATAATTTTTATAATTTTTATAATTCATTATACATAAAGGCCTAAAGTATATTGTTACCTGACACTTTTTTTAGAATGTCTTTTCTCTCTTTTGGTTGGATATAAATTTTCTTCAGATTCAGATGTTAAATGGATCATTACTTTCATGGTTGAGGTTAGTTAAGCTATCAGTTTGATCACTAACAGATTTAGGATGCATGCAAGCATAGCTACTATAGTAGTTTTTAATGTGGTTGCGCTGCAAGCATGCACACCATTGTGTCCATTGGGACTGCAAAATGACAGAAGGCCTGCTACATGAATCAATCACATTTCTTCTGCGTAGGTCACAGATGCTGTGCTTATTAGGAAGTATTTAGCATGTGTTTGCCAGACACAGTGATTTCCGGTGCACTAATTGCAGGGTTGGTCCCTCTGGAGCAGCCTGAGGTTAAGTGCCATGCTCAATGGCGCAGTGGTCATAAGGCAGAATAGTGATCTCAATAATTCTCTATTTCATGGTCACACCTACTTGATTTCACCTACATTTCTTTGTGTCAGCAAACCAGATCCTTAATCATTAGAGTACAATCACCCCGTGTCTATGTTTTGGCTACATTGTGGGATTAAATGTCACCATGAGGATAGTAAAACCTGAAACCACCTATGGCTTTATAACATACTAAAACAATTTTATAAACATACTAAATAATGAGCATGTGCAGAAAGGATATGTGACGATTTAGTTTGGTGCAGGAATATGCTAGTGGATTTATCAATAGTGTTAGCAAATAGAAAATATAAGCTTAGTGCAATAGAAAAGTTGATGGAAGTCATGATATAAAATCAGTCACCGTGGTACATGGACAGAATATATTTTTTTTTTCTCACATGTAGCTTACCATGGTGTTCTTTGAAGTATCTTCCAAAAACCATATGGCAACCAGTACCACTGTGTCTAAATATTATATCCATTATATATAAGTACAACACACACATAAAAACACTGTTACTACACTTTTCCTACAATAAAATCCATTGTTACTTTCCCTAAGGGTTATAGTATTATCCTCCAATCCATCACTGTACCAAGTACTTTTTTGTAAGGGTGAATTGAAGGATATGACATGCTAGCTCTAAATTAGCACAGACTGCTATCTCAGTATAATCCTAATGTCTCTTTTCCCCTTAATTCATTTTCTGTCCCTTCTTGTCTAAACCATCATGTGCAAAGGAACGCTTGGGTAAATGCTGTAGGGGCACATTGTGAATTTTGTAGTTTAATCATGTTCTGCTCTAATGGATTTCATGTAAAGCAGAGGAGAGCAGCTGGCATCAGGCCAAGTAGCTAAAGCAGCTAAATAGGACATTAGCCTAGCGCTGTCAGGTTAATGTTACCACAGCTCTCAGCTACAGAAAGTCTTACGTCAAACACTGATTTAGACTCTGTCACATTTTTTGCCATCTTGAGTATTGGTTCAGCCATGAAATCACTTTTAGATGTCTTTTTATTATGACAGTAGCAATGGCTGTGTAATAGTCATTTGCTAGTCAAGTATTTTTTTGTGTCCTTGACACTATTGTTTAAAAATTTTCAATCCCATTTATCACGATTTCCCATTTTTGTTAGGTTTTGTGTGTTTACATTGCTAAAAATGATTTTTGTGACCTTGAAGAAAACACTGCATGTCAGCTCCCAATACCAGGCTAAAATTCCTGAAATCTCGTTGGACTCGTTCCTCTTTCGTTCTGCTAGTTCTACACATTCCTGTTGTAAATTATAGAAACAAATAAAAGGTGAGATTATGATATTATACTTTTGAAGAAATATTAGTTTTTTTCCAAGCATAATATCCTGCTTAAAAAAATCCCAAGTTGACACTTTGCTTGCACATATAAACTTTTCTTTCACTCCTGCGAGGGAAATATCCATAACTCGTCATTCACTGCGGAAACATATTCATTTATATTCATTCTGAGAAGAGAGGTCCATAAGCAACAATGAGGTAATAATGGTTTATTTTTCACATATAATGGCAATTTGAGAAGGCAAAACGCATTATGCCCTCCTGATGAAATGCATTGAAAATGGCTGATGCTTCTCTCAGGCAGTGTTTGTGTGTGTGTGTGTGTGTGTGTAAGGACAGATTACCCTTGAGATTTGTTCTGATAAGAAAAACATGCAAAAATGTAAAAGAGCTGAATCTTGGCTTTTGAATGATTTATGAAGCATCAAGCCTTTGACTTGTTATGGATCAGTTCCATAATTTTCCGTTGTCTCAGTTGCAATAGGCCAGAGGGTCAAGATTCTAGGCAAAGTATAACACAATTTAATACATAAACAAACACGGTTGAAGAGATACTCAGCTCAGAGGGAGGGCAAAATATGTTTATAGCCTTTTTTTATTACATTTTTTTTTTTTTATCCTAGAATAAGGAACTGAATTGTGATTCCAAAAAAATGGCTAAGGCACTTTGCTTAACCATTGTGCCCTCAGAAGTATAACTCAAAAGCCACAGATTTTTTTTTCATTCATTTGCAATTCTTTGAGGTGACTGTGTTATTTGGAAAGCTGTTCAATATTTAAACATCAGTTTAGACTGTATGTAGAACTCAAGTTTTGCATTGAGTGGCACAGAATTATAACCTGATACTATATAACTGATACTATGAGGGTGGGCCTATACAATGTACAATGGCTTCAATCAGTGAAGTTATCATAGCCAATATATGCACGATTACAGTTGGAAAAATACCCAAAGTAAACATTGTCATTTACACTTTTGTTAACCTAGCCACAATGAATCATGCTAACTGCTATTATTTGAAGTCTTAATTACATGCAGTAAATTGTAGCAATGCAATTTAAACACTAAACCAATAGAAACGTATTTATGCATTTCTTTTATGTTCCTGTGGCTCAAGTGGTAGAGCATTGTGTTAGTAGCGCAAGGTTGTGGGTTCGATTCCCACATGTTAAATAAAACTGTTAGCCTGAATGCACTGTAAGTCGCTTTGGATAAAAGAGTCTGCTAAATGCATAAATTAAATTTCAGCTTCAATGCTTATTCTGATTTGTTGTTAATCCCACATCTTATGTTAAAGATGTGCTTACATTTGCAAAAATTGTTGCTTTGCTCCCATATAGAATCAGATCAATTGTTATCTGAACCAAAGCTGGGAATTTCCACTAACTTCTTTTTTTATATAGTTTTCTCTTTACCCTTACTTTACTCCTTTGGG
This sequence comes from Carassius auratus, assembly GCF_003368295.1. Lineage (NCBI taxonomy): Eukaryota > Metazoa > Chordata > Actinopteri > Cypriniformes > Cyprinidae > Carassius > Carassius auratus. Next base: position 8,695,069 of record NC_039259.1, on the reverse strand, counting down.
TTTTTTTGTGTGTGTGTGTGTGTGTGTCTTTTTTATCACAATATAAGCTTTATTTATTTATTTATTTTATTCATTCATGTGCAAAAATTAAGATGTTTATGTTTTCTGCTTTAAAATGTGCAGGTTGAAAGCACTCTTTGTACTTCATGTTGATTTAAACCATGAGCTGTAAACTAATTTGCTGCATATAAATATGTGAAGATGGTATTCAAGTTTGAATAATATGCCTCAAAAAATCAGTGAGAAAACAAAATGTGCTCCATTTAACTTGGTATCCCAAAGCATGAGGTCAGATGCTACTGATCACAGTGCCAGGGCTGTGTCATTTCGATTAGCTTATCTGTAGTGTTGCATCTCATTTTCCAAATGGAATCTTTGAGTTGCACTTAACGGGATTGCCTGCATTATATCACCTGCAGCGCTGACATCAAATCCCCTTCCATACACACACACACACACAAGTTTGATCGTCCAGCAGGCTATGTGTGAGACTCCTTGCTGAGTCATTTGTCTGACCACACACTCTAGAGCAAACACAGATATACATGGGTATTACTTTCTATGATCCTTTCTTTGTCCATCATCTCATGATGGTGTAATGCTGTTACACTCTACCCCATACAGCCTGTCATTTTTGTAAATTTTATTTTATAAATGGCATAAACATTGCATTTCTAATTTAGCAAATAGTATCTAGTTATTGCAGTAATAATTTGACATATAAATATTTGTGTGAGTGTGTGTAAAATATTATCTTACATTTTAGCAGTGTGAAGGAGATTTTAAAATTCCATTGTTCTCCACACATTTCGGAAAATGTAGATTGTCCTGTTATTTCATGCAGACAAATTTTCAGTACATATTCTGCATTTCATAAAGGGTTGATATTTCCAACTCTTCTCTGCACTTTCTCTTTGTAAATGATGGTAACTCTAAGCTAACTCATCTTTAAACAGATGATCACAGTGTGCATTATACTTAGACTCTTACAGTAGCCTTTATTAATAACAGTTCAGCAACCCAAGACCCAAGGTGCACATTATTTTTAAAAGTGCTTTAGACTTGTAAATTAACACTAAGTGAGTCTTCAAGAGCAATTGATAGTCGTGTGAATAATTACATGGCAGCAACATAAACAAAAACCTTTTCAGTCGAATCAAAATAGAGGAAATTGTACAGTGGTGGACATTCGTAATATAATAACATGGTGCTGTTGCAGTGCAGCACATTTGATTCTGAATTTGAAACACTCAATGCAGGGGCAAAGTTACTACATGGTGTGTGAGAATCCCATCATGTAGCTGGATTACTTAGATTGGTTCTCATTCTCGAAGGATTTACTCTATAAACCTCACAGTACTAGTCACTGACCAATTCAATACAGCACTAGTTTGACAGGGAAAAATTGAGTGTAGTGATGTGAGACACTGACTGTGGCCCTGTGGTCTGCCTGATGGTTTTATTGTCCCTATGGGGCGATGAGCTCTGGGGAGTTTAAAAATGCACTTGTGTTTTCCTGCCTATCTATATAACAACTTTATCCCCCACCAGTCATAAAAGGGGGTCCGAGGGCCAAGTTCTTATTGCAGTCTGCCATGATGGGATTTTAAATTAAGTTATTTAAATGAGATTGTTTCATTTAAATTAATAATAAATATCTGATATCAGGTGATAACCAATATGGTACGTACGGATTGATTGAACACCTAAAAAATGTAAATGTTAAATAAAATCTAAGGAAATGTATAGGAGATAGCCCGTTTTTCTGTTCTGCACCTTCCTCCAGGTGGCGATAAAGATGAACATGTCCTTTGGGCAAGGGCTGATGCCTCCCTTGTAATCCAGAGGTTTATTTGTGTGAAGGTTTATGCAATGTCAATATATTCTCTCTCTACTTTAAACGGGCAGTGCACAGTGTTTCCCAGAGAGAGAGAGCAAAACAGAGAGAAAGGGACTTTTCTCAGCTTTTAATGAGCCCGGGCAGATGTTGAGACAGCTGTTGCTTTGCTTAAAAACATCTCGCATCTCTGTGTCACACGCTCACAGTTGAAAATACAAGTATCTTACAATCTCTTATACCTGTGATTTCTAATATACTGTATTACTTGGCAAGATCGGATATATTAAAATCTTTTTATTAAAATGTCTGTGTGTGTGGTTCTGCATTTGCTTGTTTGTAATGCTTGAGATTAAGGGAAGGATGAGAACAGGATTCTGGTCTAATTAATTGAGCATTTGGAATTATTTTTATGGCACCTGAAGCTATTAAACGTTATCTGAGGGCTGAAATAAAATGATTTAGCTTCTAAATCTCTCCATCTGTGAGCACCATGACCGTACTGTACATGTATGACCTCATTACCTGCTGCACTGTCCTCTCATCCTATGAGTGGACAGGTTAATTTGGCTCAGTTTCACTTCACCAGGAAATAATGAATACCTCTTGTTATGGTCCGACCCAAAGACCATTTGATTAAAGCTGAAGTATGTAATTTCTGCAGTGCTAGCACCACTAAATGAACAGTAATAATGAACAGTAATAAACAGATATCCTCCACGTTTCTGTTCTGGGTGTTTCTCTGTTGTTGACCCTGGACATTAGGATAATCTCCAGACCATACCAAAGCGGTTTAGAGAATGGATGGATTCATGGTAAAACAGGATTCCCAAACACCCCATCTGCCAATGGTTTGACAAGTAAGTAGTTCTGCCTCAAACGTATTGATTGAGCAAATGCTGCAGGTATGATGCTAAAAGCATATAGAAAGTGTGATGTTACCCCAATGTTGTTTACATTCTTTGACACTGTTGTCTCTGAATATTATGCTGTTTTACCGAAACATGCACATTTTTAGTTTCAGAATTGTTTTAGATTTACTGTATTAATGCATATTGCATGTCAGACAGACAGAATGAGAGAGAGATAATATATTATAATATTGTATTTCAATCAATGTTTTAAACATGTTTCCATTAGCTGAGTAAACCAAAACACTGTGTGTGTGGCAGAGAGACGTTGTGCTGCAGTTGTATTGATGAGCGTATTGATGGCTACCGAAAAAGTCATTTCTCCACTGTCCCCTCATCTTATCCTTCTCTTCCACTGCAAGAGACAATCACAACAGAACAAGATTTATTTCACCTTAGCTAAGTACTTAAGAATTTAAAGTGAGTCCACATGCCCTTCCAGGGAAAGGGTACACATGTTGAAATCTGAGTGGGTGAAAATCCATTCTTTATCTTCAAAGGACTGTAATTGCATGCAATAATTAATGAAAGGGACATTTTATATGACAGCAACGTGGAAAAATTCAGTTATGATGAAAGTGCAGTCAAACATTCAGCAGCCAAGTGTAAAGACTTTAGGAGTATAAATGATAAATGCACTCAGTTTGAAATATCAGTGTTGGCCCACTCACTGTTAATGTTTTTATGTCACCAACTGAAGGTGACAGAAACTATTTCACTCTTTAACTTTTCAACTCATTGAGCGCTTAGGGAGGCCCAATATATATCAGAGCAATTTACATAATTATCAGACATTGCTAAAAAATTTTAACTGAACAACATTGGATATATATATTGCCAGTAGTGAATATGTAATTTGTCATTTTTCATGTTGATTACCTCTATCATCTAACGCTTACTGAAAGTTCACAAGAAACAATAATAATTTAATAGCACTATTTTTAGCAAATCTCAAAATCAATATCTATTTCCGATTGTCCGTTCTAATATTGTTAGAAATCACTTGTAGCATTTATATTGAACTGTATTGGATATCATGCACATTTTCATTATTTGTTTTTTTACATTATCTAGTTAAGTTATTGTAATCCTAACATACTCAAACAACTTTGATACTTTTGTCATACTATACATTATAATGCCATACTGCCTAATTACAATGATTGATTTTGGTTTTTAGAGTATTATTACATTTATTTAGACAAAACAATATAGAATTTGGATATCGGCCATGTCAGTATTGGTGCATCCCTAATTGTAATCATGAGTCAAGGTTTCCAAAGAAATGCAGAGGCAGGCAGTTATGTGAGGTATTTCAGTTCCCCACCAGGGATTCTGACCAGCCACGTTCTAGTTATGGAGCTGGGATCCTTCCAGCTCACCTTCAGCCTTCACCATTAAGCTAGAACAGATTAAACCTCCTCTCAATTCAACAAGACATCTACAGCTCCACCTTTCTAATGCTGTACTTACCCCCTCCAAGCCTCTGCAGAGAAACAACCCCCTATACTGCAGAACGCTATCTCGCCTTGGCTAAATGGCGAGACTCAATAAATAGCTCCTGCAGACAATTGTCCACACCCTCTGCAGGCTAACCTTATATGCGATGGGTGGGAGAATGGAGAGAGATTACTGTCTGATGGATACTGTGAAAGGTTTAGTGGTGTAAGAGAGCTCTTCAAAAACCCTTAATAACTCTCATTTCACATTTTCAAGTTCAGCAGAAAAAGATGCCATTGTTACTGGGGGAGGACAGTTTTGCTGCATAATTTATTTTTGATCTGTACACCCTCTGAATTCAATCACTGCTTTGATTACAAAACTGAATAGGTGCCTGATGTTTATGAATTTTCTGGTCAGTTTATTTATAAATACATATATACATACATAAATACACATATACATACACATACCACAAACTACAGTAAAATGTAATTTATTCCTGAGGTGGTCTTCCGTGTCACATGATACTTCGGAAATCATTAAAATATGCAGTTCTGATTTGGTGCTTAAAATAAATTCTTATTATCAATGTTGAAAATAGTTATTATAATTAAAATTTTGTGGAAACCTCAAAATTTTTCAGGAGTCTCTGATGAGTAGAAAATTCAAATAAACATAATTTCTTTAAAATAGAAATATTTTGTAACAATACTGATGTCTTTACTGTCACTTTTGATAAATTTAATGATTGCTTGCTAATTCAAAGTATTGATTTCTTTCAGCAACAACAACAAAAATAACTGATCCCAAACATAAAAAAATGTTTTTTGAAAAACTTGTCGAAACACCATTAGCTCTGTACAAAAACAATAGCAGTCAATGGAAAGTGCTTATCATGATAGAAAAACAAACTTGTGTGTGTGTGTGTGTATGTACATGTAATCCACTCTATGTGGTCGTGGTATCATTCCCTCATCAGCTAACAAGCCACCCTGATTATTCTTTGTTTGCGTCCATGCTTGACTCCCAGTTGCTCATAGCCATCAGATTGAAACTAGTGATGGGTCCCGCTGGGCTCATCTCATGTATCACACAGGGGACGGAAACTGTCCAGCCATTCCATCAACCTCTGCATTATTGCCAGCTCACGTGAGTGAAATGTGAGCAGCAGGTAAAATCTTGCCATGCTGAAAATAAAACAGCATAGACCTTCATGCCTTGCGGGTGGTCATGTTTGAGACGAAAAAAAAAAAAAATACATAAAATAAAATATCATATATATATATATATATATATATATATATATATATATATATATATATATATATATATATATATATATATATATATATATATATATATTATGTTATATATAAAAAAGCAGCATGGTTTCAACGTTAATAATAGTAAGAAATGTCACTTGAGCACCAAATCAGCATAATATAACTTCTGAAGGATTGTGTGACCTTGAAAAGTTCACAGTATTTCTGTTGTACTGTATTTTGATCACATGCATGAAGCGTTGGTGACTATAAGAGACCCCTTTCAAAAGTCTTTAGTGAAGGCCTTATGCTAATGCAGTGAAATTAATAAGTAGGCCTACCCAGTGCAATAACATGATAAAAATGGAGATTGATGTGGGGTCTCAGGATTAGTTATATTTCCTGGTCCTAGTGTGAAGAAGTTTATTGTAAAAAAAATAAAAAAATAAAAAAATAAAAATACTGGAAACCTTTTTAGTGAAAATTATTTGGAAATTACTCTTAGAAATGACCAACTTGATAACCGATTCATTTTTCACTGATTTACTTCTTTTGACTGCAGTTTGAAAAGAACTCTGAATATAGTGAATGCTGTGACCTTTCCCATCCTCTAATGCTGTGACTACTCAGATGTCTCTATGTGCCCTGGTGATAAGAATGTGTGCGTGTGCACATTTCTGCATGAATGACAGATGGATCATTATGAACTGCAAAGCGTGTTTCATCACTGAAAAGAAGATCAAATGTGAGGCAGCAGTGAAAAGGAAAAAGAGAAAGAAAAAGAAAAAGAGACCTTATAAACTGTAAACTTATCTTGATCTTATTATCCTATAAACTGTGTTTTACATATATCAATAAAAAACTATATGACTTTTGCAACCACAAATTGTTTATGCAATCTTTTTTTTTTTCGGTTTTTTTTTTTTTTTTTGCATCTTTATAGTCCAAAAAAAGAAAAAAAGGAACAGAAAAATGTTTCCACAGAATAAATGTATACTGGTTTCTAAAGACATGAGGGTTAGTAAATGATTTTAGTTTTTTCAATTTTCATGAAGTAGCCCTTTGAATTTAGTGCATTTCATTGTAAGATACAGTGCTCTGCTATATGCTGCAGTTTGACAAATCAGTGTTTCATGTTTACAAAAAAAATGCATAATGTGCACAGTCTGCTACTATAATAATAAAAATAGAGTATACAAGTCGGAAAGGAATGGCAGGAACCTAAATATTTGTACATGATTGTGGTTTAAAAATCCATTGGACCAGATCAGCAGAGAATTTCTGTAAATCAAATAAATACTAATTCTCTGGAGGCAAACTGGAGGAAAAGTGTGGGTTTTACAGAATACTCTAGGAAAACAGCAGTTTATCAGATAATAAAGCCTGACAATGATTGGTTTAACCTTCCAAAGCCATGGCTCATCCTGACGTTATGGGCTGTTGGGTACCACAGAGCAGAGAGAGCTGATTTATCTGTAGGTTGGTGGTCAGTGTGGACCTTTTAAGACTAATTTAAGGCTTTTGTATATATATATATATATGTATTAGTATTTACTGTACATGTATTTATTTTTCTTCTGTTTTGCTTTACATCAAGTCATCTCTGCTTCCTTAGGGAATGCAGTTTTATATTGGCCATTTATTAGCGTGTCAATAAGAAAATGTATTTTTCCAGCTCTGCTGTGAGACGGTCAGCATTATTAGAGTAGGAGCAACCTTCTGCTTCAGTGTGCAAGCAAAAGATGCATCTGCAAAGTTATAACATTTGCATTTTCCAGCTGGTGTGTGTCCTCTCAGCCTGTGGGTCTGAGGCCTGCATGACTGTTTGTGTCACAAACAATTTAAAGATCATACTAAGAGAGTTCCTATGTTTGTTGAGGGAATGTAAGTGTTTACACTGAAAACAACTTTCTGCTGTGCTCTGTGTTCTGTGGTTGGGACTTAAAAGCCTAAATTGGCCTTTAAACAAGATGATTCTTATCTCTTGTCATTCAGCTGAAAGACAGAGAGAAAGGTTTTTCTAAAAAAAAAAATTTAAGAAAAAAAAAAAGTAAAACTGTTTTTGGTGTCACTGTTTCTTAATTTGATTGTTTGATTGATTGATTTCATGTTTGTTTCTCAAACAACAGTAACAGTCCTCAAATTTTTGTTATTATTATATTTAAATTTTATCAATTTACGTAAATATTTATATTAATATTATAATGCAATATTATGCATATTTGTACACATTAATATTTATGTTTGTTTCTATTTTATGACATATAAATAATTAAGTAATACAGGTAATACAAGATTATTTTACCCATGTTTTCATTCATACCGCTGTGAACTGAACCCCTCTGATAAAATAATAATAGTAATGTAGTGCAATGTAATTTATTTATTTTTTTAATAATGTGACATAGGATATGGATATTTTAAATTATAAATTACATTTTTTAAATAATTTTTTTAAGTGGGAAAAGAAAAAGACTATGGTTTAGTAAATCAGATTTCAAAAGGCCTTGTGAGGTCTCCTTTTAGATTCTTATTACTTGATATGCTATATATGATATAAAAAAATTAATAATAATAATAATAATTAATAAATAATACTAATAATTAATATTAAATATTGTTTATTTTTATTTATTTTACATGTTTTTATGTTATGACTACATATATGGTTAACATTTAAATTAATTATTAAATTGTTTAACTTTATTTTGAAACTATAAGTAGAATGTATTTGATTAGGCAAATTGAAAAAATTATTTTAAAAAGAACTTACGTAAATTATGGAAAAATAAAACAGATGTCTTGTTTTATTAATGGTCATTAAATAATGCATTTTTGGTGATGAATATTCACATCCAGCTTGTGACATTTGCTGATCCTGTCACCTCCCCTCCAGTATTTACTGACCAAGTGGACTCTGAATAAAAGTGTCAATCCCTCTAAAACCGATTTTAACAAACTATGTCATTACTTTTTTGAATCCATCCCAGGCTGCAGCCACATCCAGCCTGAGGGCGCTGCAGTCACTGACCTCTGAAATCAGGGTGATTCTGAGCAGAAGAGCCCTGGCTGCCTCTCACTGGACCTGGGCCAACAGAACAGCCCTCTGCTGGACGCGTCCACATGCAGTTACACAATGCACTCACGCAGGACACACGGTACCGCAGTCTATAAGAAAGCTGATGTCACTTTGAGACACCCTCCAGCCTTTAGTCTAGGTCTGCAGCTTTCAAACTACTGCTTCATCTGATATGAGGTGACAGCAAAGCGGCGACGTGTCTGATGATGACATTTGCTGAGGAAGATGTCCAAGATGTGCAAGTGTGGCTGCATGACTAATTATCATGAGAAATATCTCCAGAGGTACACAGAATGCAGGGAACAGAGATTGATGGTGGTGCAGCTCTTGGCTCTGCAGGAAAGAAGAGCTCTCCAGCACAATCTCCCACTGTCCAGCACATGGCAAAAAATCATCTTGTTTTCCAGTAAAAATATGGAAATAACCTTAAATCAAGATAGATTTGCTGCATGAAGTTTTAAGAATTCGTTTCAGAAACACAAGAAAAAACTATTTAGCAAATGGGCTAACAAAGTATTTTCTCATAAAATTGTGCTCAAGTAAATCTATGTCTTTAATACTGGAAAAGAATAGTTTTTTTTTTTTTTTTTTGAGTCAGCAAATGTGCTGACTCTGCACCTGCTGCACCGCAGTGCTGTCAGATGCGCTTTGATGGTGGGTGGGGTTTTCCCTGTGGGCAATTTATGTTTAATGACCCTGAACAGCTAAAGAGCAGGTAGATATAACAGCCCGATGACAGTCTTCACCACAGCCACCTGTGCCCAGAGCGCCTCTCTCTGCAGGTGCTTTACTGGACTCACAAAATGCCACAAAAACTCCATCTATGTTCACATTTCCCCAGGGTCTTGTGATAATGCTGCAAAAATTATTTTATGTCAGTTCATCTAAATTCATCCAGGAAAAATATCCTCAAAACAAGATAAATAAATTTTTTAAATGCTGTACATAAGCTGTGTACAAATCTAATGTATAATGTTGCTTCTCAAATAATTTCGTTTTAACAATTTATTTATAATAAATTATAGTTTAAATAAAAGTATATATTATATAGTATACTGAATGTTCACATTTTAATCGATCTATAGAAAGGTAGATTGATGGATGGTCGATGGATGGATAGATCTTTCATGTGAGGGAGTGTGTACAGTGATTGTGTGTGTGTGTGTGTGTGTGAGAGAGAGAGAATAGCTTTCAAGAGTGTTTTCCCTGTCATTGCTTCTGGCTGTGTAGGTTGCACAGATTTCCTTCAGGGTGGTTTATTGATTGACGTTGTTGAGTACTGATGCTGGAAAATCATAAATCTTTGCTACACATTTCATTTTATTTTACTCTCTTCTCCAGTTCCCTTCTTTTCTCTTTGTCTTCGACAACAGCACTGCAATGGCTATAAGGTAGAAGAGCACACAGTCTCTCCAAGGACCCCAAGATTCATCATTCCCCATGATCAGATAAAGAGATCGATTTATCCTTCTCTCTCTCTCTCTCTCTCTCTCTGCTGGAGCACCAAGCCTCTTTATCACTCCTGACTTCTCCAGGATTGTACATTACAGTGAAGGTTTCCAAGATTGCCATTAGTGCTCATGGGTTACGGGTGAAGAACATCTGAACATGTGTGTGCGTGTTTGACACTAAGGAAAATTGGGTAGGAATGTGCAGAAAAGGACAAATAGTCCAGCTATCAGAAGTTAAAGAGGTTTAACCTACCAAGAGAGTAGGAGGTGAGGCCAGACACTTTCATTTATGAGTGCGTTTATCTCTCTCCTACACACACACACACACGCACACGCTCTTTAAAGAACATGATCAGAAACCACTACAGGTAATGTCACCACTTGATCTGATGCACCCTCGACAGCTGCGTACGTGCTTTACAAAAATGTGTGTTCGTGCCCATTATCGCCCTCGTTGCATTTCCCAGATGCAGTTTTCTTTGTGTCTTTAGTTTTCCTCAGACCAGAAGTCAGAAGGGATTCTGTCCATTCAGCCACTGAATGAAGAGCAACCTTTGAGACGCAAATGAATTAGAAGCTCAATCAACTTTACAAAGCAATTACCAATAGTAGCATAATCTTCCGTCATGGTTAGAAAGTGTAATAGAATGAAATGCATTAGTGATGAATGGAGGGGCACAAACTGATAAAATCAGGAGCTTGAAGAGCTCATCAGGGTGGAAATGGCCTGTTTACCCCTGCGACACAGGAGTCAGATCCCTAAATCAAAGTCGAAACCACCGATTACCATAAATATGCCATTGCACTCCGCAGTGATATACAGTATTTCTGAAATTGCATGCTCAGTGTTCATAATTCTCTTTCAAAGGCACTGTGGCTCCAAGAATCATTTGTTTTTGATCCCTTTGGACTTGCGGAAGCAAAATGTGTTTTGTTCACTGCTCAAAATGCAGCAAAGCACTGCAGTAATTGCAGCAGGGTCCCAAGACAAAGTTCTCATGGCCGTGGATGAAAATATCAAGCCATAATGAAGGAGGATCACAGCATTCTTTCTCAGTGCTGATTGCACCAGACATTAACGCAAACAAATGAAAAACAAGGAGAACGGATAAAGGGTTGAATGCTTTGATTAGACACAGTTCCTCACCTGCATGAACACTTAGAGAAGGAAATCAATATTGCCCTCCACTCTCCAGGGGAAACAGTGAGAACTCGTAGAACTAATATTTGCCATAGCGCTATCTAACTTTATTAAATTAGCTTCGAAATCTGTCATGCAGTTTCTCACTGGGCTGCACAGATCAGAAAAAAAGTTGTGTTTTTATGAAAGCACTTTATTTCTGTTTTGTTCTCTTTGCACTTCTTTTGCTTCCCTTATCTTATCCTTCTCTTCCTGAGCTTTTATTGAGAAATTAAATGAAAATGAAGAAAAAGGCTGATACAAATACTATATCATAGGTAGGGTCACAGAGTGCATATACTAAAACTGATTTTAACATCCTTTTCATATTATGTTCAGGAATGGAATAAAATAGTGGTGGGGGGGGGCATAACTCATGACCACACAACATGTTTTTTTTTCTCTCTCTTTTACTTTTTACTCATATCATCTCAAAAATAAATATTCCTTTTTTTTATCCAATTTTATGTGTGAAATGTGTATTTCAGTAATTCAACTCAAATTGTGAAACTCGTGTATTAAATAAATTCAGTGCACACAGACTGAAGTAGTTTAAGTCTTATGTTCTTTTAAATTAGAATATGGTGACATGCCAATCAGCTAATCAACTCAAAACACCGGAAAAGGTTTCCTGAGCCTTCAAAATGGTCTCTGTTTGGTTCACTAGGCTACACAATCATGGGGAAGACTGCTGATCTGACAGTTGTCCAGAAGACAATCATTGACACCCTTCACAAGGAGGGTAAACCACGAACATTCATTGCCAAAGAAGCTGGTTGTTCACAGAGTGCTGTATCCGAGCAGACAACATCAGAGGCGTCTTACTTGGGCTCAGGAGAAGAAGAACTAGACTGTCTGCCCAGTGGTCCAAAGTCCTCTTTTCAGATGAGAGCAAGATTTGTATTTCATTTGGAAACCAAGGTCCTAGAGTCTGGAGGAAGGGTGGAGAAGCTCATAGCCAAGTCCAGTGTTAAGTTTCCAGTCTGTGATGATTTAGGGTGCAATGTCATCTTCTGGTGTTGGTCCATTGTGTTTTTTGAAAACCAAAGTCACTGCACCCTTTTACCTAGAAATTTTGGAGCACTTCATGTTTCCTTCTGCTGACCAGCTTTTTGAAGATGCTGATTTCATTTTCCAGCAGGATTTGGCACCTGCCCACACTGCCAAATCACCAAAAGTTGGTTAAATGACCATATTGTTGATGTGCTTGACTAGCCAGCAAACTCACCAGACCTGAACCCCATAGAGAATCTATGGGCTAATGTCAAGAGTAAAATGAGAAACAAGAGACCAAAAAATGCAGATGAGCTGAAGGCCACTGTCAAGGAAACCTGGGCTTCCATACCACCTCAGCAGTGCCACAAACTGATCACCTCCAAGTTATGCCGAACTGAGGCAGTGATTAAAGCAAAAGGAGCCCCTATCAAATATTGAGTACACAGTAATTGAACATACTTACCAGAAGGCCAATAATTCACTTTTTTTTTTTTTTTATTGGTCTTATGAAGTATTCTAATTTGTTGAGATGGTAAATTGGTGGGTTTTGTTAAATGTGAGCCAAAATAATCACAATTAAAAGAACCAAAGACTTAAAGTACTAAGGTCTGTGTGCACTGAGTTTATTTAATACACAAGTTTCACATTTGAGTTGAATTACTGAAATAAATGAACTTTTCCATGATATTCTAATTAATTGAGATGAACCTGCAAGTCATGGATAATTGATGCATGCAAATTCATATGCATACTGTTGAAATACATTAGTAGTTTGGTAGTACACTATTCTGAACATTTCTCATGCATGCCTCCCTGTCTTGTTAAAAGGGAGTTGCTACTCTAAACGCAGGTGTGTCAATCACTCTAAGACTGACTATGTTCACACTTCATCATGACAAGGTTAAGTAGAAACAGCTTGCATCATGCATTGTTCATGATGTCTAACAGAGATCTCCTCAGAGCCTTAATCTTAATGTGGTTAAATAGTTGTCTTAACAGGCAGTGTGGTCTAATCATTTGAGGATCATCAAACATGACATAATATTCATAACAAAGAAATGCTTGCATTTGCTGTATGAATAACAAGTCTTTTGTGCATTGTATCTTCAAGTTTCTCATCACAGTAACATTTCGCAGTTTTTCAGTATCACTGGGTTTCTGGCAGATGCTGTATAACATGGAACTAGATCTGTGAGTGTGTTCTGCACCAGCGGGGCACGTTCATCAGCTGTGCTGTTCATCTCCTCTATCTGTGATCTTTGTGGTCCATCGGTCCCTCTAATGAGCAGCAGAACAGATGAGGAGAAAACTGACCCAGGTTTATAGGAGTAGACTGACCGAATCTCTGTAATGAATGAATAGACTGTCATTTGCTACTCTTAGTGTCTACAGCTAAGCTTACCTCACCAACTCAATTCATTTTAATGTTAGTTTAGATTACATTTTTTTTTTTTAGAATTAAACAGTATTTTTCTACTTTTACAAAAAACTAGTTTGTGTATATATATATATATCTATAAATAGAATGTATAAATATATATTTAGATAGATAGATAGATAGATAGATAGATAGATAGATAGATAGATAGATAGATAGATAGATAGATAGATAGATAGATAGATAGATAGATAGATAGATAGATAGATAGATAGATAGATAGATGTGTGTTTGTCTGAGAAAGTTCTGTCATGTCAGTATGGATTTGTGCACTATGTGATCAGCCGGGCATGAACAGGCAGGTTTCTTGTATTTTCCTGTCATCTTAACACTAATAACTTTGTTCTGTGAGGTCATTAAATCCTGATCCAACAGTGGTCCTGTCACCCTTAGTAAATCTCATGTGCTCTTTGTGAGGGCTGTAATGCAAGAGCTGACCTCCAGGCCCTGAAAGCAGTTGGTGCTATTAACATTATCATTGTGTTATTCCAGGACACTCTGGATCTTTCTACAGGGCATCTGATGTGAGTCACATAAGAGTGTCAAAAGACTAAGATACAGTGCTGTAGGATGGAAGTAGAAAATGTTGCTCTCTGAGACACAAACATAGTTACAGTAGATGCATGTGTGGGTGTGTGAAGTAATGCAGCCCTCGAACGACCCCTAACATCGCGTCTCCTGATTATTCTTCAGGAGGTGACAAATGCTCCTGTTTTCTTTTCTCCACGGTCATGCCTGCGTCATGTCTCACATCTGAGTGTCTCAGCAGGCCCCTTAGTCTCATAGTCCCCTCAGTCAAAAACTGCTATGTGAGCATAGCTACATGCTTTTTGAGTGTGAGTATATCAGGGTGTGTGTGTGTTTTTCAGGTTATGCTCACTATCTGGCAGAATCTAATTTTCCATTTTTAAAACTTAATTTACTTTCTATTTTTAGGTTAGTTTATAAAAATTAATACTAAATTGGAGATTTTTAAAGCAAATATTTCCTATATTTTCAGAAAGATTCTTTCACTAATCCGTTCACAGCCGCTCTCAGTAAATAACTCACTGAATCAATTCGGTCGGCACGTGTGGTTTTTATAGTGGCACGCTTTCGGTCTTGTTCAACTCGAAATAAGTTAAAGAACCTCCAGTAATATGATCGAATGTACGAAGGATTTGACTGACAAGGCAGGAAAATTCACTTTTGGCAGTGTCAAATAATCGGTGACTTTTACGCAACGGGCCAATCGAATGTGTAGACAGGATGCTATGTAGTAGTTGTTCCTTATCATGAATGGAAATCAGATTTGGGTTTTAAAAACTGATGAGTGTTTAATTTTTTATGTTTAAGACTCAAATTATATCCATGTTATTCACTGTCCTTGTACAGTAAATGGAGTGTACTCGGTAACACAGAGGTGTCCTATAATGAGAAACGTTAGGCTATTTGATTGATCACGTGGTCTCAACATAGCAACTGCTGCCTCTATGTAAATTAAACATCCTATAGTATAGAGTTTTTGTACTTTTACTTTTACTTCAGCCTCCCTGGTCACTGGCTGCTGAAGAGAATAAAGTTACCATCTTACCACTTACTGAATATTGCGTAGTATACACAACATTTTGCTTATTCATTAAAAATAATTTAAATCATTGAGTAAATTTTAAGCATTAAATTTCATGATTTCTGTAGTATCCTACATTATTGTCACATGACTGTTTATGTTAAGATTTGAATTCAGCTTGTGTGTCCTTATCTTGCAAATAATAGTTCAGCATTATTATTTTTTTTAATCTGTTTTGGTGTGAAAATGTTTGAACATTGTGCAGTTTGATCAAGTAATGAGTAAAGAAACAGACGTTGGCATGAATGCAGTCTCATTTCTCACATGGATGGGCTGTCGTCCCTATAACTTCCCTCAAGGTTTGATAGGTCAGCGTTACCACGTAACTTAGCTGCAGCATTACCACCATAATTAGTCAGTTACACTATGTAAAGATAATCATTTCGCTTACCATCATCATTATCATCAACAACCATGAGCTCAACACCCATTAGATGTCTGATGCCTGGTTGACTAATCAACATGCTGCAATTCTAATCAACGCAATGACTTGTCGACCCAGCCCGGTAATTGTGCTGCTTAGTAATACATTTATCTGGCTTCAAGCAAACATGTACACTGTCACTTTGTGGCTTTGCAACTTAGAAATATGAAAGAGGGGTAGTATGTCAGTGAGCATGAAACAGGGCCCTTAGCACACCTTCATGTAATTGGTCGAGGATTTCTGTGGATGACACTCATATTGTAAATTTATGCATAAAGTGTTCCTCACTTGTCTCATTGGCACAAAAACAAAACAAACCAACATATTCTGTATTTTTTTCTACTTGTAACTCGATGAAGCTTGCCTTCAGAATGTGTCCTGATGCACTTCTCCAAATATTAGAAATAGCTAAGACTTACTATGGAAATGAGTCATTCAACTCAGAAATTCTCCAAATATTGACTATATATTCTGACTTTACAAGTTGACACTAACTTGTTACACTTGTCCAAAGATTCACCACAAAATAATGCCAAGCAAGTTAGTGTCATTCTTGTTTGTAGTCATTCAAGGTAGTGTCATTCTTGTTACTAACCAAACAAGTTAGTGTCATTCAAATCATACTGTCAAAATTCTCCAGATATTTCCCGTATGTCTATTAGGTTTGAAATAAATCTCTGCACGTAGTCACCAAACTGAGGATTGATCTTGCAACCTTTGTGCTTACAGAATATATCCATCATCACACCAGCACAACCTCATTTTCTTTCATTTATGCACTTATTACAAAAACAGTTCTGTAGAGCGACCAGAGGTTAAAAGGGTTTGCTCAAGGACATTTGAGAAGGCATGTTTTCGGTGTCGTCCATACCTGGGATTGCACTTGCAACCTTTGTATCGGCAGCCTTGTGCTGAGGTATTCTCAGGAGGTCAAATGTTTTATTTGGAGCAGTGTGTTAAAGACATCTCAGTGAAAGTTATGTGAGATGTGTGTGTGGAAGTACTTTAAGGGTTTGAGTCAAAGGGATAAAGAGAATGAGGAACAGCAATGTAGAACAACCTGCTCTTTCAATTATCTCTGCTCGATAATTGAGATCCAGGAAAAAAAAATTAACAAGCTGAAAAAGTACCATATGTTTGATGTGCTATAAAAAAAATGATATAGAGGTCATTTTTTTATTTTCACAAACAATTACAAAGCAAGTAAAAAAAATTAATCTAAAATTAAGAAAGACTGAAATTGTACTTTCTTCCAAAATATACTCCAATAATCTTGACTTCAAAAAGGGATTTTTACATATTCCAAGTAATCGGAAGTCATCAATAATAGATTTGTGTTAGAAATAAACAGAAATTTTTAATATTTTGGGGTCAGCTTTCTTGTTGGGAGTGTGCTGGCAGCTCACTTGGTTTGGGAACACAGCAAGTGCAAATATTATTTCAGCAAAATGATGACCTGTCTATAAAAATGTAGATCCTACAGTATATGTAGATTTGTCTGAAATCACTCTCATACAGAGACCTCCTCTTAATCTTTTAATATTGAGTTTCTGTTGTGGATTCATCTATGCTGTGCGCACACACACACATTTTCACCCACACACTTGCACTGGCTTTGAAATGACTATTTAAGGAACTAATTCCTACAAGCCCATAATGTACATTACTATCTGTACACACACGCATTGCTGATTCAGGTTTTTTCTTCTACTTCTTTTGCCAGACTCTATTACCCATAAGACCTTGGGCCGATTATGCTCTGCCTCCAGGACTCAGCAGCTGGTGCAGTGGTCACCTGACCTCCTGACCAACTGTCTGTGTTTATATAGAAGAATCAGCGCTCGTTTGTCGCCCTTGTTTAGGTTTCCCTTTGTGCAGAGCTCATGCTCTTTCACTCAATCTCTGTTTTCAATGGATGTGTTAACACTGTTGTGGGAGGTTGTTGTAATTAGCAGTGGAGCATGTTTGAAAACACACACATAAGCACATAAATGTTTATTCTGTGGTCTCTGAAAAACAAGGCAGTGACAGTGACTGGACTGTGAGCACCTTGTTCACAGGAATATTTTCATGAATCTTACATTTGTGCTACAGTGATACCTTAAATCATATGGCTTGTTGAGGAGAGGTTTGCTGTTGCTTTTCTAGCAATCAGATTCATGAGTTTTGACTGGGAAATTATTAATCGTGAGGAATTTGATTCATTTCAGTAAAAGATTCAGTCAGATTCATTCAGTGATAGTAACCTTGTAGGTTACAGTTACAACAAAAGTTGAGTCAATGATTCAGTTTTTTACAACTTAAATAATTTAGTTTGAATTTTTTTTATTTTATTATTATTTATGTGTCTAGGGTTTCCAAAAAAAAAAAAAAAAAATCACAGAAAAGCATTTTCATCTTTTTCTTTTTCTTCTCCTTCCTTCCTTTTTTTTTTATTTTTTTTTTATTTTTATTTTTTTTGAGAAAATGTGCAAATCTACTTCCTTTAGTAAAACATATTCTAAAGAAGATATGTGATTTTAACAGAGGGACCGACTTAATCTGCTTTTGTGAGGTGACAAGCTAAAAGCCAGATCAAGATTGTGTTGTTGCCTTGGAGATCTGTAGTATGTGTGTGTAAACTCCACAGTCTTTAATCTGTAGCTTTCATAGTTCTAAAAGACAAACCCGCAAAGATTACAAAGATGTTTAAAGGCTTTATTTTTCCGTTTGAGGTGCACGGCTCTCAACCCTTGCTACATCTCAGCTGTTCATGACATGGAGAGAGAGAGAGAGAGAGAGAGAGAGAGAGGAGACACATGAAAGAAAAGTGACCAGATCAATATGGCAGACAAACCCATCTCTCTTTGAAGAAAGTGTAGAGCTGGAACTGAAGGAAGTTGGGGGGGCGGGGGTTGTTCTAATGAAAGTGAAGCGTTCTGCCTGAAGTGAGTAGGGAGAAAGAGAGAGGTGACAGATTGGACCGTTGTCCCAGCTGATGACAGATTCCAATAGATCCACTGCCCATCTGAAATTCAAATCAGCTCACTGCTGAGAACATGTCAGTCTCCTTGAGCAGAGTGAATTCTGTCAAGCCAATCAAATGTGAGGGGAGGGGCTTGAACACAGCAATTAATTATTGGTGCTTCATGAGGCCAGCATCACTAGGACTTATACTTGGGGTTAGGAATTTGCAAGTAATTATTTTCACATTATGGCCTATGATACAAAAATGTAATGTTATGCTATTTATACTATTTTGTCAAAATAAAATTAAAAGAATAAAATCTAAAATCAATAATTTTAAACGAATCACAAAGATATTTATTCTGAGATTTTCCCAAGACTTCATTTTGTGTTATTAAATTTTTTTAAAAGATTAAAGGTGCGATGTAACAAAAGTAGTCGTTTCCCCTGTATTTTTACAAGCATCCGAGTAAAACATATGTCACTAGAGAGAAGTCTGTGGTTTTTCCAGAAGATTGAGTTATGGCATTTTAATAAAAAAAATTACGAGGTGAAAAAAATAAATAAATAAACTATGCACAGATGAATTGTCCAGAATAAGATCAGTAAATTACATTTATGCATTTGGCAGACACTTTTATCCAAAGCAGCTTACAAAAAGAGAAACAAAGCAATTCATCAGAGTCAACAAAATACACAATGAAAGGTTTATTAGACAAATAGATTATAAAGGAAACGAGCAAGAGAAGAGGAGAAATGCAGAGAACACTTAACTTAAGTTAAAATAAGTAAACATAAGTGACGCTTCCTGGATATGTCCTAATACTGTAGAACGGACCTCAACGACCTGGCAACTTCATTTAACTGCATACCAATGCCCTACAGCAGCCAGATATTATTAACTGAACATTGCATTTGTTTGGTGCACTAAGGATACAAACTGGGTACCACCCATTGCGTCATGTTGATGATAAATGAGATCACACCAGCTCACTGAAACGAGATGATTACATACAGCTTGGTGTTTGTAATTTTGCTTTCTAATGCACTGCATAAAGTTTCTAAATTAGAACCTTGCAGACTGAATATCAAGGATTTTGAAAAGTCAGGTTTAGTAAAAGCTACCAGATGTTGGGGTAATGAAAAACATTCTCAAAAGATCTTTACACCAGGGCAACATTAGTAAAATAATGAGTTTGGGAAGCACTGAGCACTTTCAAATTACTTTTAACCTTTAACCGTGTTTCAAAATTTAGATCTTACGGCACATTGTGGCAAAGTTTTCTTTGAAAATCTCCTGTGTACAGCGAGACTATGACTGTGATTTGTTCAGATAACAGATGCCAAAAGATGATAATAAGCACCCAAGGCCCATTATTACCCAGAATGCCAGAGCACAGGGCTTAGGAGAGACATGATGTGTGCCTTAATGGATGTCAGTGTTTAAAGAGAAACTCAAATACACAGACAAGATGTTAAAAGTTACACAGTTTCTCTGAAGTTCTTCTGCGTTCTGCCTCTACTTGAAGCTTAGAGGTCAAATATAAGAGTGTCAACAAATGAAAGCCTCTAATTCCAGTCATTTTGATGATGCGAAAAAAAAAAAAATAATAATAATTCTCAGTCTAAATTCTGACTGCCTTCCATTACAAAATGACATTTAAAAAAAAAAGAGAGAGAGAGAAATAAAATGCCAACTTTGCAGCACCTGGTGTGTGACTTTTTTCGGGAAAGTATTAAAACACCAATGGGCCATTTGGAAAAGACGAAATGCTGTAAAAAGTGTAATGAAGTATGCTGTCCCTGAAGTATGTCATTTATTTTCCATTTCCACAGATGAGGAGTAGGGGGACATTTTCCACTAGAACAGAATAAAAGACATCGTTGGATTTGCTCTTGTGCTTTTTGGGACGTTACACTCGGTCTAGGTGGAATGAATACTGAAAAAATATATCTTGGTCAGTCTCCAGGGAGATGTTTTTGCAATTACTTGTAGTTATGGTCAATAGTTGATGAGCAGTCAAACCTAAAACAAACCTGGTCTTGATCAAACCTACTAGTAAAAAGGATTGGTAATTTAATTATTATCATTCATATTTTATTCCTTAATATTCCTTAATATTTAATAAAGTTGCTAATAAATGTTATGATTATATTAAATATCATATGCATTATTTAATATTAAGACATTTACTTGTGCTTTTGTAGTGATGTCAGTTCCACATTTTCTGACACAAGGCTAGTTCTTGGGACTTGTATGGTTCCGTTTATGCAGTGACAGATTGTGCAAAGTTATAATTTGCCTATAGTTGCTCATCACAATTTAACTTTATATCATTTTTTGTTACCTAACCATGTGACGTGGTTCAGGTGCACCTCATGTGCCACATTTTCTCGTTTTACAGTCTTTTTTTTTTTTTTTTTTTTTTTTTTTTTTTATAGGATTTAGTAACAGGATTTTAGTTTTCAATGCCTGCTGAGTTTACACCAATCGGCATATACTGTAACTACAGTATGTCCTCTTGCTTGAGTGGTTACTTCAGTTTTTGTTAATGGAGCCTTTGTAAGTGGGAGTTTGAGTAAACATTCTTTAGCTTCACTGCCAGCCTCTGTTGGTGCAGTGAGTTGGAAATGAAAATATTGTTTTAGTTTTTAATATGCTTTTGTCTCACTGATTTAATCACTGCCATCTATGTTCGCTTGAAAGTACAATTTCCCCAAATGCACTTACATTCATGTAAAATAATCATTTGTTCTATCTAATATGTATTCCATCAAATCAGTTTAGTAAATGATGTGTTCGCTCGTCAGTTTGCACATGTTAGTGAAAGGGAATATGGGGGAAAAAAGAGAGTTAGAGAGCGAGCAAGAGAGAGGAAGAGAAAAGAGTGAGGTCTGATCACTTGATAAACACGTATGGGAAAATATGTATGATTTGTGTGACAATTTAAGTCATGTTCTTCTCATTGTAAGTCTTAACAGACCAAAGCTGCTGACATATCAGGATACAGAATCAGGAGGAAAAGACATGCACACAGTGTTTCATATGTGTGTGTGTGTGTGTGCGCTTGTGTGTGTGTGTACTTAAAAACAATAAAAATGAATAATAAATGAATAATAAAAGTAAAAGTAAAGTGCATGAAACCCAATAAAAACAATTTAAGAAAATAATTGTAACATTTTCGAAGAATATATAGCAATGAGGATTCCTTGTTATATAATAAAAGTTAATGTCTAACATAAGTAAAAAATAAAAATAAAAATAAAACTTTTTACACACAGCCTCATATACATTTAAATGATGATGATAATTGTATCATTGGGTGTAAAACTGTCCCTATAATTCGAGATATATTATTTGACAGAACAATTTTGCATTTTAAAGTATATTTATCTTTAGATATTTCTAGTGTATTTCTACTGGAAATTAACTATGGCAAGAAAGAACAGGAATGATAAAATGAACAGATACAGTAGGCAGTTACAGAGAGTTAGAAAGGAATAAAGAGAGAAAATGAGAGTGAGAGAGCAAGAGTGAGTCACTGGGAGGGAAAAAGAGAACAAGAGAGGAAGTGGCAGGAGCGAGAGAAAGAGCGAGTTGAGTGATTATGATGCCCGTTGCTGGGATACTGAATCCTGTGTAGTTGGAGTGCATGTGAAATGATGGAGAGGCGCCCTGAGTGATGTGGGCTGACAGCCGTGTGTGTGTTTGTGCATGGCGTGTCAGCGCGTGCCTTCATTTTTGCGGTCGTCTCTGTTGCTTTCCCTGTTGAAGCTGAGTGTGTAGATCTACACTAGTGATAAATGCCACTGATGATGACCCCTATGGAATTACAAATGTCACAAACAGAGGTCCGCCAGCGTGATTAGGAAAACACTGCCCTCAGCACCTGAATCCAGGATAAACTCTGCTGTTCACCACATTTTAAACAAGAACACTATGGAAAGTGTTTTGAGTCCTGTGAGGGCAACAGTAATACAGGTTTACAAATAGCTGAGCGCTCAACATCTCGCTGCTATCTGATCTACAGCTCCTCTGAGGGAGAAATCAGTTCCTGCTGCCAGCTCTGGAATAGTGTGCTAGTACATAGAAATAACGTCAAACAATATTTCTAAACCATATTTATTTATTTGTTTGCCTTACAGGCACACCAGTAAGGGTCAAGTACAAGGGTTTCATCATTCATGGTTCATCTTTAAAGGGGCCATGAACTGAGAAACCCAAATTCCCTTGATCTTTTGACATATAAGAGGTCACTGTACTATTAAAAACATCCTGTACGTTTCAGAACTCAAAAGTTTCTTGTTAGTCTAAAACCAGCTTATATTGAAGGCAGTGTGCCAAAACGAATGTAGGACTCTATGATGTAATAGTGTGGATAAGCACCGCCTCCGCAGAAGAAGATACATCACTGTCTGTTTAGCCCCTCACACCGATTTGCACATGTAGTGTTTACGAGAGCGATGAATGAGCGCATCTGCGCAGAAACCAAACAATACAGATGCTCTGAAAACGAGAAGACACTGTGCAGTGTCAAGTTGTGGAAAAAACGCAGTCTTAGCTTTGCCTTTCCTAAACCAATGTTCCGATCCCATGACCCCTTTAAAAGTAAACCAAAAAAAAAAAAAGGAATGAGAATGGAAAATATAATCACCCAGCAAGTTTCTTTCAAACTGAAGTATACAGTCTTTTATTTTATTACTGCATTTATAAAAACCTGCTGTCATTTGCCGTTTAAAATTTTTAAGGAAAATTTTAACTCATAAAACTGAATTGAGAATGAATATTGTTTTTGGTTTATATTTTGTAATATTTTATGTTTTAATATTTTAATTGTTGATATACTCAATTATAATATTTACTTAATATTCTATCCGTAATATTGTACTGATAATTAACATTAATTATATATTAATAATTTGTATATATTTCTGTGTTACCTGTTGCCTATTTTCATGTTTCCTTGGAATACCTATTTTATAACAACAGAATAGAATAGAATAGAATAGAATAGAATAGAATAGAATAGAATAGAATAGAATAGAATAGAATAGGGAAAAAATGGAATAAAAGTGGTTGTGTAGACAGATAGTATGCAGTACATACTATAGATAGATACTTTGTCTTAACTTTTTTTTCAAGTGTGCAAATTGGCTTTAGTTATAAACACTGTATTTGCATTGGATTAATCTTTTTTCACACTTCATGATCATACATTGTCACAGGTGTTGTGTCTCTCGTTGGTAAAGTTTATGAGAACACATGCATGTTTTCATGCATGCATATATATAGATGTGGTTAAATTGCAGTTGTGCAATTAAAAACCACAAAAAATCTGTCTGTGCTTTCAGGCGGACGGTTGCGTAACTGATACTGTGCATGTGCCTGTGTGTGTTTGTGTATATGTATCCAAGTGTGACGGGCATGATGTCTGTATAATGTAGTCGCCAAGTGATCCTGTCGGTCACAGCTCTTTGTCTGGCTGTGATATTGTGACGTTTTGAGAAAGCGCACGGCTCATAAATCCTTTAAATTTAGCAGCACTGTTTCCGCTGAGCATACATATGAAAATGCTTCTGTTCACTTTCCCGGTTTAAGTCGAGGCAGAGGCCTGCCGAGAGAAGCAGCATGAGACAACCACAGAGAAAAAATAAGAGGAAACAGGAAAGGAGAGTGGGAAGAGATGAAGAGAGAGGAAAGTGAAACAGGGTATAGTTATGAAATCAATCTTAGCATCCATGTACTTCAAAAGTTTTGTTGTTTAGGTTTAGTGACAATTGTAGGGTCTTCTGTGTATTCACAGTATCAGAAAACTGTTTACAAATGATGACAGGCCCTAAGATCTTCCAGAAAGCACCCGTGTCATTTCAAGTTGTCTTATTTTTTTTTTTTTTTTTTTTTCTGGAGTCCTATTGTTCTTTGCTGTTGAAAGCACAAATGTGAACCTTTAAATGCCATAAGCAACACAGAAAGAAGCCCTGGTTCCCTGCGATTACTGTCTTTCAATCTGTTATTATGTTCGAACAATTGTACCAGGCATTTCTTGAAAGTGGTTTCTTTCTGACAACCTGCAATCTGTATATCCCACAAAACTTTGGTTTTATCCAATTTTATCCGATATTTTGGTGTGAAATGATTCTTAAGATCTTCATAAGGCTTTTTGAAACCAACTGGTATGAGTGTGAGAACATTAGAATAATTAAATTCAGCATCTTTCTTATATATATATATATATATATATATATATATATATATATATATAATATGATATTTAATATATATATATATATATATATATATAATAAGGTTGCTTTATTATATATGAAGAGTTAATTTGCAAGATAACTCATGTTTTGTCATTGTGTGTTCCAGTTAACCGGTTAAAAATTGCAAATTTTATTATGTAAAAAATAACCAAAAAATACTAGCTAACTAACACAATAAAACACAATAAAAATCTAACAATAAAAATTTATGAACATAAAATAAAAAAATAAAAAAAATTTAGTTATCTGTTTTTGTACAAATAAACTCCTCAAACACACACACACACACACACATATAATTTAACAGTAACACAATCCTGCATCATATTTGCTGAATAAAATCCAACACTTGTTTCTTATTAATTTAGGAATGCTGATTCCCAGAATAGTTTAGCTCTAGCATGCGACACTTTGTCACAAAATGTGATGTGTCAACAAACATTAGCAAGGAACAGAATTCTTGTAATGTATTATCAATCACCAAAAAAACTTCCACAATCTTCCTCTAAGCATTGAACTTTGAACTGTTTGTGCAATATATTCTCAATCAGTTTTCACATGAATGACACGAATGATTCTGAAGACTTTTCCCTCTCTTTTACAGATTGAAAACTTTTGTTGTTGTTGTTGTTATTTTAGCTGTTAAAGTGCATTAAAGCTGATACATGTGTATTATATAAAAAAAAAAATGTTCTGTATATTATCGATACAATATGTTGAGGTTTGGGTTAGCATGTAAAATGTTAAAGTTTATGCGAGTTAAGATTATGATCAGATTAAGGTTACATGTTTTAATTTAAAGGAACTGGAGATAAGGTTTAGATTTTAGGCTTGGCAGTCAGTAGCAATGACCAACACAGAATGCTGATTCAGTAACTACCTGTATGACTAACTCATAAGCATGGAGAGTACCCACTTCTGTCTGGGTAACTGGTAAAAGGTGAATGGGTAGTTAAAGCTTTTCTGTCATAGGAACGAGACTGTCTGTGTGAGTGAGTGATCGTGTTGAGCACCAAAGAGAGGGGTCAATAAAAATAATTAATGTCCTTCACTTCAGAAAAAAGGGTGAACCGATAAAACTATGTTGGTCAGCTCAGATGGCCCTCCTGGAGCAGAGACAGGACAGAAATGCACTCATCCGCAGAAGAAAAGAGATCATCCAATGCTGGAAACTCTCTTCTCCTCTTTGTGTTGAATTTCACCGGGAGCGATGCTTGAAGTGTCCAAGTAAAAATGATCTATGAGTGCTTTGTCAGAGCAGAGGCCACTGGGACAGACAGCAGAAGACAGTTATCCAGAATACAAGCTGGAGTAATGTACATGACAAGAGCTTTTCAGCGGCTTGGAAAGCTACATTTCTTTGGCTTCATTTCTCTTTCTCTCACAGTTGGAGTCTTTCACTCTTTCACTTCTTGAAGGTGTTAAATTTTAGTGAGTGATATGGATTACTCACAGCGTCATGGCAACAGTTACCGTGGAGAGGAGTGGGAGGGGTTAGCGTTGTCTGAGAAACAGTCCTCTTACCGTAAAGCAATGTGAATGGGAACCAGCGGCAAACTTAGTCAAGGTCACAAACTAGCCAATCAAACTTGATGTTTTAATGCTTCAGGCATTTACTAGTCACACCTCCAACTGTTTGAAGCACTTTGCATTTCTTGTGCGCAAGTTACCGGTTTATTGTGATATACACTCTTCAAAAACCATTGAGGAGAAACCTGCCCTCCTTATTTCTGCTTAACTTTGTACCTCCTTAAATATACACTTACCTAAAAAATAATTTGGCTGTCATTTTAGAATAAACTGCAGATTTGAAAGTGCTTGTTTTGTGGACCAGTTTTGGTGGAGACAAATGTGAATTTTGTTGATGTAAATTTAGGGTTATATTAAATTTAAATTTAATATGTATTTATTTAAATATGGATTATTTATAGACTAAATAATGTACTTAAAATAAGTAAAGTTAAAACATAAAACTACAAAAATTAAGTTACATTTAAAAAAATCTAATTATATTAAAATAAAAAAATTCATTAAAGTCACAATGGTTCAGAATTTTTGGGTGGTGTGTACATTATTATTTTGTTTCAAATCCATCACTGAGATTATAAATGATTTATTTGGGATTCTTAGACAATTCTTCTCATTGTATGTCCCTCTTTTCAGATCTGTAGCCGGTTTTGTCCACAGGATTAGTGGTGCTTGTGTGTATAAATATGTGGATGTATACATCAGTTAAAATAATTCTGTTTTTATTAGTGCCCCAAGTCATTTTCTTAGACGGCAGGCACACACACACACACACACAAATGCATTCACATTGGGCCTGTCTCTCTTACTTAAGTGCTTAAAACTACACTACCCCTCTGTGTGGCTTCATAAAAACGCATATTTAAAGAGCACAGCCTGGACATTTAAACTTCCCTAAAGGCTTTAGAACCAAATCAATGGATTCCCACAGACAGAGCTTGTCGTCTTCTCCCCCCTACACACTGCCAGTTAATGGCGGCCAATCTTGAGTCCAAGAGAAGTCAAGGTGAACCCCATCAGACACAGGCTGTGAGTTTAATGCTCTGCTCTGCTCCTGACACACACACAAACACACAAACACACACTGATAGAAACGCACTGCGCACAGCTGCACACAGAGATTATAGTTAATGCTCACGCTACTCTATGGTCAAGCCCGGAGGAGGCTGACAGTTGTTTTGATCAGAGGGAGACTAGGAAGAAAGCGACGGAAGGATGGGGGAATGGAAAAGAGTGAATGAGCAGAAAAAATTGGATGAGCTCAGAGGAGATTTGTGATATGTTGATATGTGATATATTGGCTTCTGAATAATGTTACACAATGCAATATCTACATAATGATATGTTCACAAATATTAAACCAAAATGTCTTTGAAACATGCAAAAAGTGTTATGATGCAATTTTTTTTTTTATAATTTCATAATATTTTTACTAATTTGTCACTTTGTTTTCCTCTCATCTTCTTATTTGCTCTGTGTGTGTACATATACACAATGTATAAAATGGGGTGATTATTATCCTAAGAATTTATTAGGAGTAATTATTATACTAATAAATTGGGATAATGTGTGACCCTGGACCACAAAACCAGTCTTAAGTGTCTTTTTTTAATTGAATATACAATAAAATCGCCTTTGAATTTGT
This sequence comes from Carassius auratus, assembly GCF_003368295.1. NCBI lineage: Eukaryota > Metazoa > Chordata > Actinopteri > Cypriniformes > Cyprinidae > Carassius > Carassius auratus. Next base: position 8,667,054 of record NC_039259.1, on the reverse strand, counting down.
CCAAATGAATTATTAGCAATGTATATTACTGAATTAAAATAAGTTTTTATCTATTTGAAATAAACAAAATAGTTTCATGGAACATAACTTTACTTAATATCCTAATGATTTTTGGCATAAAAGAAAAATCTATCATTTTGACCCGTACTATGTTTTTTTGGCTATTGCTAAAAATATACCCCAGTGTCTTAAGAGGTTTGGTGGTCCAGGGTTAAATATTTCAAGCTCTAGTTAAGCACAAATGTTGATGTAACAATATTAATATAGCATGCACAGCACTTATCTATAAAATATGTTACATAATAAATACATATTTATTATATATTCGAACTTTTCTTTTGTAGTATTATATATTGAGTATATTCTATACGTCACATTTCCTGTAAGTGCAGTGTGTTTCGTTAATATTATGTTAATGCTTGTGCCAATGGTTGATTGTGACTCTGAAATAGTACAGTGAGATTTCTGACTAGCTGATGCTGCACAGATGCTTTTCATTTGCTTGTGCATCAGGGTGTGTTAGTGAGGCTGTTCTCATAAAAGGCCTGACCTCCACTTTGTCATCGTCCATTATAGAGATATAAACCAAAGCAGAACTCCAAAATACTGCAGACCCTTTTCCTTCCTCTTTGGCCACAGTAATTGTGTTCTTTGCCCTATATATTTTTTTTTTTTTTGCGAGTTCTATTATTTCTGCAGTAATGATAAAACACGTAATTATGGGAAGTGTGACGGTGTTGTCGTGGTAATAATTAGAAGTGTGATTGCTGCACTGCGTGCATATGTAATTTTATCATCTTATACACACACAATGGACAACAAAATCACAGTTGAATTCACACATGTGTGAAAGCAGATTTAAAGGTTCAGCACGGATATGTCCATGCTTTTCTTTAATATTTTTGAGTATTGTATCAAATTCTTATATTAACTGCACTTTTATCTTAAATGCTATTTGTGGAAGAAATTTTATTTTCTGTATTAATTGCTTCTCTGTACTAAAGAGTGTTCTTTAGACTGTCATGTTTCAGTATGCTTTGAGTTTTCGATGAGCTGAGAGATAACAGGAAATCTATTTAATGTGAATGTGCAAGACAAGTGTGTGACAGGAAATGTTATTTTTTTCCTCTTTGTTGCAATCTACATTAAACCTGAATGATTGTATGAATGTAGACCTTTTCCTGCAGGAAAATAAATATTCAAAAGACTTTTGTCTCATACCTGTAATTAAAAATTGCCATGGCACTATTTAATCTAAACAGGCATCCCATGTAAATTATTCTATATAGTAAACACTGGATGGATGGATCACCATTTTCCAGCATGAATAACTTCACAATTATTAACTAATGCATTTAATGGCCATTCTTCATTTAAAGACATTCTTAGACAGCTAATGACATCAGAAAGTATAACCTGAAGGACACATGCATTACACAGCAGACAATACTTGACCACGCTGCTCTTCTGAGCCGCTCAATGAAATGTGTTTCACTCAATAAAACCATTACAGACACAGGAAGGGAGAATTATAGTGGCCTCAAAAGATTGAGCTCATAAAGAATTCTGCAGGTCTTTGAGAGCGACGGAGAACACATTACAGCAGCTCCTAGTGACACATCCATCATATTTTAAATCTTAAAGGACACTAGGTTTGGACTCTACGGCTAGATGGAAACTGTTGACCTTGACACATTGAAACTGTAGACACACACACAGGTGATGCATAAACCCATATTATTATTTAAATATGATACAGCCCAGGCCCACTTTGGGTGGTGCTCAGTGAGACACTGAATACATGATTTCACCCCCCCCCCACACACACACACACACATTCACACTTCCCCCACTCACACACTCCATTCGTGAAATATTACCTAAGCAGGTGATTCAGTATTTTCCAGTGACTAACCGATACTCACATCTTACCTGGCATTTTCCAGTGCTGTGAGAAGGAAACCTGCAGAGCTGTCCAGAACATGGCAGGTGAGACTCATTTCACACACGTTTTACACTCCGACTGTGTGATTTTCCATCAATACAGCAATATTTGCTGCTTCCAGTCAGGCTGTTTCAAGGCCTGAAGAGAATATTATTGTCCGCCATATTGGACAGCATGAAGTTCATTCTCATTTTGCGTCACTGTTCCTATAAAAAAAAAAGAAGAAGAAGAGAGAAGCACCATATTGCTGCACGAATCTTTCTTTCTTGTCTTTTACTGGGTTCATTAAAATGAGCTCGGCTTTGTGTTTCACTGCAGCAGCTGAGCGCTGACTGTGTAACTTCGTTTTCTGCTTCTTTATAACGTCCTTCTCCTTGGCCGCTTTCTCAGTCAGAGAAAAAGCAAAGATAAAGCTGAACTCCAAATATGTGGACTCGACTGTATGGTATAAAGTGTTTAAATAGGTATATGTGCGTGTTTCTACTTTTTTGGTCATTTTTTGGTCATTTTTCTACTTTTTTGGTCACAAGTGCCACAGGAAGCTAAATAATAGAAGTGTTAATTTGCTTCAAAATAATAGTTTGATAGTTTGTTAACCCTCATGAGTTTCCAAACTGGCGTGGCTCTTTTTCTCTTCTAGAATGGCAAAGTAGAAAAGCTATGAATTTTCCAGGCTCTTTTTCTATACAGTGAAAGTGATTGGTGACTAAGTACTGTCAATCTCAAGCACATAAAATATCATAAAAGTGGCCAATATGACTCATGCACTATATTCTGAAGTCATACAATAACTTTGTGTAGAGAACAGGCTGAAATGTTTCATTATTTAGTGAAATTCTTGTCATAAAGTGAGGTTGACATCTGTGGTCACCATTCACTTTCATTGTATAGAAAAAGAGCATGGAAATTCGTAATTTTTCTTTTGGTGTTCCACTGAAGAATGTAAGTCACACAGAATTCAAAAGACACAGCGATGAGTAAATGATAACACTGTGAACTCCATTTGGCAAACATCCACTTCCTGTCGTGAATATCAATGTGCATATATGAGCGGCGTATGTTGTTTTCACATTTCTGTGACTGCAGAGCGAATAGGAGGGTTTGTAGTAACTAGAAAGGAATGCAATACTCAACTCATTTTAATGAAAGTCTTTCACTATAATCTTTCCATTAACATAACCTCTCAGTCATGTCTGTTTTGGGCCCTGAAACAACAGCACAGCCCCTAGAAATAACCAAGCAGGTTCTCTGGTGTCTCAATATTAATGTGAATTACTTTGGTTTCTGTGCAACCATGAGCTACATAAAGCTTCTTTTATGCAACTCCAAAATGGAGCAATATTTTGTATTCCTCATTTTTTCTTTTAAACTGTAAAACACACTTCCTCCTCATGACCAGCCCCATATTGTCACAGTAAGCTAATTTCAACAGTTGCTTTATTTCTTGCTCTAGCTCCTTTACTGAAGCTAAAAGCAGTCAAGAGAGGACACGGTTAGCATTTTAAAGTGGAGGGAAGCCCTGTGTGAATAGATTAAAGCAGTGCTGCCTGAGATGTGAAGACAGACACTTTCAGTAAGTCAAGAAACCGCCTCATTCACATCAGCTCTGCTAAACAGTTTAGTGGGTTTTGTAAGACCAAACATTCCAGTGAGACGTTGATAAAAGCTTGACATTGTACAGTTGCTTGTCAATGGCAGAAAAGTTGGAAATTAGAGATGTTGGTTCCATATCAGTTATTGGCCATTAGTAGAGTTTTATCCTTTGTTGATATTGGATATTTAATTGCACATGCTTGTTTTCGCTATTTTTACATTAAGATTAGCTTTCACCTAATGATGCCTTAGATTTAATCTTAAAATTACGAATAAATCAATAACGCTTTTAAACATAATCTTTACCTAACTGTATTTTTATTTTATTATAAAATTTTATTGTTTTGGCAATATAATATATAATTTTAATATATGCCATTTATTTGTAATTGAGCATGAAAATAGCATGAAAATAATTATCTGTTAATCGATATCAGCCAGAATTGTAATGTTGATGCGTCCCTGCTGAGAACATTATTTATTTATTTTTATTTTATCCTGTAGTTTTTACAGGAAAACACTGGCAGATATGGTTTAATTTAGTAAAAATACAGTAAAAATGTCAACAATTACAGATAAACCTGTAAATATTGTAGTTTAAAACTAATTTATAATTGCTGTCTCACCAATTCAAATGTATTTTACGGCGTGGCTAATTGATATGAATTTGTACAACCACTGCATTTATGTGCAATTTCTGTGAGCAGTAAGTTTAGGGGTGGGGCTAGGGTTGGTCCTTTATATGAATTCTTATTGATTTGCCAACTTGTAAAATACATACATAAATTTTTTTTGCCAACTTGTACGAATTGATACGAGTGAGGTCTTACAAATTCATATGAATTAGCCACTTAGCAAAATATGTACGAATTGCTGTGAGATCAGGTTGTTCAAACTAGTAAATCAGTAGCCCTTTTCTGCCTAATTAAAAATTTTGTACCTCCAACACAGATTAAAAATTACCACAATAACAGGTGGTGAATATTTAACAGTATTTTTACTGTGTTTTATAGTTAAATTACACTGATTTTTTTTACAGTATATGGATGGAATATTGAACCATTTTGTAAAACAGTTTACACGAAGAGTGCCATTTTCCAGGCTTTTGAGCAGATGTCTTTTGCCCCCATCTCCCGATGAGAAAGGTGTTGTTTTGATGCTCAGTTGCGTGGTCTGGTCAGCATGGTGCTGTTTCTTCTGAAATCACAGCTGCAGGCGCAAGCTGTGACCTCCTCACTCTCAGTCACAGGGGGCAAAATGTCCATGAGGAAACTTTGATATGTTAGCTCTTCAGAAAACAGATAGTGTCAACAAAGAAAGAGATACTTGCTGTAGAAGTGGCATTGTGTAACCGTAACTTTAGTTTCTGTTTTTTACAAAATCCTAACTAGGCAAAAGGTAACTGATGAAACCTTTTTCTAGGGAAAAGGTTAGCTGTTAGCTGTTAGCTGTTCACTGGTTTGAGAATTGATTGGCATGAACTGTGACAGTGCAGAGCTGGTGATGAGCTGTGAGCATTGTTATTTCTGCTTGCTTAACTTCTCATTCTGCATATTTTCCAGCTGAGAGTGTGCGTGTCTATGCATGAGAATATGTGCCTGTGTGATTTGTAATATCAGAAGATCTGCTATGCTAATTTTCCATTCCTTTGATCTGATTGGAAGCCACTAAAAACTGTTGAGGACCATCTGGAAAGTACCTGTATTTATGAGAGAATAACAAGAGCTGAAATGTCCATGTGGCGTGCTTTGAACATCAGTTTCTCTGCACACACATTTTTGAGATGTTTGAGTGTTTTTTAATTCATTGCTGAATTCTTAAGCTCAGGGATGCTGTTGGTCAAGACTAGGGAGTGAAGGGGTTGTTTTGGAGAGCACAGTAGTGGAATTCTCTGTCGGCTTGAACCAGTAACAATAAATAAAAAAAAATGCATACTTTCTAGGCCTAAGTTTGAAGTGAAGTTCTACAGAGATGATGTTAGAGTTAGTGCTGGGATATGCTGCTGGTTATGTGTGAACGGTCGTGGTGCTTCTTGAGTAGTTTTAGGAGTGGTTTTGGTTTAGTGTGGTAATCAGTGTGTGACTTATTCAAAACCTTTCAGGGGTTCATTAAATTACAATTGTTAATTGTAATTTTCTAGGTGCAGTAAAGTGCCACTAGTGCAGTTACTGTAGCTAACATCACTGACACATTTTAAATTCTAGCCCAAGCGTACGGTCAAATTCATTCAAATTTACACAGACAAAAATGACTATTGTAGATCGTCTACAGTGTAACAATGTATGAAGCACAGGTTACACATAAAGCAGTTTTCAACCCCATCAGTTTTCTGTTGGTCAACATGGCAAATCTACATGACCAACTTCAAGCCATTGTGAAATCTGGGTGTGTGAATTCCTGTTGAAATGATGGGATTTTGAACATTCAAAGAAAAACATCTTTGTCATGTTGGTTTTTACTGTTTTGCAAGTTGAGCCTGAGTAACATAATTTCCATTTTTTTATTAACCAACCCTCACAAGATAGCAAAATGAAAAAATAAAAAAGATCGGCGGATATTATAGACCAAATTGAGAGAAGATAAACATCTGTCATTATTTTATCTTTGTTATTAACATATAAAACAAACGGTGCTTTTTTTTTAAAGATACAGTATGTATATTTAGCAGCTGCATTCAAGAAATTGAATAAACATAAAAATAAAACACTATATACACTTCACTGTGTAAATTATACAATGATTCTTTCTAAAGCAACTGTATTAAAGCTCTTCAGTCAAGGGCAGCAAGTGATTTTGTTGTTTTATTAATATAAAAGACAGAGTTTAATGTGCTCTCAAGTTGTTTTAAATGAGTTTCTTTCTTCTGTTGAACACTGAAGAATGTGGGTAACAGTTGCTGGTCCCTAGTTTTCCTACTATCAAAGTCCCTGTGGACCAGTTAGGATACCCACATTCTTTAAAGTATCTTCTGTTGTTTTCAGCACAATAAATAAATTCATACATGTTTGGGACAACACAAGGGTGAGTAAATAATGATTTTTGAGTAAATGAATGTTTGAATATATTTCATTTTAATGACAAGCGGCAGCAAGTCTAGAACCTAGGGTTGCCACTTATACCACCCCCCCCCCCCCATATACTGTAACACATATATGATAATTTACTGTTCTTCTTAAGACTTGTTTTCATAGACTATATATTGAATATTAATGTTTTTAAGTATAAATAAGCAATGTCAAAAGGCCTAATTAAAGTCAAAGAAGATAATTTTTAGATAGTGATACAAATGCACAGGGTTTGAGCAGCCTACTGTTGCTATAGTAACCTCCTCAGATGAACTTTTAGCGGGTTTACCCAAATGTTATTTGTAAACACTGTTAAAAAACATACTTGTATCCTAAACAAATATGATAAGAACCCCAAATTTTGAGGGGATTTAAGACTTAATTAGGGGGGTCAGACCCCAAAATAATTAACATCTTGGTAGGAAAATGTTAGAATAGTATTAGAGCTATGCTTTTTTCTCTCAAACACAACTAACATTTCATAAAAAAGCCTCTTGCACCTGTATAATCAAAGATTTTACAATGAGAGTTCATTTGATTGACAGGTAAAGAGAGTCTAGCCATGCTTATGCTCATAATCACTATGCTAATGACAGGGTGTTATTCACAAGGAGGTGAAAGCGTAGGCTAGAGTCTCTCTGAAAGAGGCCAACACAGGTTAAGAACAAAAACTTGATGCCATTATAACACTCCTGTTAACAGATTTATTCAATGTGTGTCTGCCTTCATTTGTATAAGCACAGAATGTAGACAGTATGTTAAATGAAAGTCTTTGATTTCCATTGAATATCAGCATTAGGCCCTCAGTATGTGTCCAATCAATTAGAGGTTACCAGACTGAAGCATGCTGGACTAAACTTTACTTTAGATTATTTTATGTTACAGAAAATCACAAAATAGTATCTTGATATAATGACCCATGGACTCTACTCACTCTTCATATGATGAGCGATCAAACACAGGCAAATTTTTCCATGAAATGTTCTGGTGAATGTTGCACGTCGTTCAAACGACTCCCTGTGTCGTGCTAAACGAGAGGGTTTCTGATAATTATGGTAATTACCTTTTAAGTAGCCGAGCCCGAGATCATTAAACGTTCTTACGTGAATATGAAACGGTGGTGCAATGTGTGCTGCGGAGCTGACAGCTCCTGTGGTCTTGCATGCCCACTCAAACCTTTCTGCTCAACAACCCCCTGCCCTTTATTCACACAGACACACGCAGACAGTTGCACAGAAATCTGTCCCTTCATCCCATCTTCTTCTCTCCTCTATTCATCTCTGGTCCCTTCTGCACATGACAGACCGCAGCTGGCTTTGAGTTCTGTCCCCATTACTCCCCGTCTTTTCTTTCTTTTTGTTTCGCATGCACATGCTGGCATACACATACACACACACACACACACAGCAATTATCAAAGGCAATGAGACTGTTAGGTTGATGGATTGCCTTTTATAAAGTTGCTGGATTAGAAAGACCTGAGTATGGGAGTATTTGCATGAGTGTATATGAGTTTCATCTTCCTGTTTCATCTTTCTGGTCATTGCTGGGTAATGTTAATGGAGTTGTAAACAAATGATTTATTTTTCCATTTAATCCTGCCAATAGCCAAGCAAATCACATCATTTATCTCATTCATGTATTGAGTAGATGGTTTTTTTTTTTTTTTTAAGTGGTATTTCATAAATCCCGATAATCAAAATTTTAAGTGTATTAAGCTTTTGATTATTTAAAGGAATTGTTCTGTTTCTTTAATTATTGAACATTTCGATAATATAGTGTAATGTAATGTAACATAATATACATTCTTAAAAATAAAAGTGCTTAGGTTCTTCACAGCGATGCCATAGAAGAACACATTTTTGGTTGCACAAAGAAACATTCAGTCAAAGGTTCTTTAAAGGATCATCTCTTTCTAAGCTTTTTAGAATCTGAAGAACCTTCTTTCGCCACAAAGAGCCTGTTGTGAAACAGAAAGGTTCTTCAGATGTTAAAGGTTCTTTATTGAACCATTTAGACAAAAAGGTTCTTCTATGGCATCGTGAAGCCCCTTTGTAATATAATATTGAAAGAAATGTGATGGAAGTAAGATAAACTGCCACTTACACTAACATTATGCTCAACAAAAGCTACATTTAACTAAAAATACAATAAAAATAGTAATACTGTAACAAATATATAATTACAACTATAACATTCGTTTTATTTAATTTAATTTTTTAATAAAATTTTCAGTAGTCATTACTCCAGTCTTCAGTGTCACTTCAAAAATAATTCCAATATGCTGATTTTGTGCTTAAGTAACATTTCTTATTATTATACATGATGAAAACATTTAACACTGCTGCTTAATTTTTTTTGTGGGAACCATGTTCCATTTTTGCAGGATTCTTTAAAGAATAGGAAGTTCAAATGAACAATATTTGCAATTGACAGGTCTAGATGGAAAGGTCTCCAACTGATAATATAAATCCAGCTGTTTTATATAAAACTCTATTATTCTTTGAACAAGTGTTGGTTTCACCAACATGGTTTGTATGGTCCTCACAATATAGACCTGCTTTGATGATTACAGTGAAAATGGTATAGTTTTGTTGGGTCATGTGGACTGGAGAAGAGAAAAAAGTATAAAATTATATCAGTAAATACATACAATATAAGTAATGCGCATTTACTTACTACAACAAATTTGCAAAAAGTGATCTGGTTATGTTTAATGCTCTACCATCAACATTACTGATGGCTAAGGTCAAAAAAGTAAAGTCATGAAATGCACAGACACACTGTTTTTCTCCCACATTCATTGAGTCTGTTTCCTGAGTAGGTTATTAGTATTTCTGTCACACAAAGAGGACAGGGAGGTCATCAGTGGTGGCGGAGGTCATGCTGACTCACTCCTGAGGGTCAGTATTTGGCTGGTTAGCATGGCCCAACTAGCCAGAACTATATCATCCAAGCCAAAAGATTCTTTGTGGTGAAAGAAGGTTCTTCAAATTATAAAAAGGTAAAAAAGAGATAATTCTCTAAAGAACCTTTGACTGAATTGTTCTTTTTACTTTGTATTTTTCTTTGTCATTTTCAAGTACAAAATAGCATCTTGAGAAGAAAAAATAAATAAATTTACTTGAGGAGAAAAACGATTACATTTGTTTTTGGAGAATATATCTTGAATTATCTTGTTCCCAACACATTGTTTCAAACAAGAAAATACTAATTGTCACTGGGGTAAGAAAAATAAAGTTAACTGAAAACAAGTCTTGATATCTTAAGAGTGTTTATCTATTTTTACAGGAAAACAAGCTACTGTAAAGATAAAATTAATAATCAGTTTTGAAGTGTTGGGTTCAGTGCAGGGTTATTAATAGCTGTACAGTACGTCATATTTGTAGCTTCAAATGTTTCACAGATTTGGCCAGAATAATGGTCAAATTGCCAGAGATATGAGCATGCCCTTTGGGAACAGATATGGGTGTGTACTGGGAAAAACTATTCTGTAAACACACACATCCAAATTTACATTTACATTTAAGCATTTAGCAGACGCTTTTATCCAAAGAGATTTACTCAGGCTAAACATGTTTTTTAATCAGTATGTAAATCAGTATCTAATATCGTAGCCAATATGTACAGTGCGTGCCTGCAGAATCTGTTGGACCTGTACTGGATTTGAAATATGATGTTTTCAGTTTAAAATTTTAGCCTGTATGCTTTTTTTGCAGGTTATTTGATGGTTATAGAAAATACTTGTTTACTCTTCCACAAAAGCCTCAGTGTTGTTTGGGTTTATTAACTGGGTGTTCTGACACTCCAGTATCATCTTGGGGATCATTGCAGTTTTTAAGACATCATACATTTAGTTATGATGATCTGACTCAGTATGTAATAAAAGACATCAGAAGTGATTAATCGCTACTGTTAGTCTTAATGGAACTTATTGGCAGAAAGCCTCACAGTCACAGCAGGGGTTCAAGTACAGATGTTAGACACACACACACACACACACACACGCACACACACGCACACACACACACACACACACACACACATACGCACACAATGACCCAGTAATTGGAATAATACTAAATCCCATGACTCCACAGCTGATCTAAGCTCAAATTGCTTGCAGCTGAGTACACTCTTGCTGGATCGGTTTGGTTTGTGTTGCTGGTTTGTCTTTGGGTGTGCTTGAACCAGCTAGTTTCCTTCTCAAATATTGGCAGCTCTCACAGCTAACTTAAAAAATCTGTCACATTTTAATGGAATGGCAGTAAGGAACATCTTATAAACTGTTCGGATGCAAATCGCATGGCATATAATCAAGTTTTTTTTTTCTGGGACGTGGCCATAGATGTTTGTTTCCATTATCTAATTGGCTCTTAAACATGTAAACAGTCATACACATGTATGACAACAGACACAGTTTGTGCACACCAATATACAAAACCAATGTCTGGAAAAAAAATTGCAGATATTTAGGCCTCTTTTGATTTTAAATTATAATAATATTCCACTAATATTTACTGTAATAACATTTTTTGATCAAATAAATGTGGTAGTCAGAAGTGACTTCTTAATAATAAATGAATAGATAAATAATATTGAAATATCTGTCCCCAAACTTTTGAACAGCTGTGTGCACCTTGTTACTGGGGCAGTTCCCTCAAAGATACCTCCACTGTACCATTAAATATTAGTCGTAAAGGTATTTGTGCCAAATCTACCCATAGCCTAGTATTAGTACACCTTAATGTACGGAAGGTTACAGCAGGTGAACCTGTGAATGTCAATGTCAGGTGAGAAGCTCTCATAAATATCCCATTACTGTAAATTATATCAGTAAATGCAAATATATTCGGACTATACCAGTAAATTTAATTTTGATGGTGTTGTGTGTATGAGCTTTGTGTGCACATGATTCTCTTTTTCATTTTTCAGTAATCTTTCAGATGATTGTTGATTGGGAGAGTAGGATTAGTCAGGGTATAAGAATATAATTTGTGATGTAATTGCAATATAATTAATTTCCTGATTATTTACACATATCTATTGACACACATACGAGTGTCCAGAATGAGCAGAACGACTCCAGTGTGGTGACTGCTGTCATGACCTCTGGCGCTCTGTGCTGCTGACACGGTTTGGTCTCAAAAAGAGCAGCACACAACGCCCCTGAAGGCAAAGCCAGACCCACTGAACCTCAAACATGCACACTAACATCTACACTTGTGATTGTAGCAATAGTTGACCCAAAAATGAACATCCTGGCATCATTTACTCACCCTGATGTTTTTCAAAACCTGTATGATTGTTACTGTATACTTCAGAATACAGGAGTTATTTACTTCAATTTCAAGGCGTTTTTTTTTTTTTTTTTTTTTTTTTTTTTTAGTTTTAAGTATTGATGCACCGAAATGTAAATTATTATGTTTTTTTTGCATTTTTTCCTCCATTGTAGGATTATTTTGCCATTTTTTTCACCATTGCATAAATTAAATAACCAAAATGTGTTTTTTTTTCTGCTTTTGTCTTGCTTTAAAAAAATAATAATAATAATAATTACAAAACAACAATTAAAAAATATTTTCTTAATCCTTTTTTTTTTTTTTTTTTTTTTTTTTGCATTCTAGAAGACATTATACCAAAGCATAATTTGACTTATAATTAATAAGTTAGTAAAATAATATTCTTTGGATATTTTGAGACCTGCATCAAAGACATTTGATGTCTTTGCATGTCTTGCATTTGAGACTTGAGATCATGCATGTATTTTTTTACTGTACAAATAAAGCCAGCCTTGCTTAGCAGAAGAGAATTCTTTTAAAACATTAGAATATATTACAGATCCCAATTTGAACACTATTTGTGAATGTTATAATGAATGTATTAATAGAACTGTTGTAGAGTAATTATGATTATCATTATTATAGTCCTTTTAATTTTATATTACAGAACAACAGTAAAATTACAATACAAACATTTATGAATTTTGATGAGTTGTTGACTTTTCTGAGCTTTTATTTAGGTAGAAACCCGCAGAAAGATCTCAGTGCTTCTTTTTGTTGACAACAGCATGTCAACATGTCTTTTAAAAAAATTAAGCAACTGAAGAGTAACACAGTTTCAGCAAAGTTTTCCTCATGCTTTGGACTTTGAATTTGAATGCATTAGAAAATATAACACTCTGCTGTTTATTCTGCACTTCAATCATCACATACAGTAGCCTAACCACAAGCAGCAGCCACCTCTTCTTCTCAACGGAGACATGTCATACAACACTAAACCATTTCTCGCTGTCGGTTATTCGTGTTTGTAATGATTTCTCTAATAGTTTAAAATGTTGCTTATTTTTTATTATTTTGGTGAAAGAAAAACCTCAACATTCTGTCACAACTTAATATGGGTTTGGAATGAGTCAATGATTACAATTTAAATTTTAGTTTAAAAAATCCTGTTTAAACCATAACTTGAGGTTTTACTTATTTCACTGACACATCCTGCTTCAATGACTAACGTCCAGTTGCACTTACTCCTATTCTCATAAGATGCTTTGAATGGCTAGTCATGCACCACATCAAGTCTGCAAACCCCCCTCCCTGGACCCCTTCCAGTTTGCATATCGGTCCAACCGCTCAACTGATGAGGGCATCGCCACTGCCCTGTGCCTTGCGCTGCTTGATTTAACTTTTATATTTTATTTTAATTATTTTTTTTTACATGTCCTTATTTGTATATTTGTATATCTGTATTTTTATGCTCCACTGTTAGTGTTATCTGTATGCACCAAGGGTCTGAGAGTAACGCAATTTCAATTTTCTGCATGTATGTGCTGTACATGTGGAAGAATTGACAATAAAGCAGACTTTGACTTTGACATTGAATTTGACAAATGCAATGTAATATAATGTAATGTAGAATAATATATGTTCTCTTGGTTTGGTAATGCTTCAGTGAGTCAGTAGCAAAAATATCAAACACTGCTCAGACATAGAGATTTATACAGGTTTTTCATCCATAAAGAAGAGAAAATGCACATGTACACACACACACACAGAACATATTCACTGTCAGCATGTCACCAACAGCGCAGAAGACAAACAGGTTTTGTGTCACATTAGGTCTGAGTGAGATGAAACTGCTGAGTGGAAAAGGTGGGAGAGTAGGACAGCTGAGAGTTATGAAACTTGGCTGACAGGAAGAGCCTGTTAAGTTATCAAATGTTATCAAAGAGAGACAGGAAATATTTTTGTCATGTTAAGAGATTAGAACACCCCCTCCCTGTTTAATTGCAGATCCAAAGAATATGGCCTCATTATATGACTAATAGTGTATGAAAGAGAGAAACAGCTCTGCATTCTGACAGAATCTTTGTATAATGCATTTTTTCAGTTTGTCAACAAAATATTACTCAGTAACTGTAATTATATTCAGTGGTTGGCCTTTTCACCCTTTGTTCAGAATGAGTAAGCTTTCATTTTTGCAAAGTTCCCTGTGGGGCCTATAGAATTATACAATTACAGAATTAGCAAATTATAATGTTATATTCTTATGGAGCTTATAATATGACAAAACAAATATATGTAAATTTGAATTATTGTCTAGACAAAAGCAATCTGTACTGTTTGAATAGCTCATAAAGCATGTTTGACTGTAGATCTAGTAATGTCAACAGGTTTGTGTGAAGGTTGGGTACTGCAAATATCATTGTCTTTGTATGAAAACTATTAGCTCAATTTGTGTATGTGAAAAAGATAACGGTAGTTTAAACTGGCATTTTTACACATCAGGTTTGAGAGAGACTGTGAGGGCAAATGAGGGATGAGTAGAGAAACTGAGAGGGAAGGAGAGAAAGAGAGAGAAATCTCCCTCTGGCCAAAATGAACAAGAACTAGGCCACGCTGTACCGCACCTGAGCAAAGCCAAAACAGCTGATGCTTCTTTTTTTTATTTACCTTTTAGATTTACGGAGAAAAAAAAAAAAAACTACTGTAACTTTGTTTTTGCATGGCAAAGCTCAGCGTCCTCTTGTCTGACCATAGTGGTGTCTGAGAAGCTGCAAGAACGTAACTTCTTGTGTATATGGCAGTGTGTTCAGGAGTTTAGGTTGCATCACTGTGGCTGAGCTCCTCTGGGTTTCAGATGTGGCCTTATAAAACACACCTCTGAGCCAAATGCAGATTAATGAAACAAATTGTTTCAAACAAAAGAGCCTGAGCAAATATTTGCACAAGCCTGACATTATTTGCCACACCTGTCTGATTCCACAGAGGAAAAATCATCTTAAAGAAATCACTCTGTTGGATTAAATAAATTTTTATTTTATTTTATTCCATGTATTATTTTGTTTTATTTGACTCTGAAATGAAGGCTTGCTTATTCCTATATAATGATCTAACAGTTTGAGTGCGTGAGAAAAAGAGAGTATCAGTTCACTAAAGACCACCAAAGGTGAATTCTCACCTGTGCTGTAATTCAGAGCTTCATGCCTCTATGGCGCCTCTGTTGACATAATGTGTTATTGCAACCAAACAAAAAAAGCAGGTATGCAGCAGGTAAGCAAGAGACAGATTACTGTAAAATGCTCTCCTTTTTTTATGCAGATATGTAATGATTTGCCTTTTTTTTTATCATGCGCAGTAATATTATAAATATATAAAATTAAATATATATATATATATATTTTTTTTTAGATAAATATATATAGGCTATATATAGCTTAAATACCAGATGAATCAGCTTTATACATGTATCAGTCGTGTTGCTCATGGAATTAAAAGCAAAAGGGTTGCGTTTATGAAAGGGTGAAGATCAAAGAAATCTGCTTAGGTTTTAATTAAATGATGCAATTAAGATGTAAATTAGAGATTAAAGTGCATGTGTACGCGCATACATGTGAACTATTAATTTGTTCATACTAATATTTGTTTCGAATTAGTCTAATTGTGCGAAAAGTTAGTTTAACGAAGCTGAAGAAATTCAAAAAAAAAAAAAAATCGAATTAAACGTGCTGAACCTAAAAAAAAAACTGATTCGAGGAATGAGTGTGATTTCCCTCTTTACTACTTACAGACAACCCCGTTCATCATGGAATAGCGTGGCTTATACAGCCGGCTGGAGAGGTTGCAGTATAGAAAATGAATGAGATGTCGAGTGTGTGATGTATTACACCACTACAAATGAAACCGGTATTGTACCACGTGGTCACCGTGACTGATAATTCATTTATTGATCATCAGTAACGCGGATAAGGGACCGTTTGCGTTCATACATGTGTGTAAGAGAGGGCAACAGCGGGAGAGGAGAAAAAAGATAAACGTTGAAGCATGATCCCTGCTCTCCTCTTTCTCTTCCCGAACGCAGAGCGCGAGGCTCCGCTGCACGCGCGCGCGCACACTCACACACACACTCACGCACCCAGTGACACACACACTGAACCAGCAAAGAGAGGGAAGAATGAGGAAGAACTCGCACGCACATTTCATCTCTCACAGATTTGCAGATAAAGCATCAGATATTTGATCGCTACGGGTCTGTTTGGGGAAAAACACGCGTATATGGAAATCGGAGGGTGCATTTAATACTCGCGTGGTTCTCTAATCTTTCCTGCATCTCCTATATAAAAACCTAAAACTAATGAGAGCTGGGATACTACTGACGGCTTCCGACACGCACCGTCACCGTTAACACTCCTGCTGCCGTTTTCCCACAGACTGACTACTTCACGGAACACCGTTACGGTAAGAGGACCTTCTTAATATTTATATATTATGGGTTTGCATGTAGCAATGCTGGCGATATCGTTGCACGAGGGTTAATATGGTGCCACCGGCAAACCGAGTATCACATTCACATCATCATTACGGAGAGTGACCCATACAGAGGTGCGCTCTCGTGCCCGTCCGGTGCGGTCCGGTCCGGTCCGCAGTGGCTCGCGGGTGATGCTTTAACCGGCGGTTCGACTTCACCTCGTTTTACGGGATTCTGATGGGCACATGAAAGTTGTATTAAACACAATCTGGTTGCAAGATCCCCCGCGATCTATGAGCACATCACGAAAAAAGCCCTTAAAGCAACCGTGGCCAACGTTTATCCGAACAATAAGAGCACCCAAATAAGAAATGATGCGCGTCCGCATCGCGTACGATGTGGGATAACAGATGTTTCATCAGTGGATGGGGTAGAGGTGCTGAATGAGAGCAGTAGGTTGCGGTAGATGTGAATGAGAGTGAGCGAGTAGATTTGAGCAGTGCTGAATTAAAGCGCTCTGTTTTCGATTCTTTTGCATTCTAGATCGCTAAACTGACCGAGGTTAAACGATCGTTCAAGCTACCGAAATGCGTATGATTACATAATTATGTAGAGGCATCATAAAAGCTTAGTGGTTTTGTTTCATGTGAATGTGTGAGTAATGTATGCAAGCTTTTGCTGTGCACTATGCCCATTGATGACTGCAGATATGAGTGTGTGTGTGTGTGTGTGTGTGTGTGTGACACTGTGGGTGTGTGCCCATGCATGTGTTTTGCCCCATGATAAGTGTTTTTTCTTCTTGCCTCAGAGGCAGACTGCCACCCTTTGTATGATGGTGCATTTTGCAGGCATTGATTTAAGTAAGGTCTGCTTACTTGCAATCAAGCACCATGCAGCATCCCAATCTGAACCAACTGCTCTGGACAAATAGCGAGAAACAACTAGAAGAATGTAACTGAGCACTATAGGCTTAAGGGAGCATGTGGACTTGTTTATGCATTCTTGTTGAAATGAACCTGATGATTGAATTGATCAACAAATTTGACCCTTAGATAATCAAGGACAGATGCTCTAGAATGAGTTTTTTTGTTTGTTTGTTTGTTTTACCTGACATTTTGGGAATGTGCCTTTCAGCAAATGCTGATGAAATGTTCCAAAAATGTCAGTCTTGAATCAGTGGCGTAATAGCGCAACAGTTTTTGAGAACACGTGTGTCGATGTTTGTTATTGATCAATGTCCTGGTTTCATTTCAATAGTTGCTTGATCTTTATTTTCTCTTCATCCCACTTTTCTCTTTCTATTATAGCAGAAGTTTGCCACCGAGTAAGGAATGATGAGGCATCGTGAGACCTCCCCACGCCTCTTCCTGAGCTTTCAGTGTCTAGTCATCATGGTGATACTTCTCTGCAACGTCCACCATGTGACAGCGGAACATGCTTCAGACCACAGCCAAGATCATAGTTCTCCTTCCAACAAGTCTTTGAGCTGTGGTGGGTCAGCTACATGTGCCCCAGGAGTCATCCTTCCGATGTGGGAGCCCCCAAATCCTTCGTTTGGAGACAAGGTAGCCCGAGCCACAGTTTACTTTGTGGCAATGGTATACATGTTTCTAGGAGTATCGATTATTGCTGACCGCTTCATGGCTTCCATCGAGGTCATCACCTCTCAGGAAAAGGAGATCACCATTAAGAAATCCAATGGTGAAACGACCACTACAACTGTACGCGTCTGGAACGAAACTGTGTCCAACCTCACCCTCATGGCTCTGGGGTCTTCAGCTCCTGAGATTCTGCTCTCGGTCATTGAAGTGTGTGGCCATAACTTTGAAGCCGGTGACCTCGGACCCTCTACCATTGTCGGCAGTGCAGCTTTCAACATGTTCGTCATTATTGGAATCTGTGTCTACGTGGTGCCCGATGGAGAGCATCGCAAAGTGAAACACCTGCGTGTCTTCTTTGTCACCGCCACTTGGAGCATCTTCGCTTACTTGTGGCTCTACCTGATCTTGGCTGTTATCTCTCCGGGTGTTGTCCAGGTGTGGGAAGGTCTTCTCACTCTTTTCTTCTTTCCAATTTGTGTGGTCTTTGCCTGGATCGCTGACCGCCGCCTCCTGTTTTACAAGTATGTTTACAAGCGCTACCGAGCTGGCAAGCACCGAGGCATGATCATCGAGACGGAGGGGGACCGTCCCCTGCCATCCAAGGTAGATATCGAGATGGATGGGAAGATGCTGAACTCTCACGCAGTGGACTTCTTGGATGGAACTCTGGCTTTGGAACTGGAGGACAAAGATCTAGATGATGAGGAAGCAAGACGTGAAATGGCGAAGATCCTGAAGGAACTGAAGCAGAAACATCCCGATAAAGAGGTGGAGCAGTTGATTGAACTCGCTAATTACCAGGTGCTCAGCCAGCAGCAGAAGAGCCGTGCATTCTACCGATGCCAAGCCACCCGCTTAATGACCGGAGCAGGTAACATTCTGAAGAAGCATGCGGCGGACCAAGCTCGTAAAGCAGTGAGCATGCAAGAGGTGCGCAGTGACACTGGAGAGAATGACCCGATTTCAAAGATCTTTTTTGACCCTGGCTCTTACCAGTGCCTGGAAAACTGTGGAACCGTGGCGGTGAATGTGATCCGACGTGGAGGCGATCTCAACCAGATGGTGTCTGTGGAATTCCGCACCGAAGATGGAACCGCAAACGCCGGCTCAGATTACGAATTCACAGAAGGCACTGTCGTTTTCAAGTCAGGTGAGACGCAAAAGGAGATCCGAGTTGGAATTATTGATGATGACATCTTTGAAGAGGATGAGAACTTCCTCATCCACCTCAGCAATGTCCGTGTACTTCACGAGGGTGATGAGCCAGAGACCACTGAAGCCAATCACATGGAGACCATCGCAACTCTCGGTGTGCCCTCTACAGCAACAGTCACCATCTTTGACGATGACCATGCTGGAATCTTCACCTTTGAAGAGCCAGTCACCCACATTAGTGAGAGTGTGGGTGTCATGGAAGTGAAGGTACTGCGTACGTCTGGTGCCCGTGGGGTGGTGTCACTGCCATATAAAACCATTGAGGGAACTGCGCGAGGAGGGGGAGAGGACTTTGAAGACTCCCATGGTATTCTGGAGTTCCAAAACGACGAAATCTTGTAAGTCATAATCTCTATTTACAGTAAAATAAATATTATTTATTTATATATATATATATATATATATATATATATATATATGGGTTCCTGTCCTGATGGGTCACTACTAAAATATTATAGTTAAGAAGAACTGTGTAAGACAGTATGAATATAATTTGTGTTAGGATAGTGCCCTGTCAGAACAGGAATGTAATGCATGTAAGATTTTTTTGAATTGTATGTGCTTGATGGAGCAGCATGCTTGATGCTAAGTATTTTGCTGTGTGACATCAGTGATGTCACCGTGATATCAGAAGCATTATGTGCAAAGAGCAGCCGATAGAGGATGTCATCAAAAAGAAACTCCCCATATCTACTTCTCATCTTCTTTTCTTCTCCATCTTTTTATGTACAGTATCTTTCACAATTCTCTCGCTTTATATTTCAGCCTCAAAGCCTGATTCCTCAGTCAGTGGAAATGATAGTGATTATGATATTTTGTTTGGCAGATGTTTTGCTGTTTTATTTTCTGCTTATTTATTATTTTATCGACTGCTTCGTGTAATCTTCGTAAATGTTTAATGAGTTGTCTTTTTGCTTTTGACTACAGCTTCTGACTCAAGTTTGTTGTTTCTCAAGATTATGCATGAATGCGTGTTGCTGATCTTATGAGTATATTCCCTGTTAAAAAGCAAAACATCTTAAACCAGACTGAGCTGGTTAGCTGGTCTTGTTTAGTCCTGGTCAGGCTGGTTTATGGAGGCTTTGGGCACTTTAGGTAAACCACGCTAGGAGACTGACTTAACCCTTTAAGCCCTGAGGCCATTTTTGCCTCACTGAAGTTGTTTTTTTCTAAGATACACAAAAATAATGACTCGAAGACTATAGCAAGGAGAGTCAAAAGGTTGGTATTGTTTGATAGAAAACTTTCTGTACTTTCAGCTAAAAAATGTTATTACAATTATTTCATTTGGACATTCTCATGCTGAGAAAAAATGTAAGAAAAATTTGAGTGCTCAAGAGATATTTTTCATATCTGTCTTTTTTGACATTCAGTATCTCAGGACAGAAATAAGGTAGGAGGAAAATTATTTTTGATGATGTTCCTCAGCACGTTAGCTGTATCTGTTACATATTTTGTGGTGATAGCATAAAGTATCCAAAAAGTACAGTATCTTGTAACAAAGCAGACCTTTTTGTTTAGCTCTTGATTCCTTTTCAAATGAATTTTAAAAACTGTTGTTTTCTGAGTGCCATACACAAAAATAATGAATCATAACTTCAAGACCATAGCAAGGAGAGTCAAAAGGTAGGTTGTATCTGATTATATTTTCTATGCATTTGAATATTCTCATGCTGAGAAATAGGTGATGGAATGTAAGAAAAATTTGTGTGGTCAAGGGAAATTTTCATATCACCCATATTTGACAATCAATATCTCATTAAAGAAATAAGGTAGGAGAAAATTACATTTTTGGTGATGTTCCCCAACATGCGTGCTGAATGTGGATGACATTTTGTGGTGATATCATGAAGTAATCAAAAATTACAGCAATTACAGCCCTTCTCTTAGCCCTTTAAAGTTTTGAAATTGTTGTTTTGAATTTTAAGTAATGCCTCACTCAAGTTAAGTCAAAGCCCCAAATAATAATAATAATAATTTGTTTTATTCTATGCAAGACCTTTCAAATGACATATGACTATCTGAGCTGTATTTATAAAAAAAAATGTGTAAATTATATACAGGTGCTGGCTCTGTGGGAAGTTGTGGCCTAGTGGTTAGAGAGTTTGACTCCTAACCCTAGGGTTGTGGGTTTGAATCTCGGGCTGGCACTACCACGACTTAGGTGCCCTTGAGCAAGGCATCAAACCCCCAACTGCTCCTTGGGTGCTGCTGCATAAATGGCTGCCCTCTGTGTGTGTGCACTTGCGATGGGTTAAATGCAGAGCATGAATTCTGAGTATGGGTCACCACACTTGGCTGAATGTCATGTCACTTTTTTTAAAATTAGAATATCATAAAAAAGTTGATTTATTTAACTAATTCCATTCAAAAAGTGAAACTTGTACATTATATTCATTCATTACACAGACCGATGTATTTCAAAGGTTTATTTATTTTAATTTTGATGATTATAACTGACAACTAAGGAAAATCCCAAAGTCAATATCTCCGAAATTTTGAATAGTACTTAAGACCAATACAAAGAAAGTATTTTTAGAAATCTTGGCCAACTGAAAAGTATGACACTGAAAAGTATGAGCATGTACAGCACTCAGTACTTAGTTGGGGCTCCTTTTGCCTGAATTACTGCAGTAATGCGGCGTGGCATGGAGTCGATCAGTCTGTGGCACTGCTCAGGTGTTATTAGAGCCCAGGTTGCTCTGACAGTGGCCTTCAGATCTTCTGCATTGTTTGGTCTGGCATATCGCATCTTCCTCTTCACAGTACCCCGTAGATTTTCTATGTGGTTAAGGTCAGGCAAGTTTGCTGGCCAATTAAGAACAGGGATACAATGGTCCTTAAACCAGGTACTGGTAGCTTTGGCACTGTGTGGAGGTGCCAAGTCCTGTTGGAAAATGAAATCTGCATCTCCATAAAGTTGGTCAGCAGCAGTAAGCATGAAGTGCTCTAAAACTTCCTGGTATACAGCTGCGTTGACCTTGGACCTCAGAAAACACAGTGGACCAACACCAGCAGATGACATGGCACCCCAAACCATCAATGTCTGTGGAAACTTTACACTGGACCTCAAACAACGTGGATTGTGTGCCTCTCCTCTCTTCCTCCAGACTATGGGACCCTGATTTCCACAGTAAATGCAAAATGTACTTTCATCAGAGAACATAACTTTGGACCACTCAGCAGCAGTCCAGTCCTTTTTGTCTTTAGCCCAGACGAGACGCTTCTGACGCTGTTATTCAAGAGTGGCCTGACACAAGCAATACGACAGCTGAAACCCATGTCTTGCATACGTCTGTGTGTAGTGGTTCTTGAAGTACTGACTCCAGCTGCAGTCCACTCTTTGTGAATCTGCCCCACATTTTTTAATGGGTTTTGTTTCACAATCCTCTCCAGGGTGCGGTTATCCCTATTGCCTCCTCTCTATTAATGTGCTTGGACACAGAGCTCTGTAAACAGCCAGCCTCTTTTGCCATGACCTTTTGCGTCTTGCCCTCCTTGTGAAAGGTGTCAATGGTCATCTTTTGGACAACTGTCAAGTTTTGAGTTGAATTTTCTGAGATTTAGTTGTCAGTTGTAATCATCAAAATGAATGAACATTTGAAATATATCAGTCTGTGTGTAATGAATGAATATAATATACAAGTTTCACTTTTTGAATGGAATTAGTGAAGTAAATCAACTTTTTGATGATATTCTAATTATATGACCAGCACCTGTATATATTTTTTTCATTTATTAGCAAATAAATCGACACTTTTTTGAAACCTGAGCTTTCAAATGATGTCCAGTTTTTGTTAATCAAGGCAGTGGTTTGGAAAAATATGATTAGTAATATTGATGCAGAGGGGGGGCTCTGGTACACGTCAGTTTAGAGAGACTGCTCAATGCCCATTTAGAGTTGATCAAAAAATTACATTCTTAAAATGATACCTTTTTTTAGTTATTTCATTCATGGGGTTGCTTAGTCATTTTTATTGCCAGCGGGATACCTCTGGTTAAAAGGGTTAAACCAGCCAAGTCCAGTAAGCTAGAATGGTTTAAGCTAAATTGCAAAGGTTCCTTGCCATGTGACCCATGGATTTCTCATGCTGACATTATGACAACATACATTTTCTATGCTACAGATCTTCGTGTGAGTGTGTTTTGTTGTTAGCTGACAAGCTGTTGCTTGACATGAGAGGGAAGCCTCAAAGCTATCTCAAACATATCTCTTGCACCTGAGCAAAGGTTGTTGAAAGTGAATAATCAGCCCATCTGCATAAGACATACGCTAAAACAGAAAATCGTCCATCTGCCCTAGAATGCAGTACAAGGCGTTAGGCAAGCAGATTGACCGATTGTAACAGGCCATGTATATTTTAACCAGATTCAAAGCAGATGTTGACAGTCAGACTTTTAGGGGCCTGTTGGCCAGTTGCATACTTTCCATAGAGCAAAGCTGTGCGTGCCTTTTAAGTGGATTTTAATAACACTCCTGTAACGAAAGGATGAAGGGATAGAGGGTGTGTTGTGCGCTGTACAGGACTATAGACAGAATCGGGTCCGCTTGCAGCTCAATGCTCATTCAAAAACTCTGATGTTTTGATTTCCTTAGGATCTTAAAAATTTCCAGAACATATAATTAGAACATTATCTCAGCATTCTGGAATATGAGTGTGGAACAAGACTGGAATGCAGGGTTACCTCACTGTGCAGGACCATGATTTATTGCACTTTCTGAGTCCTTTTGGAACAGTTTGGACGCTCTGTTTACTAAATACACCCCTGTGAAAGTTATTCACTCCAGAACAGTGTTTGACCATGCTTAGAAACATTCCGGATGTCAGTGAAAGAAGAATGCACTGCCAAAATCTCTCTTTAGTGCCAAACTGTTAACATCACAGATGTGCTTGCAGTCACACAACTTTTAATTTCATCACATGCATGTGTGGTCTCGTCTCACTGTCACACGAAAGATCATCTAGATTCAAACTCATGTGGTAAATATCAGTTCAATGTGCCCTTTATTTTGGTGGCTTCTGGGTGTAATGGTTGTGCTTTGGTGGTGTCATGGGATGTTAAGAATTCCAGGCCAGACCTCATGGAGGGAGACACGGCTGTGAAGCACCATCGTGCTGCGATGCCCTTGAACAAAACCCAGATGCAAGGCAGAATGCATTGCTCTGGAAAATGGAAAAAATGTAATGAGAAAATAGATGATCTACATCCCAGAGCCAGAGGCAAACTCCACCCTAATTTCAGTGTTGCAGTTTGGAAGAGAAAACACAGATCTAAAGTTTGAGCTCCTCGCAGGCCTGTGGTTTCTTTGCTCCCATTGGTTTATTCCGAGAGTCAGGAGCACTGGCATTAACTGATAAGCAGATTTCAGCAGAGCTAGAACACCTGTCAGACACAATGTCCCACGCATCCCCTGATCATTGCTTGTTTGCTAATTAAATATTTGGCTTACTGATTATTCTTAGGGCTCACAGTCACAATACATTAAAACATTTTGAGAAAATTCACAGATTCTCCTTGAGTCTGCTGATGAATGTTTTATACAGTATCAGGTTCTGTTGAATTTAATGTTGTGGCGAGTGGGGCGGGGCCGAGAGGCGTGGGACTCGATACTAGCGGTGGGGCTCAGGTGTAGCTCATCTCCCATCACTACACCTGGCCTCACTCCTCGTTCCCACGCCTCTCGGCCCCGCCCCACTCGCCACATACCCCCATCGCCCCTCGCAGGCCGGGGGGTACTCCCGAGACTGCGCTCTACTCCCCCCCCCCCCCCCCTTCCCTCCGGGGGAGACCGCTCACGGGGACCTGCGGGAACCTGGGGGTAGGACAGACCAGGCGAGAGAAAAGGAGATGGAAGGAGGAGCGACAGGGACGAGAGAGGGGAGAGAGGAAAAAAAAAAAAAAAAAATCCGGTTCCCAGACGCACTGCTGCTCGGCCCTCCACCGGCTGGGTGATCTCCTCCGCGGTGCCCGGCGGTGGCACTGGACGGCCCTCGGCGGACGGCACGACACTCCTCCGCCGCCCGGTGGACGGCGACGGCTCCTCCGATTTTGGGCAGCGGCAGGAGTCCCCCGTTCCCTGCCCCTCCGGATTCCGTCACGGAGGCGGCAGGCTCCGGCCCCCTGGCGAACGGCGCCGACTCCTCCGCTCCCTCACGGACGGCAGCCGCCCCTCCTTGTCGTGGGCGGTCGGCAGCGAGCTCGCCCGTCCCCGGCAACTCGCTCCAGCCCACCGCCTCGAGCGTCCATGGCGGCACACACCTCGCCAGCTCGAGGGCACCGCGGATTCACCACAGCGGCGAGGGATCTTCAGCAGCGCGTCCCTCCTTCTCCCGGGCTTCGGCACCACTGTAACAAACAAATCTCCATATTCATCGGGAAGAAGGAGGCGGGAACCGGCGCACAATCAAAACTCATTTTAATATCCAAAAATAAACACAAAACAGCGCGTCAGCCCCTCACGGCGACTGACGCGCATAAACTAAAAGCAAACACATAAAGTAATGTCCCAGGCCTGGTCCTCTCTCGTCCTTCACGGTCGTCGCTCCAGTTTTATATCCTTCCATCTCCTACGTGGGACTCGATACTAGCGGTGGGGCTCAGGTGTAGCTCATCTCCCATCACTACACCTGGCCTCACTCCTCGTTCCCACGCCTCTCGGCCCCGCCCCACTCGCCACAAATGTCATTCGTGTTTTTGCATTTAATGTCTTTAACTTTCAGATTCAACTCATGAATTTTTATAAATTTAATTTGATGTATCACATATAATAAAGTATTGCAATTTAAAATGTAACAAAACTCTTAGGCAAGGCAAATTTTGAATATTGACTCAACAAAGGTTTATTTTAAAGTTTTGAATATATATATATATATATATATATATATATATATATATATATATATATATATATATATATATATATATATATATATATATATAGTAGATTTGTAGACCTAACTGACAGACAGAAAAGTTCACTTTTATGAATGTGTATTTAGTTGATCTATTTAATCCTATGAAATAAATGATCTTTTGTGGATCTGAATGGAAGAACACTTCCAGTTCCAATTCAGCTTTGAGTGATGTGGCTATTAAGTTCAAACTTCAACTCAACACTGAAAGGATGCCAGTTATTCAGTTCTGAATTTTGCTCAACCCTGGTTTATATTCATTTCCGCCAGATCTCACTTTAAAAATATTTGCCAGACATAAAATATAATACACAGGGTCACAGTGTACACAGATTCAGAGAACCGCTGCATTATCAGTTCTAACTGGTATTTTGACATTTGTGTTCATGAAATGCCAGGGCAGTGGGGGAGTCATGCTAAAGCTTGTACATCTGTTATTTGCAGGTTTGCACATGGTCATCCAGGTTTATTTTATGTCATTTTGAAGCAGCCATTGTTAAGATGTCCTTGAGATCAGGTTTAGATCAGATAAAGCAGACAAATTTATGGGATAATGTGTATGAAAAAAAAACAAAAAGCATGCAGGTGTAAGTAATAAAACGGTATGACAGATGACATTTGTATCTGTATCTGACAACTTAATCATCAGACCGTCCCGCTGGACAGGCTCAGAATGAGATGAAAGATGTAAGAAATGAAGGCTAAACATAAGGGAGATAGTAATGTGTTGAGAAAAGATAAGTCATTTTTTTCTACTTTTTTTTCTAGAAATACAATAGGTTAATTGTAAATATTTTATAGTTAATATTAATTTAGTAAATATCGAATTGTTTTGAGCAATTAGTTCTTGCTCTTCTATTTTATGTCTTCACATTTTGTTAAACAAAACAATGTTGTCATGGATAAACCTCTGAAAATAAAAGTTTTTAGGAGATGCACAAATAACAAATTAAAAAGACGTTTTCTTTTTCTATGTGATTTTATTTAGAAGACTTAACATTTGTGAAAGTCATTCTTGCAGCTTGACTTACTGCCTAAATGGCAAGTAAGTTTAATGACCTGCCAAAGCCAGTTTTTGCTTGGTAATTGTCGATTCTTTTGGCACAAAGTAAAGAAATAGGAAGAGTAAAGAGAGAAAGGGAATGAGAGAGACACAGGGTCAGGTTTGAAGTGTTAATCTGCCTTCTCTTATTAGAGCCAATAACAGCTGCAAGAAAAAGAAAAGAGTATTCACACACACAGAAACACCACATGCAGACACAGGCTCACACACACTGGGAAGCTGCCGATCCTATACAGGGGTCATTCTCACACCATTATGAGTAAGGAGGATTTTGGTTAAATTTTTTTTTTTTATTTTTTTTTTTTTTTTCATTATTTGCCATAAACTAATGGAGCAAAGAAAATAATCCCACTTCACCTGGAAGTGTCATTCATTCATTTGAAAGCCATTATGGTATTTAAAAGTAATGAGTGCAGTTGATTACTGCTCTTAATGATGTGGAAAGCCTGTAATATGTTACTGTGTATAATAGAACTCCATTAAATGCTAATAATGAAACCAATATTAACCAAGATTTCATATTGGTCTCCTCAGATACTTTCCTATTCTCTCTCCTTCTGTCTGCTGGCGTCTGTCTTTCTGGCCCTGTCTCTTTTTCTCACTCTGACAGTGGCATGAAAAATGTTGCATTCTGGGCAGAGAGTGTGTGTCTGTAATGAGAGGGTTATTAACAGTGATGTTTCGATTAGCACACAAGCTTCCTGTGCAGGTGGGAAGGGAGTGTTTCTGTCAGATGTCCTGAACTCTCACTCACCCCCGAGAGCTGAGTCAAGCCTCACTAATGAACACCCCGACATACTGTCACTGTCACCCGCGCTCCAGTCCCCTTCAGCTCTATCAGCGCTTTTTTGCCTTCATTTCCTTCTTCCGTGCTTGCTTTCTATCACTCTTAAGAACTATAATATTTAGTGCTTAAGGATTTGAACAAACACCTGTCCTTAAGTAATAAATACCACATCTGGAGATCAGATACAGTATATAATGTAAGTAAGTTATTTAAATTAACTACTGGTATTGATCATGGATACATGTAAATTAATAAAAGTAATAAAAGCTTTATAGTTTAATAAGAATATATTTCTGAGAATATGTATTAACTTCCCTACTTTTGTGTGTGTATGTGAAAAGGTGAGTGTTTATTGTCTTTCTGGTTCATGTTTCTCTCTCGGTGTGTGTTGGAGCGCGCGTGTGTGTGTTTGTTTGTTATGGGTCACTCTGGTGCGAGTCCTTTCTCACATAGGTGGGTGAGAAGGTAATAGGGGATTGGAGAAATGAGAAAGAAAGAGAAAATGAGAAGAGGAGAAGGCAGTGGATTGTTTGTTGTGTTTCATCTTCCCTGGCAGGTGCTGAGCAAACAGGTGGGGATTACTTCTGCCAAAACACTGCTATTACTATTTACTGTAACTAGAGAACACACACTGTGTGTGTGCGTGCTTTATTCCCCTTAAGAGTTTCTTCTTTTTGACCTGAAATATTACAGGAGAACACTAACAGTAGTCACACAGATAGACCCGATGTTTCTTTATAAATCGGCTTCCTGTGCTAGAAGTGAATTGATTTACAGAAGTAGTTTCATAGTAGTTGGACATCACAGAGTAGGACCCTTTACACTGTCTCTGCTTCTCGCTTTCTCTTTCCTACCTGGGCCTTGTTCAGATGTTTTATGTTTATACATGACCCACGCAGATTTCCGCATGAATTGAAATGCCCATCATACATGCATATGCCAGTTCCTTTTTTGCTTGTTTATGAAATAATTTGTTATTTTTTTCAGTTGCCAGTGCAAGTGCAAT
The DNA here is from genome assembly GCF_003368295.1 of Carassius auratus. Taxonomy (NCBI): domain Eukaryota; kingdom Metazoa; phylum Chordata; class Actinopteri; order Cypriniformes; family Cyprinidae; genus Carassius; species Carassius auratus. The sequence continues at coordinate 8,638,122 of NC_039259.1, read as the reverse complement.
ACTCTCAGCTGTATTCAATGCAATGTTTTAACAACAACCATTTTACAGAGTCCTGCAGATACGTATTTAATAAAAATAGGTGCAGAAAAGTTGGGAAAAGTCTGCTGATTTAGTGTGGGCCTGAACATGAAGGGGGAAAAAATCACTCCTTCATCCAGTCACTCGGAATGAATGTGTCTGGATTAAAAAGGAAATGGTTAAAGGGTGCATATCATGGAAAACAGGCTTTTGCTTGCGCTGGTGAAATTGCAGAGTTTGATGTAATGCGTAGAAAATACACTAAAACACTGTTCATACGGGGCCAGTTTTCTTTCCTGAGGAGGTCAGGTAGATTTGTATTGCATGCACACTGTGTGATTTTAATCGAACATGTTGTTTTTTCACCTGCACGACCTGTACAAAAAATTGCTTACTCTTTTTTTATTGATTTATTGTTCTGGTTTTTTTTTTTGTTTTTGCTTTCATTACTCAAGAAGAATATCAGTGATAGTAGTCAATTATTTTTTCACAGCGTTACTCATTTATTTTGATCGTCATTGAATACTGTCATTAATGCAAATTTTGTCACATGACTGGTGCATCTTCATTACATAATTAAATGCTTTGCAAACTTACTGAGTAAAATGAAATATCTTTATGAATAAATAAATTAATTAAAAGATTGTTCACACTAAAATTTTATTTCTTTCATTGTATAAATATTGTTTTTTATTTTTTCATGGAAAGACATACAGGTCTGGAATGGCATAAAGGCGTATACATGATGACAGAATTTTAATTCAGAGTGAGCTTTTTGGTTGATCCTATTAATACCAACTCGAATGAATCAGTGCACAAGATGGAAGTTAATAACTTTATTCTTTTCACTTGCTTAGAAGTAAGCCAGTCATAACAGAAGTTCTTTGGAAGTCATAAAGGTACAGCACAAGAAAAAAAAAAAAACCTGAGAATGGAAGCGGGTGGAAAATAGTCATCAGAAACTGAATTATGGTGCAAGAAACCTTTTGCAACCAATATAAGTTGACTTCAGAGGAAAAAAAAATAATAAAATGCCACAAAAGTGTGAGATATGACCCCCTTAAATCCAGAGCGGTGCGTAAGGCTCAGTCAGGAGCAGTGAGTTAGTGTGTTTGTCTATATGTATAAAGAAAGAGAGAGAGCTGAACTTACAAAAAGTCATCACTAAGCAACAGACGTGATGGAGTGGCTGCCGTTCTACAGGTTACAAATGAGGAAAGAGAAACGGGGAGAAAATAGCACTGAGAGGGAGGCAAAAAAGGGGTGCTTTTTAAATGAGCTGGTGCATGTGGAAACATTGGCATGGTTCTCTTTAAAGATTAGTGGAGCAGGAAAATCCTGCTGCTGGTGGAGACCGATCCCCCTGGATTAGATCAATTTTACACACCTTTACCAGACTTATGACACACACACACTTAAACACACAAAGTCTGAGCTATCATCCTTCTTTCAAGTTGGCCTTTCGCCTTCTGCAGTGGAACTTTTAAGCTGCTGATCTTTCTCCTGTGACGTTTCGAAAGATTAAAACTTCCTGCACTAATCTACGGTGGCCCGCAGGTCCCATTTCTTTCCGAACAAATCCAGGCACAGCTAGATGTGGCACTTTTTACGGTGAAGTTTCCCAAGTTGGGCAGAAAGTGAGGGCGATTCCTCTGGCCGACACAAGTGATTTGCTGAATGTCAGTTCAGACGCTGGCCTGCAGCGAAGGAAGGGGCATTAATGCTTATTAACTCTCTGAAAAGGAGGTTATTAAATGTCCCGGGTTCAGTAATGAGCTCAGCTTTAGATTCATGATGTTGAAACAAGCACAAGAAGAGATCCATCCTCATTATAGAAGAATGAAGGCAGGAGAAGAAAAAAGACAGAGAAGGGAGAGAGAGGCAGTATGTTTAGATTCTTATTCATGTGTAATATTACACCTTTTTTGGTTGGATTTCAACTTTTAGTTTCATAAACAAGTATTTTGGCAATGTCAAGAATGCTCACACAGTGCAGCGTGTGGGTGATCCTTCAGTTCAGCCACTTTTGACTACTTGAGATGTGGATAATGTAAGCCTACTTCTATCTATGTAGAAATCAGGATTTTTGAATTTTATGAGGTTTTTTTTGTTGTTGTTGTTAGTTTTTGTTATGTGAGATTGCAAGGATATTGATGTTGCGTATGTTGGTAATATGTGATAACTTATATTATTACTATGATAAGGTTTCTTAATATATTTGAAAGGCTTAATTTATGTGATCAAAAATACAGTAAACAGTTTTCATAATTGTAATTTATTCCTATCATACTACACTCTTCAGTGTCACATGATTCTTCAGAAATCATCCTTATATGCTGATTTGCTGCCCAAGAAATATTACTTGTTATTATCAAATTATTTTTCTTTTAATTTTTTTTTGTGTAAACCATGATACATTTGTTAATGATTCTTTGATGAATAGAAAGTTCAAAAGGACAGCATTTATTTATTTATTTATTTTTGTTACAATGTAAATTTCCTGCATTCTTACTGAATATAAATATTAATTTCTTCAGTAAAATCTTATTGATACCAAACTTTTGAAAAGTAGAGTTTATCTACAGTATATTTAATTGTACAGGGTCTTAGGACAATGAACAAAATATACATTTCTGCCACTTTTTTATAAAAAAATTTAATAGTGTGAAAGTTAAAAAGTCTGGCAAGGCCCCAATCAGTGGATTTCTGTCTAAGTTAACCTTTTAAAACTTTAATTGTACCTCTTAAAAATGAGGAAAAGGCAATTAAAGTGGAACCGTTATAATATATACTTTATAGCTATAATTATTTTTTTCCCAAAGTTTTGTTCTAGGGGATCCTAGTTCCCTAAGTGAAGAATCAGCCCTCTATAGAAGAATAATCGAGGGAGAGATGAGCCATTGTGAGTGTGTGTGTTTGTGTGTGTGTGTTTTTTATGGGTCACACTGGTACGAGTCCTTTCTCACATACTGTAGGTGGATGAGAAGGTAATAGGGGATTGAAGAAATTAGAAAGAAAGAGAAAACAAGAAGAGTCATGTTTAAACCCTTAACTCTTGTTTATGTCGTTGTGTCACACACACAGTTTAAATTAATCAAACACTTTTCATCTGATGTATTCCATTTTATGGAAAGTCAGTGTTCTTATCTGTGTGCCTATTAGTAGTGTTTTACTGTGGTCAAATGAATCTTCTCTTCTTTTTTTGGTACCTCAATATCTCTCTCTGTGTTTAAAGATGCACTGTGTTTTGTGTACTGGTTTAAAACGGCTATTTTATGTTTGTGTGCATGCACACACTAAAAATACAGACAGGGCAAAATAACCAAATCATTCATATTTTTTGCACGCTGTATTTCAGTGAAATAAACTGCATTTTATTCACTGCAATCTTAGGTTAGCCATGCACTGAATGCACACTGAGTATTTCAGTTAAGTCATTGTAATTCTATAGACTTGATTGCAGGTGTGGACTGATGCTGGGTTGATGCATTCTCCACAAACCAGAACTAATCAGCACAATGTGGACTGGTGCTGTGCATATTGCAGCACTTTTGGGTATGTTTATACTGTTACATAATTTGCATAACTCCCTCATGTTTTTGTGAATTTCCCCAGAATGTGCATAAACACTTGAAAATGCATCTGTGTTTTGTGTACATTTCTCTGGATGGATGATCTGGTAGCACATTACTTGTTGAATGTATTAACATCATTTAATGCATTAGTATTATTAAGTAAGGTTTTTTTGATACTATTATATTTTGAATTATCTTTATATCTTCAGTTTTCATTGTATTTTTAAGTAATTTTGTTATGTGCTTTTGTCATTTTATCATTGAATTACTTTAGTTTAGTAATTTGGGACAGATAATAGCCTTTATGAGCATTTAAAGTGTGTGCAAGCATGTCTATGAGTGTGTGTGTGTGTGTGTGTATTGTGACAGTACATATATTAGTGCTGTCATTTGATTAAAAAAATAACTAATTAATCACAAAAAAATTTTTTAAATCACCTAACATTAAAGTTTTTAAATACACTTTTATATTGAAATAATTTTAGATTCAGTCTATTAATTTAGAAACAAAATAAATATATTTATAGATTAGTATTTTTTGATATTTTTTGTTTTGTTTTAACATTTGATAATTAAAACTGAATATTGTTTTAATATTTGTTTAATGGCATCTTTTTTATGACTGATACCCATACAACTGATGTCTCTAGGAAATAATTTTTCCCCTAACATCTAACCATTGACTATAGCCATTCAACATATCAGTATATTTGAGAGCTATCAGTTCTAACATTTATTAGACATTAAAAAAAAAACACTTCTAATTTAGGTGAACTTGAAACATTCTTGGCATAAACCCCTTATAATAAATGTCATATTTACCTGTACACCTAAGCAAATAGGAAATAAACAGACATTCTATAAAGTTATTAAACACTAAATTCTAAATTAAATATAGATCATTCCTTAAAGCTACAAAAGTTATTGATTTCCTTTTTTTCTTTTGTTTTTCTTGTTTTTTGATTAATAGACATCACAGCGGCTGGGATGTTAGGTTTTTTGGCTGCTATTACTTTAAGAACTTCCGCTGCTGACCATGATGTGAATCTGACATGCATGATCATATTTTCATACGCAATTTAATATTAAATGATATAGGCTACAGCACGTGCCGCTGTATTTGTGTTCATTTGTAGATCATTCACTACAAGCACAGTATAACGGCTGACAGGACAGGAAAATCGTACTGACATGTGGCCTGACAAAACCTCATCTGACTGCTGTTCACTGTTGTTCTACTAAATCTGCCTCATCACCTGAACTGGTTCCACGCTCGTTTGACTTGTGTCTGTCGCTGAGGCAAAGTAGAGTGTGTGTCAGAGATATTGCCTGTGGCTGATGCCTTTGACGATAGCAAGACGATTATTATCATCATCATCATCATCATCAGAGTAGTAGTACTATCTAATTAATATTAGGGCTTATTTATTCATAATATAGTGTACTGTAGGTTCACTGATTATAACGGGTGTGTTTTTAAAGTGCATAAACGTGCTAGACTGAGTTTGTGATGATGTTCTTTGGTAATGTCATTTTCTTTGCTCGTTTGAAAAAAAAAAAAAGAGCTAAAATCAGTCTTAGCTGGTTTGAGTTGGAAGTAACTGGTTTTAGCTGGCTGTTCCAACTGGTCTCCCAGACACAGAAATTGCACTTTTTCCCTGTAAAAAAAAAAAAAAATTAAAGCCTATGATATATCTTTAATTAAATTGTGAGGTTATCGTGTTTGTATGTGTGTGTACATTTGAGTGTGTGCGCATTCAATCAGTGTTTATACCTTCATTTGATGTCTAGAGGGCTCAAAAGGATGTGCTGTACGACTGCATATTCATCCACTTTTTCTCTGTCTCTTTCTCTCAGTCTCTGTTCTCCATTCACCGCTCATCTGGCTTTAGCAGAGTTTTCTAAAAGGATTAGACAAAAACCGTTCACCCTCTATTGACAGAACATCATTGCACATCTCCCATTGGAAATGTGTGTGTGTGTGTGTGTGTGGATCTCTATCTCTCTAACACACATACACTCTGGGTAAAAATTCAAATATACGCCCCAGGTATGGTAGGCAGTGACACACAGAACATGTCAGAGATAACTGAATGGCAAATTCTGTCTGTTTTTAACTGTCGTTCTCTCGTGATGTGTCATATTTTGAGTTTGAGTACATCTATGGTAATCAAACGGCAGCAGAGTGGAAAAACATGATAAGGTACTGTCGGTTCACACTGATGTGGGTGGCTTGTTACAGAAGCAGGTAGGTCTCTTATAACACCACTTATTCTGTTGTCTGAAAGGTTAAAATGAAGACACAGCAATCAGCCTGTCCTTCAGTCAACACACACACACACACACAGAGTCGCAATCAGTGAATCGTGGGGTTGAAACATGTCAAGGTGCCACCGAGGTCTGTCTGCTATCCTGTTAGTGTCTCTTGGTACTGACTGTCCAGTAGTGGTGTGAATGAGAGAGAGTGTGTGTGTGTGTGTGTGTGGGTTAGTTGTTAGTGAATTCTGGGAGCACATGCCCTGATAGTGTCTCATTCTGTTTTGTAATCGTTAAGAGCTTTTTAGCTCCACTGAAATGCCAGCTGTTGTTTCTGCTGCCATTTTTATAAGAGGTTTTGCCTTTGCTTGCAATTTGATCAGGTTGTGCCTATTGGCTTACCCATGTTACAGTACTCACACTTAAGTCATTCAAATGTTTATTTTATTTTATTTTATTTTATTTTCCAGAGGAAAAGACAGATAAAAACAGTGTTGGCATAAAGTAAGACTAAAGCTACAACATTTCTAGAATAGAACAGACCAGATAATTGAGTCTTCAAATAATCTGATGATCTGAAATGTATGTAGGCTAAAATAGGTACAGTTATTCTTGAAAACTACAGTAAACATGCAGGATGCAGATTAGAATTATTTTTCTTTTCTTTTTTCTTTTGTTTGTGAAACCTCTATGGACTGAATTAATTGTTATTAATATTTGGTTCATTTGGTCATGCTGACATTGCTGGGTAAGATCTATGAACCTCCCAATCCTGTAAACGAATTAATATTCATAAGCCAACTCTTTACCATGGTAGTATTAGTAGTAGATTTGTGAGATCATTCTTTTCCCTCAGTTGAGACGTGCTAATGACCAGCTTAATCTATGAAACTTCCAGAATTCACAAACCTAAATGTAGATTTTACTTTTGTCTAATCTAATATGCTCTATCAGGAAAGCTCAGTAACATGGACAAAAAGAGAGCAGATATTAGTCATTATTACTTGCAAATCATGAACTTTGTATATTAGAAGTTTAAATGAAATTGTCAGGTATTATAGGTATATATTTACCTTGGAAAATATTCTGTTTCAGAATCATTGTTATAAAGTATAGAGATTCTCCAAAATTATACTTATTTACTTGGATCAGGGGACTAAAATTAGAGGGGCCACGGCCCCATGTTGTCTTTAAGAAAAAATTGCGATATGAAAGACATCTCATTTGTGATGTTTTTGTTTTTGTTTGAATAGATGGCATGTGTTATATAAAACAGTTCATCTCTCTCTCTCTTTTTGTTAGTCTTGTCTTTGTCTTACTCTTTCTTTTCTAGTCCTGGCTCAGTGGAGGTTGTCCTGCTTCATTTCCCTATTTCCGCTTTGGCCTGGTTCACAAACGTATTTATAGATGTCTCCTCAGGCCTCTGGCAACACACACGTGTTCCCCTGGTTTTTGTCTTAGATGCACCATCTCCTGATTCAGTAACGTGTAAAGCAAGGTTGGATCTGTTCACATCTTGCCATGGCACAATAAATGTTCTCTGCATCAGATCAGATGTTTGTGCACTTTCAGTTGTTTTGCAGTAGGGATGTTGTATCGCACTGTATTGTTATATAAGAGCCCTGACAGGTGCAGCCAAGTTTCTTATATTAGAGTGAGAAAGAAAGAGAGGACGAAAGAGAGCGAGAGAGGATATCATGCTGTGCGCAGAAATGCGATAAATGCCAAACTTTCTGTGATAGAACACAAGCACAAGGTAATTATGAAAGCGAGGAGAGGATGCACTCTATGGGGTGCATGGGCGTGTTTGAGCGCTAACGCAACCATCAAGAGCAAGTTATGGAATAAATCTGATAATGTGTGATTGGTTTTTGTTTAGTAGAGTCTATGGAACACCCAAGTGGTTTGTGTGGAGAGGCAACCACAAGCAAAAAATGCACAAAATAACCCTGTTTTACTGCCTTTCAAAAGTTTGTGGTATGTATGATTTTTATTTTATTATTATTATTATTATTGTTGTTGTTGTTGTTGTTTCAAAAGAAATTAATACTTTTATTGAGCAAGGAATCATTAAAGTGATCAAAATTGAATGTAAAAACATGTATAATATTTGATAAAAGATTTATGTGTCAGATTTTTTGTTTGAATAATTTTTTTCTTTTTTTTTCCTTTTGTAATCCTAGAAATATGTATCATGGTTTCCATAAAAATATCAGCAGAAATGTGTTTAACTATGATAATAATAAATGTTACTTGAGCACCATATATTATGATCATGTGACACTGATGACTAGAGTAAAGTCTGCTGAAAATTCAGCAATTTAGAAATTGTATAAATTGTTTTATAATATTTCACAATATAACTGCTTTACTGTATTTCTGATTAAATAAATAAGCCTTGGTAACCATAATATACACAGACAGATTTAAAATTTTAAATTCACCAATGTCAAAGTCTTTAACAGCATTGATCTCCGATATTGTTAAATGATAATGTATGCTTAGGCAGAAGCCATAAGTCAGTGTGATTTCAGTTTTATGAAAAAATAGATCAAAGTAACGTATCTGATTTGAATCGAAGAACTACAACTCCCATAATCCTGAAATGGGAAACTCTTTAAATCAAACAATCATAGAAGCTGCTGTTACCATAGAAACAAAAACTGCATTGAGAGCAGTGATCTCCTATGAACAATTGGAAATAACACATAATCATATTTGCTTAATTAATATATTGTTTTTTTTTACTAATAATCAATCTTTTTTTTATGTACTATCGATTTTTCTTTGATTATGCCATTCACAGTGCTTAATCGGTTGAGCAATGTTTTACAAAAGATATCAAGTACACATTATTCACCTTTGTCTTGTCTCTTGATTTTCAAACACTACATAATCTCAAAGCTGATTGATTTGGTTCATGCTTTAGAGCACTAAAAATGAATGGTGATACTTCAGGAATTAAAAAGTGGGCGGTGACTACTGCATTGTAATTTAAATTAAAAATATCTTACGATTGGCTTTTTCTGCAAGTGACAGGCTTATACACAATTCTACCCGGACATGCAATTCGTCTTTTGCTGGAAACATGTCAACATTGTGCCTTGTCACATTAGGAGACCATGTTAGCAAATCATTTATGTCCGAGCTGTGACCTGGAAGTTAGCTTGGCCACATTGAGCCCTGGCACATGCAAATTTACATCCTGTATGAAAACTTAAACAGCTGGGCATTTGTAGCCTACAGTATGTGAATTTCTTAATTGAGAATTTGTTTGTGTCAAAGGGTGTTTGCAATTTAAAAAAATAGAAAATCTAGTTGCTGAGTTCAGCTTTCTAGACTTTAGGATTGGTGATGCATGCTGGGAAGCCAGAGGGCAGTTTATTCCTCTTCCACTCTTGAAATGAACGACTGCAAGCTGATATATATCCCAGGGACTCACTCTCTCTCTCACTCACTCTGTCTTTTATTTCTAATATCTGTCTTATATTTTTCACACTTTCATTCATTCACCTTATTCTGCCCATTCTGCTTTTCAGTTTTTAAAGGAGAGAGAGAAACGAGGGAGAACATGTCTTAAATAATGAAACAGGCTGAAGGGTAGACTCGGTTATCTGTGCAGACAACCCGGCCCCTCAGGATTTCAAACACACATGCATGCACTCAAACACACACAGATGCTAGTTCACAGAAACATTGACCATGAAAGAGAGAGAGATACTGTAGGTGTTCAGATCTGTTTTATTTAAACTGATTAGACAGTTGATGTTGACTGTATGTACAATATGTACACGAGCAGAATAAATTTCAACGCTGACCGGTGTGTACTAAGTAATGTCTTGAAAATGTAAAAACTACAGGTTTCTATGAAGATTAGATACTGTAGAACTGTATGTACAGTATCTAAGTTTAAAAACTATAAAAGTCAATAGAAAGTTCCCGCTGGGATGGAAAAACAAACATGTGTGACTGCATTGAAATCATAGGGACCGATAAGGACATGAAACTATTGTAACCATAAAAGATGAACCATAAAATCTGACTAGCGATGCGTAAGACAGATCCTGATTGAGGAAGTGAAACCTAACCAGGCGACCCGGCTCTTTTCTACTTCTAGAAGAGCATCAGTTGAGGCGCTAACTGTTGTTTGTCCTGGCTGGTGTTCACGTCACTTCTAATTGTCTCATTGACCTTCAGTCATTAGTGTTGGAAGAGACGTTCATCGGATCTTCAGCTGCCCACGGCTAATGTCAATGAATATAATCAATCATATTCTGTCGCAGAGAATAAGCCAGGTGTCAGCTGCGCATCGGTGAGCAAGTGCTCCGCTTGAGCTGTGCATTAACATAGATATGATGGTATAGCTTCCTGCAATTTCCATGAATATTCAAGCAGGTTTAAGATGACTAACTAGCTGGTTTATTTTTGGTGTTAGCTGGGGAACCAGTAGAACTGATGGGCAAGATAGTTAGACCAGCAGGGTTTTGTTGGTTAATCAAACTAAATAGCCCATGGGTGATTGTTGTAATAAAAACTGTTAACTATGTGCCTTTTTTGTATTCATTTTCTGTTTTTCAGAAAGAAAACAATAAAAACGCTACTTGCATTTAAAGGAATTGTTTACCCTTAAATGAAAATTCTGTCAAAACCTGTGAAACCCGTAACCAATAAGACCTTCATTCATCTTCGTAACATAAATTAAGATATTTCTGATGAAATCCGAGAGCTTTCTGACCCTCCATCGATAGAAATGCAACTATCATTTTAAAGGCCCATGAAAGGTAGTAAGGACATCGTTAAAATAGTTAATGTGACATCAGTGGTTCAATTGAATGATATGAAGCTATGAGAATACTTTTTGTAAGTAATACTTATTTGAGTGTGCATTCAAGATTGCACCACGATGCATGCGCTTGGTGCTGCTGATGCAGGAGTCAGCATTCTGATATAGAACCCAGATATGCTGTGCCTTGTTTACAAGCAGAGGAATGCACACGCATGCATCATTGTACTTCCGTGAATGTGTGTAATAGACACAGAAGAGAAGAATTTGTACAATTTTCACAATGTCCTTACTACCTTTTTGAGCCTTGAACGTGTTAGTCATGTTGCTGTCTATACAGGGTCAGAAAGCTCTCGGATTTCTTCAGACATATCTTAATTTGTGTTCCGAAGATGAACCAAGGTCTTACATGTTTGAGTTTGGTGAGTAATTAATGACAGTATTTCGTTTTAGGCCGAACTATCCCTTTACCTAAATTCAAGTTTACTTTCATCATTCACGTCATTGTCTCATGTTTACTTTATAGAATATGTTTGGGAGTGTTCATTAATCAGCTAGCAAAGCGAAATAAAAAAAACACTTTGCCTATGTTCAACACTAGGGAACCAACAAGCACACCAGCATGCAATGAGAACAACCAATGCTGGTTGTTTCAGCAGAGCTGGGGCCATTTTGCAGGATTTTATTTTACGTACAGCTAAAATAGGGTTTTGAATAAGTTGATGAGCACAAACACAGCTACAGCTTTATAATCATTCAGATGCACACACAAGCGTGCAACTAATTTGCAGTGTTTACTCAATCACCTTCTAAAACACGCCCGACTAATACAAACAACCCCCTTACATATACACACAGTCTCCAGATACCGTACATACCTCTCTAGATCTCTAGTAAGACAGTTTTTGAAAAGCTTTATTCTAAAACAAGAACTCTCTGTATCAATAAAGTCTGAGATGCTCCATTAATCAGACTGATTAAGGTCCGGCACTAAATCTTACTTCCATTACTGATTCGAGGCCAGACAACCATCACTGCTGCTGTATAATTACAGCAAAGAGATGCTACGTCCTTTTACTGTTCAATAACGCAATTAGACTGAAAAAGGGCTTTCATTAATTTTAAGCGTCCTCTGGCCGAACTAACTTGCATTGCTTCGCTAAATTCAGCAGTAATACCTCTTATTAAACCTTTGAGTCAAATGCGGATATTCAGTGGGATTGTTTTGAAATGTGATTATTTGAACAGATTTGTGGAATTTGAAGATTTCATGTGTGAAGTCTAGAGTCATGAGTACATCAGCAGAGATTACAACAGCAGGAGGAAACGTGTCATTTCTTTTGTTGCTCTCTGTCCTTTTAGCAGCCTTGTAATTGCTAATAAAATGCTATCTTTAGCTAGCTAATGTTATCTTGAGTTTCCCTACAATGGCTGCAGTGCTGTTTATGGGTGGAATGAACATTTTGGTGTTAAATTGGATCCTTCTAGTGTGCTGCAGAATAATAACACTAATGTAATGGAAAGATGCTATCAGTATAAGTTAAGTTTATTTTATGCAGTTGACCTTTTATTAAGCTCCTACTGTCTTGGTTTGTGTTGCTAACTCTATAGGAATGTGCCGAAAAGAGGTTCATTTAAATGAGCTCACAAATTAGCTAAGAATATTTGATTACCATTCCTAGACAGGTTGGAAGAAATCATGAAATTGTGAAAGAAGTGGTAAATTAAGCACTCTTAAAAAGCAAAGAGACTGCGAATCTTAGGAAAATGCTTATCACAGCCATTTGAAAGCGATTACAAGTGGTAACATCAGTGTAAGTGAACACAACTTTTTCTAATGTTTCTACAACATACTCACTTAGGATAGGATTGGGGATTACATTAAGGGTTTAGGTGGAGGACAGATTTAAGGTTAGGGTGCTCATTGTGTCATTGTCACCCTGGGGATGGTGTAACACGAAAAGAGCAACACTCGTAGAGCGAGAGACTGTGTTTGCTGTGTGTGTGTGTAGACAGCTCTGCTCCTTTTATAACTCATTCCCTGCAGGGTGTGGCCAGGACAGGCAAGGACGGCCACCCGCCACACACACACACATTGTGCTTGGGGTCTTGTGTCTGTGTGATCTGAATATTGTCATGATGTGTTGAGACCTTCAGTCACTCAAACTGCTCTGAGTCAGAAAGCATCCAATGACATAGATCTTCCTCCTCTCTCTCCTTGCTTCATCTCTATCTGGTTCTCTCTTTCTCTGTTTGCTGAGGGCAGGTTGTCCAATCCACTAAGAGGACAGAGACACTGATAAGTGTGTGTATCTGTGTTTGTGTGTGTCCTTCCCGATGGTTCCTGTAGTCTGAGGTCTATATCCAGTTCTGTCAGCTGAGGCTTAGACCAGCTTTAGTTTGGTTAAGCTTCAGTCTTGCACTGTGAGTGAAACGTGACTTAACCTTGGATGCTGTAATTAAAGAACAAAGGAAATCATTCACTTTGTCTTGGTTTCCAGTAAAATTAAACACTACATAAACGAGATGCATTTACTTGAAGCAAATTTCTTTTTTACATACACTATATTTCGGTACCGTATTTGCTTATTAGCAGAGATTTCATTAATATATCTGTATTAGTCATACTGGAAATATATCAATTGATTTAGGATATTTAATTGTGCATGCTCATTTCCTTGTTTTCTTCATTTAGATTACCTTTGCCACCATGTAAAAATAGTGTAGAATTGTATTATTGGTAATAATATTAGCAATGGATAACATACAATACTACATTAATATATAATTCACTCTTTTATCAGACATACTGACATGCTCCTGATGTTATTGTGCAGGATTCATCAGTGTTCATTTATTTCAAGAAACATATAAATTATGATAAATTAACTTGTAATAAAATAAAAATTAACAGTAAAAACTTTTTTTTTTATAATAATAAAATCACATCCCACCCTGCATATTTTTCTCAATGAATTTCCACTCGGCTCACTCTGGAAAATGTTGAATTAAAGAAGAAAATCTGTTGAGAATGCTGTTTTGACTTTAAAATGTCGCATTAATTTTGCTGCTTTTCAGATCTGAGCATATTTTCCCATCTGTGGTTACTGGAGTTGACTCAGTCATCAGTCCTTCCATCATTCCTTCTTTTCTGTCTCTCTCTCCCTCCTTGAGTGAGAAAATGGCAAACGGATTTACAGCTCCCACAGTAATGAGTGTGAACTGCCGTAAGAGCAGGCCACAGCAGGGGGGAACTGGGGAGAAGAAAAGAAACTAAGTAGGAGTGAGGGAATTAAAAAAAGAGATGGAGAATTAGCATATCCATCTTCGTTTTTTCTTATTAGTGCTGCTGGTGTTAGTGGGTTTAATGGCCTTGACTCTGAATGTGAGAGACCCCTGCTGTCCATTTCTTTGTTTGACTAATTTTGGCAGGCAGTGAGGAGAACAGCTCTGGTCCTATCCAAAAAGGTCATGAGGGCAGAGTCAGGGCTCACTGTAAAGATAGTCGAGCTGTTTTTGAACATTAGGTTGTCCAGCTCAATCGGGTCTTCGCTGGTCAAGGTGTTCTTCCAGCTCTACCTGGAGATAGATTTAGAAGGTCAAATTTTGTTTTAGAACATAGTCCCTGTCAGCCTAAGGATAGAGTACACTACACAGATTTTACCCAGAATTTAGCTTCAGTTTGCAGTCTGAACAAGCTAGTTGCTGGACGTAAGAGCAAGTCTAAAGATTTTGACAAGTTGGATTTTAAACGATTATATGAGTTCACTTCCAGAATAAAAATGTCCTGATAATTTACTCATCCCCATGTAATCCGCGATGTTCATGTCTTTCTTTCTTTAGTCAAAAAGAAGGTTTTTTAGAAAAACGTTCCAGGATTTTTCTCCATATAGTGGACTTCAATGGGAGCCAATGGGTTTGCTGTTTCAATATAGCCTCAAAGGGCTCTACAAAATCCCAGCTGAAGTATAAGATCTTATAAAGTGAAATGATCAGTCAATTTCTAAAAAAATTAAAATGTATATACCACAAATGCTCACAATACATTGACTCTGCGACTTCACATTTACATGATAATGTTGGAAAGGTCACTTATATTCATACATACATACATTTATGGTAAAAAAAGTATATACATTTTTACTTTTTCGTTAGAAAATTACCAATGGTTTCACTAGATACGACCCTTATTCATCTGCTGGGAAAGTGTAGTGCTCTTGGAAGCTGCATTGAAACTGCTACTTGGACCTTCAACCCATTGAGGGGCACTTCAGACTATGATTGCATCCAGTCGGAGGATGTCAAACATGTTGGATATTTTGAGCTGATTTTAGAAAACATTGTTTTAATGTGCCATTTGTCTCCTAGCAGCAGTTTTACAAATCTGTCCAAAGTTGCTTATTGTTTTAAAATCTGTTTAGATTTGAAAAGTTGTGCATATATTTAACCATTTAGTCAATATGGTCTTTAATCAGGTTGACCAAGATGGTCTTTAAAATAAACCATCTGCTATTCCAGTTGATCAATTAAACCAATTTGGGCCGGCTCCAAACCACAAGAAATCATGTAAAACCAGCTACCACTCCTGCATTTTCCACCACAACACTCTTGACATCAGCAGTCAAGAGAACTGAGAACAGGGCAATTTAACTCTTCCGTCTGGATCTCCTGATGATATTTGGCTTCTCTTTTTGGATGCCGTTTCACAGAGAAAATGGTTAGGGAGGGCTAGTTAAATGAAAAACAAGAAGGATGACAGATGATGCTGAGGGAGGTGAGCAAGATTGCCGTAAATTGTCAGTACTTGAATCGTTGATGTCATTGTCATCTCCAAATAACCGCTTCTGGTGTGCGTGAGCATGTGTGATCTTTTGGAGTGCGTCATTGCAGCCCTCTGCAATATATTACCCAAGGCACAACTCACATCCCAGAATCCTCTGGTGTTCTGCTTAAAAAAACTGCCTTTTTCTGAGCCCTTACGCACACACATATTTACATACGTGCACATGCCATGTCAGTTTGTGTGAAAATCCCCCGTTTCCGTTTCCTCTCATATTCAGAATCCAATTAAACTGCAGAAGAGCTGTAACCCACTCCACTGAACTGATCCCATAATTCATTTGTATCTTTTAAAAATTAGTCTTTTATTAGTTAACTGTGTCAAACAATCTCTTGACAAAAGACTCGTCCTGGAATTCTGACTACAGCCAAATCAAGAGACGTTCACTGGTGAGACCACAGAGGTGGTTTGGAAATAAGTCAGCCTTAGGTGCATCGGGCTTGGTTAGTCTGATGGACTGACTCAGATCAGTTAAACGCCTCCTCTAAGGCTTCACACATGAAAATGATATGACATGTGACGCTGTGACATGACGCATGGTATGCGGACAGCATTTTGAGTTTTTCAGTGTAAGACATGAGTTCATTAGTAAAAAACGCCCATATTTATTTTTGCACCCTTATTTCTGCTTTGCTCTATGACACACGCCTCGTCCGTATGTCTCCAGAAGCAAAGCGTTCTGGTGGGTGGGCAGAGAGGCTTTCGTTGCTTTAGAAACGCTGTCTAATTGACAGGAAGTCAGAATGTGAAAGATTGCTGTTGTCCATTCTTTTGGGCTTATTTTGGTAAGCGGTGAGGTGATCAGCCTGGCTTTGCTCAAAGGTGGTCCTGAGAGAAGGATGTTCATGGTGAAGTTTTAAGGTGGTCAAGTTATGTTTGGTTAACATTATTGTTAAGTATGTTAACCAGTTCAGCCATGTCTCCACCACTTTACCAGGTTGACCAAAGGAGTGGTCAAATAGGCACAATTTGGCATGTCGCAGTGTTTGAAACATAGCTAACTCAGAAGTCAGTTTCCAACTTTTCTGTTGGTCATTGTGGCAAATTTTCATGACTAATCTGAATTTGTTACGAAGTTTGCATAGAGAAATATTTCACTCTCATACTCAATTCCCGATGGCATGGATTCCTATTGAAATTACTGGATTTTGCCAAGAAAATTCACCAGTGTTAAATACAACCACATCTTAAGATGGTCTACAAGTCGAGAAGCTGGTAGACCGTTTTAGACATCTGCTAGTGTGCTTAAAGGTACAGGTTGTACCTTCAGGTTGTATGAGTAGATTACATGCAAAGTCAATGCAAAGACGTGATCAGACTATGGATCAGACACGATGCGCCACTCTTTCTAGTTGAAGTTTGTCGCAAATGTTCTCATGATTTACAAGTAGTTGAAAACATTAGAGATATTTTTAGTAATCAGCTGGACAAAATATATAACACTAGCCTAGTGGTTTTTTGATATTTTACTGTAAATATCTTACAAATTGTACCTGTAATGTTTAAATTCACAAATACATTTGTGTGGTTCTGTTATTTTCTATCAAAAACTTGAAATCACACCAACTTAAATGTCAAATTTATAGAATGTAATATATATATATATATATATATATATATATATATATATATATATATATATATATATATATATATATATATATATATATATTTGTTTAATAAATAACAATTAGTGTATTTTATTTATAATATTAAAACTATCAAAAACTAAACTGATCTTTAATGGGTACAAAACTAATACAGCTAATGTGCAACCAGATGTTGTATTCTAGTCACTAATAAATTTATTTGTTCCATAGATTAAAGTAATTCATTGCTTGAAGAATTCTGGTACTGCAACTGATTAATCATCTAAACCAGCTCAGACCCGCTGGAAAATATGTAAAATCTACTGCCACCAGAAGCTTGTTTTTTTCTGGATTTTCCAGCATGGGATTCCAACACTTCTGAGAGCATTAAAGCAGGTCTCAGATCAGAAGTCAAGGTCATAACAGTGTTTTGAATGAAGAACGGAGCAATGTTGGTGGAAAAGATGTTTGATTGTAATGGACAAAAATCCCCCATAGATTGTACATTAGAATGTCACAAATACGCACACACACACTTAGCAAAAATGCCATGGTTGTTATGGTGAAGCTTTGATGTGCGCATCACGTTTGGACTCTTTTATGTCTTCCCTCACTCCTTCCCTTTTCCTTTTATCTGCTGTAGTTCTTCTCCAGTTATTCACTCTTTTTCTCCAGTCTGCCTGTAACAATGCTCACACACTGAGAAGATAGAATATTGGTGTGACATGAAAGTCATTAAGGGTGTACTCACACTAGGCACGGTTGCCTTGAACCGAGCCCGAGCGTGATTATCCCCACTCCCCCGCTGGCCTGCACTCACACTTGCACTAAACTTTCCGGGCCAGAGCATGCTTACGTCATGTGCGAGATAACGGAGAAACCCACTTTCTCTAATATTCTGCTTAAAAAAAAATTGTGTGAGAACACCTTAAGAAATCTACACCAGTTTGAAACACAAAACACAAAAGTTTTTTTCAACAAATGTTTAGTGAAAAAAAATATATTATATACAGTATATATAGCACAAATATCATATACAGTAAATATATAAATTATACAGTAACAGTGGGACACTGGTAAATATAAATTAAAATTGTAATTGAGTAAATCTAATTGTATATCTACTTATTCTCAACATAATGTGATTCGTGACAGTAACTTAGAAAATTATATTTCAAATCAAAAGCTTTATTTCAACAATTATGTATAATCTTGTATGACTGTGTGTGCATACATTTTGCATATGCTTAAATTACCATCTAATCATCACTGTAAAGTGTCCATTCACTCAGTTGGAACAAAGGGAGGTGGAAATTGAATATTTCTGTCTCTCCACCAGCAGAGTTATGAATCAGATCCTCTCTGATATTCGCTTATCTTCCAGTTTTAAGGCCAGCCCTCAGAGGCACCACAAATTCTATGGGTCAGGCTGTTCTGGCTTTAAGAGGTCAATAAAAATTTGTTTACTTGTTGTTTCGTCTTCTTGCACTGAAGATGTGAACTGAAAAACAAAATGTATATTTATGTGCTTATACGTTCACACATATACATGCATTAAATTGAAGGTGAATTGCACCATGCAAATTGTGTTTATCATGACCTGTTGCCATGTTATCTGATTTGCATAATTAAAACAATGGAGATGGTCTGTGCAAATGAATTTTTAGTGAATCAGCAAGAAGGTCATTTCACCTGACCCCATATAAAATTTTCAACACTTGTCTTTAGAATTCAATTTAAATAATTTAAGTGCCAGAGAATGCACGTGGGCACTCAAATCCCAGTAACTGTTACTCAGTAACATCTCCGTGTGTGGAAAGATTTATTTGATTGCTAAATTCTGTTGATACATTCATTAGACTCATGTTTCAGGGACTGATTACATTTGGGCTGGAATTAGCCGTTGCTCCGGTTTCATGGAAAAGAGTCTGGGATATTTTGAGAGGGAATGGAAAATGTCGGAATCCCCCAGGAATGTCCAGACATCCCCTAAACACACACATACACACATACAGTTCTCACAGAAAAAAAAGTAAAAAAAAACAAAAGGGAAACCAAATTGTGTTATGACCATTATATGTTTGTAATTTGTCCATTTCTTGATTGAGTTCTGTGTTGTGTTAATTAAAAAAACTACAAAAGCAGCAAAACAAGCACAGTAATCTTCACCATCATTGGCATTCACCAAATTTACAGAATGTTTAAAGATGACTAACCCTGATTAATCTCTCTCTCTCTCCCTGTCTGTCTCACTCTGTGTCTCTCTGTCTCTTGCTGGCACAGCTTCTTGTTTTGAAAAGCTACATAAACTTCAGCATTTTTTCCATGACTTCAGTCTTTTTTGTACACACACACACACACACACACTCACTCACTCACTCACACACACACACACACACACACACACACACACACAGCCCCCCTGTGAAACTTCTTTGTCTGGTGTTGCCCAGAGTGCATGAGTTTAAATAATGGAGCAATGTCACCCGGGCAACAAGACCCCCAGAGCCCATCTCTGTTCGTCCTCTGACCAGTGTTTTTGCCTTATGGAACATGGAATCCAGTGTGCTTGTATGTATATGTTTGTATCTGTATAGCCATCTATTTACAGACAAAAAAAAATTGTTTATTTAATCAAAAATAATGTCATAAATGTTTGTGTTAAGGTTTTTGAGTACCATCTGCAGTGTATGAACATTCAAAGCACGCAAATGCCTCCTTCGTCTTAAATGTGTTCGAATAGCTAAACCGTTTCTAACCTCATTTCAGTGGTTCCCTAAAATGACATCAATCAAATCACACAGCTCTTACATGCCAATACATGGGACTTCTTGTATGTGTGTCTGTGTGTGTGTGTCACGGGTTTACCGTCTAATTGAATCAGGTGATGTAGAAGCAGGAGGGATTACAAGACTATTAAAATGCAAGGGCGAGAGAGAATATCCAGTATAATAGAAAACAGCAGCAGGAGAGGTGGACGGACACAGTGTTATGATGATAAAAGTGGAAAGCATCGAAGCATGTAGACAGATGAGAAGAAAACATGTGTTGTCCTGTAAAATCTGATGCTGTTTGATCCAGATGGTTGTCTCAGAAATGATACCCTGCCGTAGAAGAACAGCAGAGAACACACACAACTCCTCCACACCACATGAAAATGGGGTCGAGGCACTGCTGTTTCGTTGAAGTCCATATGAGGCAAACTCTCTCTCTCTGTATCCTCCACTTATCTATTTGTAGACTTTATTTCATTCCTCTCCCTCTAGTGAACTTCCAGACTCTCTATGTGGGTCCATGTCAGGAAGATGAGGATTTTGTGTGTGTGTGTGTGTGTGTGTGTGTGTGTGTGTGATTTTCTGTAAATGCAAACCTGGCAAACTGTCAGAGCAGGTTTTCCTGGGACCGCAAGACAAATCTAACTTTGGGAACTTCAAGAAATCCCCCATGAGAAATGATCAGAATAACTGTTCGCACACACACACAGACAGAGACACCCATATACATTTTGTGGAAATATTGATCATCATGTCTATTTTTCTACTTCATGAACTGTTTATAGTTTTATGAGTTTATCTGGTAGTGTACTCTAGGAGAAGGATGTGGGGAAGGATAGGCGGGTTTGGGTTACTGAAGGTAAAGGAGTTGTTCAGACATGAGACACAACTCAAGACCCTCCAGCTGTCAAAAGGGCTTCTCACAATCTGCACCCATTTATTTTGAAGTGGACTGTAAGTACACTCTTTCTAGATTAGTTTGTGGTCCAACCAAGACATACAATTGCCCAGTGTTATAATTAGTTGGGAATATTTTTTAAGTAGGGAACAATTGTCACCATTAACTAGCTGCTTATTAGCATGCCTGTTATTAAAATATTGGAAAAATTCAAAACAAGCAGCTGACAAAAGTCACACTAAATGTCAACTATTCAGTCAGTGCTGAGATGCCATGGTCAGAACCTTGTTTCCGCCTCTCTTTCGGTCTCGTTACTCTGCCAAACGCCTCTGTAGGCTGTTAATTAAATTAAATTACAGACCTGTTAGCTCAGTTATTCATGAAACCCTAGAACATTGAACACAAGTCCAACCAACACACAATGAAGATGCGGACGTGAGATAGAGAAGCGTAAAGAGAAAGACATGTTGGGGGGGGGGGTATGTGGATTTTTTGGATAAGTTTGGTCTCTGTTGGGACAGTGCATGTGTGAGTGTTCGGATGTGGGTTTTGTTTTGTGCTATTGGATGTGATTTTTGTTTTGTGTGCCTGGGATTTGGTTTTTTTATTATTTAGCAGGGATGATGCATTGCTTTAGAGAGAGCGAGAGCGACAGAGAGAGAGAGAGAGAGAGAGAGAGAGTAAGAGAGAGACTTAATTTCTTGATGTTGGTTTTTTTTCCATTAAAGAGACTGATGTTCCTGCCTCTGCTCTCAAAAAGTCAATTAACCAGAAAACAGAGCCTATTGACAGTTGCCATGGAGAGAGGAGGCGTGGCTACCGGGAACAGCCCTGATAGGTTGTCCTTTCAACAATATTAGTTAGACAGTGTTTGACTGATCAGTTGGTCATGTTATTAATGTTTCGTGCTGCATGTGCTTTTTTTAGTAATGTCTGAGAAGTTTATCTTTGAATATAAGGAGGAAAGTCCAAGAAACAAAAGTCCCTATTTATCAAGGATATTCCATAGATTGTTTTATTTAAAGGTTTACTGCAGACCAAACCTAAACCTAAAATACATTTTTTTAGGATTTAAAATAAACATTTTTCACTTTTTAGCTGTGAAAAATAAACTTTATTTATTTGCAAATTTTTGATTTCTTGCTTATTGGAATGATGCTCACACTTGAAGACGTATCGCACAAGTATGCATACTAGAAGCAAGTGTGCATATTAGCCGAGCGTTTTGGTCACACCTTATTTCCATTCCATTTCTCACTATTAACAAAACACTAACAACAAATTTTGATTATTAATAGTTAGTAAAGTGGTTGTTAAGTTTAGGTACTGGGTAGTATTAGAATGTAGAATATGCAGAATATGTTCTTTATAAGTACTAGTAAACAGCCAATATGTTAATAATAGACATGCTAATAATCATCTAGTTAATAGTGAGAATTGGTCTCTACACTAAAGTGTTACCAGCTTTTTTGAATACTACATCTCAAAAGAATAAACACAGTAACAAGATCGTGAGTTGTGTAGTGTGCATTTGGCTTTGGAAAACTCATGCAGTTGTGTTATGATTCTTTCACAACTGAACAGCTAAATGTCAACATTGATCAGCGTTAAACAACAGAGGGGATACATATAGAGAATACTTACACAAATTTAACAAAACACATAAAAAAAGTGCCTGATTTGACAGTCGTAGCGCTCTTATAGCTGTCAGTTGCTGCAGCTGGGCCGTGATTGGCTCAGAGCTGTCATGCAGCATGACAGCTCCTCCCACTCAGCCCCTCCGCTGTCATTGGTGCTGTCACACCGATGAGCCATATGGGAAATCTCCGGATCTGAGGAAGTCTGAGGGGTGGTCGGCAGGGAATGCATCCACGGCGGAATGACGTGCGCAACAGCGATTAACACATCGTCAGTTTGCCGAGTGACATTTGTGGGAATTTTTTTGACCTTGTTTCTTTTTTCTCATATCCACCATGTGTTTTAAATTGACAAGGGTGACTGTGGACTCACACCGGCTGGCGCGTGCGTGAGGCCCTGAGAGAGCAGCGATGCGTCTGGCATCCGGTTTAGTGGAACTTTAAAGTGCCTGACTGCTTGAGGGAATCTGGGATGAAGTTGATCAATGACTTCACACATTAATGTCACACTGACACGCTCACTCACCGAGGTAGACGCTCCGTATCATTCCACAACCATTTCGGTGTTAAATGAGGAAATGTTGAGAGTGTGCGTGTGCATGTGGGTGTTTGAGATGATATACTGGTTTAATTTCATGGGTTCTCTGTGCCTGGAGCTCCACTGTTAGAGTCAGAGAAGAAAAATAAGAGATGAAATGAAAAGGTCAAAGCAGTGCGTAGAAAGAGAGAGCGAGTTAGCACACAGTCCTGCTAGATAGTATGGGTTACTATGAGAGCATCTTGTCTCTGGTTAATCCTTAATCTGGCTGCACAAGAGCAGAACTCACAGCCACATCTTTATCTGTCATAATCGCACACCAGCTTCATATAATCCCATTATATTGAGCACAATCCAGCTGCCTACCATAATTGAGTCTGAACTGCATGTTCTCAATATACTATGTGTGCCTGTGTGAGTATTTATATGTTAGTGCAGGAGTTTTTTAAGGTTTTTGATGCCAATATCTAGCAGTATGACTGTTCAACATTGGTAATAATTAGAATTGTTTCCTGAGCACCAAATCAGTATATTAGAATGATTTCTGAAGGGTCATGTGACACTGACAGGAGTAATGACTGCTGAAACTTCAGCTTTAGAGAAATTAATTAAAATATATTCACAGAAAATATTATTTTATAAATAGAAAAGTTGTTTAAAATTGTAATAATATTTCACACTATTAATGTTTTTTGATCAAATAAATGCCAAGAAGAACTTTTACAAACATTTAAAAAAATCCTTCCGACCCCAAACTTTTTAACTGTACTTTAACTTCTTTTACACTACTGATTTTATTTGATCCTGATTTTATTTCTGTGCCCCTGGGAGTATGGTCCCACATATGGGATTTAGAAAGTTCGGTGACGTCACATAACTGCCAAATTCAAACTGTGCCTTCACACGGTTGGCTGGCGCTGAGCCAGAGACAGACGTGCACTGCTCTTGAAATATTATCACAACTATGCAGTATTATTAACCACACAATGCATATTTTAGGTTTCAGACATTTAAATACACATAAATACTAGTAAAACAATACATTTAAAGTTTGAAAAATACACGCATATGTCTATGGAAGCAACAATAACAAACAGATGTGCTTTATTCAGATTTTATCAGAGACACATAGTGTAAGTAACTATAAAGTTCACTCATCATCACCCAGTTCACCCGCACTTATTACTTGTATCTCGGGAGAGATTGATGAATTCACATGCTGTAAATCCAACTGACACTCTCTGAACTTCAGCGTGAACAAACATGTTCTTGACATGGTATGCAAGTTTGTGAATATTTTAAATAAAAAAGGAAAAACTCAATAAAAGCGATCCATCTGTCATTCAGTGTTATTGTAGACGCTGTGTGTCACATGACAAGCCTGATGTGTCGCCATGTAAACAGTAAGGGGAACGTTCTAAAAAAAGCTCACTCTGGGGGGACCGCTAGAATATTTTAAACTCACCACTGAAAAGGTTAAACATAAATGTTTTGCTCTTTCTTTAGGGATAATTGACCTCAGTAACCTCAGTTTCCAGACCAGTTCCCATTTCTCTGTAAAGAATTAAGTCAGACATTCTGCAAAATATTTCCCTTTGTGTTCCATGGAAGAAAAAAAGTGGGTTTTCAAAGGGTGAGTAAATGATGTCAGAAGGTGGATCAGTAAATCAAACCATTGGACCAAATGTCATGAGAGCTGTTCAGCAGTGACTCTAGCTGTTAGTATGTTTTAGACAAATCCACGTCGAAACACAGCAAGTAACTCTTTTTTAGTCTTACTAAATGTTCCTATCATCGTGCTCTGCCTGCACACACATACACTCACGTACTCCATAACTCTCTGTGGTATTGTTCATCGCCGCCTGGTTCAATTAAAACGCTGACAGCAGCCACAAAGGAGTGAATTGAATGTTCCAAAAGGTCTTTTTACCATGCCGCCTGAGACACAGCAAGAGAATGAGAGGGAGAGAGAGTCATCAGAAGAGAACAAATGCAAACAGCGTGATTGTGTTCCTTCACAATCAGCCTGATCTCCACTTCTTATCGCTTGTTGCAGCCATGCTAATGCTAATGCTCTCACAACACTTATTCATGCAGCTCCAAGAATGAAATATTATAAGCTCTGTGATTTGTCAATGTGTGTTGATGTGTTTGTGACATTCCCTCGTTCCTTCCAGTGGCTCTGACTTGAGATTGAAGGTCACTTTGGGACTTTTGACCTTACATTAACCTTTTCTAACATCCAGATGTTCCTCTTCATGCAGAGTTGATAAACACTCTTAAAAATAAAGGCACTTCCCAATGCCGTAGAAGAACCTTTTTGTCTAAATGGTTCCATAAAGAACCTTTAACATCTAAAGAACCTTTCTGTTTCACAAAAGGTTATTTGTGGTGGAAGAAAGTTCTTCAGATTATAAAAAGGTAAGAAAGAAATGGTTCTTTAAAGAACGTTTGACTGAATGGTTCTTTGTGGAACCAAAAATGGTTCTTCTATGGCATCGTTATGCCTTTTAAACCTTTTAAAGCACCTTTATTTTTAAGAGTACGTCTAATAAATGTGTCACTCTCAGTTGTTAATCAGAGGTGTAGGAATGTATGAGAGTAGCTATATGTTTGGTCGTCTTCGTGTTGGTGTGTGTGTGTGTGTGTGTGCGTTGTCGTGTTCGTTTAAATACACCCAAGAAGCATTGATATGGAAATGCACCACTGTCGGTCTGCTTTGCATCCTTATTCTTTCTCTCTTCATTTAATGTTTTCTACAATAACAATTTGCATGATTAGATCATTCAGATTATTATGCACCAGCACAACATGATAGATAAAAACATGTACATACACCCCTCCCCCTCACAAGCTTGAGTTTTCATGTGTGTGACAGTCGAGCTTCATCTCTTGGTTCCCAGAGAGTCTAGGGGTGTGTATTTACACAGAGCGCACCAGGCAGAGTAGTAGTTATCTTCTTAAAGGCACAGTTCACCGTAAATTGAAATTCTGTAATTCTGTCAAACATATGTCATACTTGTATAACTTTCATTCTTCTAAAGAACACAATAAAAAGGTATTTTGCTGAATGTCGAAATTATGCTTAAAGATCAGCCACTATAATCGCCAGTGCATTATAGGTAGGGAAGGAAACCCAAAAGCTTATAGCACCTGGTATTCCCAGGCAGTCTCCCATCCAAGTACTAACCAGGCCCAAACCTGCTTAGATTCTGAGATCGGGCATTGACTCTTTATTTTTATTTTTATTTTTTTTGCAAGATTATTAGACAGTTTCCAAAATTTCCAAAAGTACTAACCCGGCGTATTAGATAATTACTGAAAAAAATCTAAAAGTACTAACCTGGCCCAAACCTGCTTAGATTTCGAGATCAGACGAGATCAGGCATAGCCAGGTTGGTATGGCTGAAGCGAAGGAGGCTGCAAAGAGAGGGCATTTAATAACCCAGTACTGTGTAAATTCATATAATGCCTAAACAGTCCATTCGGCAAACCTAAAGTTATAGTTCACCCAAAAATTAAAATTATGTCATTAATGACTCACCTTCATGTCATTCCAAGATATTTTAGATTTAGTCCGAGAGCTTTCTGTCCCTCCATTGAAAGTGTGTGTATGGTATACTGTCCATGTCCAGAAAGGTAAGAAAAACATTCTCAAAGTAGTCCATGTGACATAAGAGGGTCAGTTAGAATTTGGTGGAGCATCGAAAATACATTTTGGTCCAAAAATAAAAAAAATGCCGACTATATTCAGCATAGTCTTCTCTTCCGGATCTATTGTAAGCGCGTTCAAGTGTAGTGATATCCGGTTCCCGAAAGAATCACTCGATGTAACCGGATCTTCTTGAACCAGTTCACCAAATCGAACTGAATCATTTTAAACGGTTCACTTCTCCAATAACGAACAAAATATTGACTTTCTGAAAACTGAAAAAAATGACAGAACTGGGTGAACTATTCCTTGAATGGCTGATAATCTGTACTGCTACAACAACTATTGCAGGTTAACATCCATCTTAGGGTGACAAAGGAAGTGGGTCACCATCTTTCCAAATCATCACTGTGGCTTGGAGCAAGACACTTAGATAGCTCCAGGGGAATTGAAAGTCCTGTCAATTATGGTACTGTAGGTCTATACGGAATGAAAAAGAGCACAGCAGAAGGGAGAAATAAATAGATATTGACCATAAATGACCATAAAGCTGTAAGTGGTGGAGTTCTAAGAGATCTCAAAAAAACAGAACAGTAAAACAATGAACAGGCTAAAAGGCAACTGGAGGTCAGTTATCATCAACATATTTTTTCAGTAATTATCATTTTCAGATGAGGCCAAAGTTTAACCACATTTCCTTTTTACCGGTGGTAGAATTTCTTTTTACAATAGACACAGTTCATGAAATAGTGTGAATGGGAAGCTTTGATCTTGGGTGCAGAGCTACAAATTGGGATTTTCGTTTGAAGCATAACAGATTCTGCTCTTTCAATGCCCATGTCAAATCAAAAAGTACTGTGGTTTGATGTGTCACCACGGGTGTTTATGATTACAATACAAACCCATCTGCCATAGAGGATAAATAACTAAACGGAGCTATTTCAATTTACATCTTGTTATTAGTTTTTGTCAGCAAAAAAAAAAAAAAAATGTGTTTGCTAGTATGGCAGTGCACTCATTCACCCCCTCTCTCTCTTTCTCTCTCAATAAGGCATCTGTGATGCATATATCCACTGATTAAACTGCACACACACTTCATCTTACATACATACTGCTTCGGTGGCTCATTTTGCAGAAAATAACAGAATGAAGGAGATATGTGGTGGATTGTAAGAACAGATGGAGGAATGAGTGGAGGATAATTGTAGCCTCTGTAACCAAGCGGAAAAGAGAAGCAGTTTGGCCTAACAAAACACACACACACATATACTGTGTGTTTCTTACTGCTCATCACAGCTGTTTGGAATGTTTGGCCTTTAAAATGCATTTAGTTCGAATATAGCATGAATGAGCATTAGGGCTGTAGGATGTTGAATATTCATGATATTGGCAACAATTTTGCTGGTGATATAAGTTGTATATGTGATGAATCATGAATATCACAGTGTTTTTAATTACATTTTTTCCTGTTAAAGAATTAACCTCATAATTTTGTATTGTGACTTTTGAGAGCTCTAGATGTATTTTTTTAATAGTCATTAATATTTAATAGGCTTTTTTTTATATCTCAGCCTGGACATTTGGATTTTTTGTCTTGTAAAGCATTTGACTGGATGCAAATCAGTGTTGTGTAGGGTTATCATTAAAATTCATCATTAATATGAATGATATAATGGAGTCACATAAACTGATAGAGGTGGTTAATTTAATACATTTCTGAGAATCTGTTCAAGCTGTCGATTTTAATGATTAATTTACACATGCACGCACATGCATGCTAATGTTTTATTGCTCAAAAATGTTTTCAGGTGTCTCCATGTGGAAATATGTTTTAGTTAATATATGCATGGAAATAATGTTCTTTTTTTTACTCTAAAATTATATTCTGGTTCACATACACAGCAAAGTATCATTCCTTTATTTAGCTTATATTTAATTTTTTTTGTGTGTGTGTGTTTTAACTGTATTATTTATTTATTTCAGCCATATTTGAGTCTACTAAAATAGTTGTATGGTTCTTCTCATCATCCTTTTTAGACACTTCAAAGCAAATATTAAGATAAAGTGGAAATGTCAAGATATCAAAGTACATCAAAAATGATCAAAAGCCAAAAACAATATATTTTAGCTTTATTTCAAAGAGTAAATGAGATGCTAAAATCAGAGCTTAAATGCCGTGCATGTTTTTCAATCTTAGATACCTTCATGTGACTTAACAAGACAGCTAACAAATGTTGCTAAAACATTACATTGTATTTATCAAGCGGACTAACAAGCTAGTTTTGAATTAATTAGCCACAGTAAAAAAAAAAAAAAGCCAATCCTCGACAAACCTGACAGATGGCACAGTTACATGCTCAGCGTGTGGCTGTAGCATTTCAGGTTTGGTAGGAAGCAGTCTGTGAGTGTGCAGTTGTTCCATGCGCCCCCACAACCAGCTGTCAGAGCTAATTCTCATTCAGACTGGACGGTGGAGGTGAGGAGGTGAATTCACTGCTCGCTGCATCCAAGTGGGATAAGTGCAGTGTTTTCCTCTGTCCGTGAAGCATAATGTTTGAGAATTTGAACATATTCTGCCCTTTAAAAGGGGGCTTTAGGTCTGCATGTAGCTGTCATGTGGGCAGTGGGATTGTGGGCTGCATGCTTACAATTTGTACACTTACTGTTTACTGTGCATCATTATGATTAGTGTGTCCTAGATATTGTGAAAAGGGCCAGATTCTGCAGATTGGAATTTTAAGATATGGATCCATATTTGCTGTTTGGGGTAATTTTTTACACAATTCTTTGTGCTTTGAGAGAGAGAAGACATTTATAATGGTACTTTTTCAACATTTTAAATAGTAAAACAAATATATGTTTCAAATTTTGGGGTCAGGTTTATATATATATATATATATATATATATATATATATATATATATATAATATATATATAGTTCTCACCTAGGAGGCTGGATGTATTTGATCAAAAATAATAGGAACGGTAATATTGTGGAATACTTTAGCACTTTGAAATAACTGTTTTCAAACTTGTCTTAAATATATCTTAATATATTTTAAAATATATTAATTAAATAATTTATTAAGTCATGGCAAAGCTGCTTGCTTCAGTGTTCAGTGTCACATGGATCCTTCAGAAATCATTCTATAAAACATTCAAGAAACATTTCATATCATTATCAATGTTAGAAACACTATGCCGCATAATATTTTGTGGAAACCATAATCATTTTTTGGAATTCTTTGATGAATAAAAACTTGAACAGTAGGACATTGTTTATGTAAAATAGACATCTTTTGTAACATTATTTAACACACTTAATCAATTTAATGTATCTTTATGAAACAGAAGTAGTCATTTCTTAAAAAAAAAAAAAAACTTTCTGACCCCAACTTTTGAAAGGTAGCCTATGTAATAAATATGTAATATATCATATTGCATATATTGTACTTTAAGTGCATCTTTTAAATGTAATTTCATGATGTGCCACTATGTTGCAATAGTAATGACCATATTAAAACTACTCAAAAATACAAAAAATGCTCATGTACTTTCCCATTCTCAGAATGCTTAGTACAGTGCACTAGAAGTATATGATTTGGGATGTAGCCTTGGTATTGGGTGAACATGAGGTGAAAGTGACAGCAGCGTGGAAAGAAGCAGAAACTAATGAGTACTCAAGGATGTTTGACTGAGGATAGTAAGATGGACAGAGAGTGAGACACTAATCAGTCCTAAAGAGTTTCTGTGCCAAAATGATGCTCTCACTCATGGACTACAAACACACAGGTTGGCTTATGCAAGTAAGGAGGCATTTTCACCGGAAAGCTGACCGGTGCCATCTGTCAATCAAATGAGTGAAACACTCACCTCACTTCGCTTTATCCCACCCTTTGCCATTTTTCGTTCATTTTAAGTATCTCATTGCTGATTTTGTTTTGTTTTGGCCATGTAGATGGTTGCTGGGATGATGACTGGCCTGTGTTACAACCTGTCATTTGGGGGGTTTTAAGTACTTTCATGTATCTGTGTGTGTGTACGGAAATGTTTAAGCAGTCCTACTTATAGCTGATCAATGGTAACTTACGTAGAGTAGCTGTGCAGTCAACCGGAGAGTGTTTATGTAAAACCAGGTCTGAGTTCAGTTCAAGTGTTAAAAACAGGCACCTTTCTCTTCTGTCATATGATAACATGATCTAGATGTTACAGGTCCACATGCTAACACACACACACACACACACAGACACACACGCTAATGGAAAATGTAGCCTAGTGTGATATATGTGCCCCAAACGGTTCCTGGAGGATTGATTGGACCTTCAGTGGAGCTCTATTGAAAAGTGCCAAACCGCTTCAGAGGTTCCATTTTCATGCAGAGCACCTTCCTTTTACCTTTATTCCTTCTTTCTTCTTTTCTGCCTCTTTGAAAGCCTGCTCCTGTGAAGCCTTCTACCTCCTACAGTTATTACACTACTTTGCTCCCTCCATTTCTTTCTCTCTCTCATCCAGATTTTGGCTTATTCCATGGGCTGGTGTTGCTGGATCAGCCTGTGAATAAAAAGAATTGTCTAAGGTTATGAATTACGTGACTCCTAACAATGTTTGGAGCTGTCATTCATTCTGCATTAGGGAGAGAGAGAAGCATCAGACGGCTGGCACTGGTGTTGATCACTGCAATTTGACCTTTAAGATGGAGGTTTTGAGTAGCACAAAGACACAGTCGTTTAGGAGCTGGATGGAGGTGGTCATTACATAATCAATATTTCAATCTTTTCACTTATCGAACAATAGTCCATCCTTGACCAATCAGCATCTTTGAACCCAGAGTAGGACTGTAGAGTAAACTGTAATTTAATATGTATGTTTTTCATTCCAGAAATGTGCATGATATGAATACATATAAGTGTGTGAGAATGTTTGTATATGTGTTCTTGCACAGACACAGTTTAGGAGCCTTGTCTTTTTGCAGTTGTTATTGAAGTACAGGTCTGTTTTTTGTCATCTGTCCTCTCCTGTTGATTTTTTTTTTTCTACTAGTCTCTGTCTCCTGATAGCTTCCTTGGCTTTCCAGACAACCTTTTGAAATGAAAAAAAAAAAACCCTGAAAAAAACTGAAGATTTTATAATGCATTGGTGTGTGTGTGTGTGTGAATTTCTCTGAGTAATAGTGTTTTGTGTGTATGTGTGTGTGTGACGGTTTGTGTGTGTGTGTGTGTGTGTGTGTTTGTTGCTCTATGACTAATAGCTCTGTGTGTGTGTGTGTGTGTGTGTGTGTGTGTGTGTGTGTGTGTGTGTGTGTGTGTGTGTGTGTGTGGGCAGGTGGTACAGTAACAGATGCAGACTCGAAAGACGCACACACAGTGAAAGAGTGAAGGAGGAAGGAGAAGAAGAGGAAAGAGTTATTGAAACATGCCAGTAGGGAAGGACTAAAGAGGGAGTGATTACAAGTTTTCCATTGAAAACTTGAAGTGGTGAAGTTTTAAAGTTCCCCCGGTGGCCTTGGAAAATGAGTTGCTATGACTTCCCTGAACCTTCAGGAAACAAACAGCTCGATGACATCAACATAATAGAACGGAATCGGATTGGCTTTGATTTGATTGACGTTTGCTAAATCCCACCTCTCATCAAAGTTCTTTGATTCACAAAGACCAGTTTTTCAGTCCATGTACCGCATCTTTCTCTAACCGTGATGAGATGGAGGGTGTCAGAGTTCTGCAGCAGGTTAAATTAGTTCAGTGGTCTGTGAAAACAAAAAGACAGTGGGAGGAATGCGGACCTGATTAGCATAACCTATTAATTATGCATTAAATGCTCCAGTATGCACTCCGAAGTACCATTACTTGTCATTTAGGAGATGCTTTTACCAAAAGCACATCACAGTACATTGAGTGCATGGACAGTCTCTAAAGCAGAGCTTCTGCAGTGTGCCCCTGCTGGTAGATGTCGGTATTACACCATCATGTGGAGGAAAAAAGCATGTTTTTCCATCAGCCACTGATGAGTAACCATGTATTTAGATGAAATAAAAAATGTGCCATTTTTGCCCAGTAATTCAATCAATTAAGTTAAGTTTTGCTAAATGTCAAATTAACCATTAAATAACTATTTGATATTAGTAATGGGGTTTTGATTCATCTCAGTTACATCTTTTGAGTCCATTCAGTAATAACAAAAATTGCTCTGATTCATTCTGCAATTCATTTAGTTACTTGTTTTGTGAATTACATGATTGTTCGTGACCGATCTCATGATTTATCATTCTAAGTTGCATGTCAACGTGATCTACTAAGAGACATGAGAAATAGTGTGACGTGTGGATTTTCGAAGCAGATTATTTTTGTCAGCTTCCTGGCATCTAGATGTTTTACTATTTCAATATACATTAAAAATAATTTATTACATATTTTAAATTAAATTTAAATTACATTTAAATTAAATTTATGCATTTAGCAGACGCTTTTATCCAAAGCGACATACAGTGCATTCAGGCTATCAATTTTTACATATCCTGTGTTCCCGGGGAATCGAACCCCCAACCTTGCGCTTGCTTGCTTGCTAGCGCAGTGCTCTACCAGTTGATCTACAAGAACATATTTTGCATATTTTCAAATGCAATTTATGTCAGTTTCTCTCTTAACCAGTGGCACGGGTTTGAGGCAGAAGTAGAGAACTGTCAGATGGAAAGTGTGATTGGAGCGTTTGTAGAAAGCTGTTTATTCTAGTAGACTCATTCCTCTCTCAGTTGCATTATTGGCTCTATCAGTAGAACGGTGTGAATGGCCTCAGGGTCTCCAGGCCTGTCAGTCTGTTCCTGTTTGTCATTATTATCACACTAATGAGTCGAATTTTCTCTTAAGCAGTTGTGCTTGCCTTGCACAAGATTCAGCTCATTTATCTTTCCTCCACTTCACAAAGTCATTACTTCCTGTGGCAGAGGTGTTACAGCCACATTTGTCTGATGTTGACATGACTTGAGGTGAGCATGAGGATCATCTTTGGTGCTAACAGGAGCAGCAGGGTGGAACGAGGCCTCATCTCAACGTGACTCGAATCATCTGAGGGGCTGCAGGCCGAAGCTGATGGGCCTCATCTGTTCTCGATCCTTGCTGAATTGTTTGGAAATTAGGTGGGTAATGATCTGGTGGGATGGGACTCTACTCTGTTTGATTTGTGTCTTGTCAGTTTGTCTTGAATTCAGCGTGGTCTGGTTAGCCAAGTCTCTGCTGAATGTCCAGTAGCTGCTGGGGTCTCAGTTAAGTGTGTGTGTGTGTGTGTGTGTGTGTGTGTGTGTGTGTGTGTGTGTGTGTGTGTGTGTGTGTGTGTGTGTGTGTGTGTGACAGACAGTTATGTGGAATATGCAGCTCCGTAGTAAGTGTAATGCGAGGAAAAGTGGATATCGCTGCTCTTCCCAGAAAAGAAATCCAGAGTGAGTGCTGGAACAAGAGAGAGAGAGTGAGATTGCTGTTATTTGACCTCTAGTAAATATATGATGACTTTTTTTTTTGCTAGGATGTAGGAGTATGAGTGTGTGCAATAGAGCAGCAAAACAGAATTGGAAACCTCTGCAAATCCTTCAACAAACTGATCTAGAGACACTTGATAAGGAGGATCAAACACACACACACCCTCTCACACATATCAAGCATCTCCATATGTATGTAGAGCAGCTATTGGAGTCAGTTCTAAAGCTCTTATTCTGGGTGGTACACACTGTTTCTACAGTGACAGTGGAGCTGATATATGTGGGATCTTTAGAGGAGGAGAGGTCAAGAGGTCAGAGCTGAGAAATGCCTCCTTATATGGGCATCCTGAGAATGCAGCAGAGGAAAAAGTCTACAGCACTATGAGTGTGTGCGATGAATATCTATGCATCTGTCTGTCTGTCTGTACTGTGCTGTTAGACATTTATTGGATATATATGTTGGAAATTTTTTAAATCATTATAATTTATATTTCTGTAGCATCTTGCTGAATACGCCATCCATCGTGAAATTTCATGTTGCTCTAAACAAATTAAAATATTTGTGATGAAATCCGAGAGCTTTCTTACCCTCCGTAGACAGCGACGCAACTACCACATTCAAGGCCAAGAAAAGTAGTAAGAACATCATTAAAATAGTCCATGTGTTTCGACCTTAATGTTATGAAGCTATGAGAATACCTTTTTTGTACAAAGAAAACAAAAATAACAGTTTCTTGACTTCTGTGTCAGCCTTCGACACACATACGTCTGTCATGAATGCGTGTTAAAGACTGAGATGGAAGAGAATAAATTGTTGAACAAAGTTGTCATTTTTGTTTTCTTTGCGCAACAAAAAGTATTCTCGTAACTTCATAAACATAAGGGATAGTAATTAATGTTAGAATTTTCATTTTGGGGCGAACTATCCATTTAATAGAAAATGTAAAACTTTTCTTTCTTTGTTTCCTTCTTTCTGTTTTGTCTGTCGTTTTCTGGACAGGTCTGAATGTCTTGTTGTGAACTAGATTAAAGGCCACTGAAGCTCACTCACAGACACATAGCTTTTGTTCAATAGGGAGAAAAGGCAGACAGGGCCGCTGCAGTTCCAGCAGCCCTTGATTTAAGCTCTTCTGTTAGAGAAAAGTGCACAGAGAGAGATGGAGAGACCTACGCAGGGCTGTAAATGAACAGAGAGAAGACAAGAGACGTTATGAAGGTCACGAAGGCACATTTTATTGCAGCTTTTTGTTCCACTGTCTTGTGTTATCCCCTGTTTGTGTGTGTGTGTGTGTGTGTGTGTGTTTGTGTGACATGTACAGGCTTGAAGGCATGGATGAGTGTTGCGCTGCTTGCTGTAAGGACTATCAACACATACTGCCATGCTGAGCTGTGTCTGCACACCCTCCCATCTGAACATACTGCAGCTCTTGCAATTAATACATTATTAATGATCAGCAAAACAAAGCTCATGAATATTGAAATGCTTTTATCACTAAGGAGTTTAAAAAGTTCTTCCACTTTACCAGAACACACATACGCACACACAAGCACACATCAGTCTCCTGAGGCACATAGCCAGTTGCCATTAATCTAATTAACTGTCTCACTTAAGACCTGCCCATCAAAACTCACCCGAGAGAGGACGAGAGAGGAAGACACTGAGAAGAGAGAGAGAGAGCGATAGAGAGAGGGGCGGGGTGAGCCAGATATCAGTAGACAGAAGCAATGGAGGTTTTGAAGTGCTGTGGCTCTGAAATTGGGTCTTCTTGTCATTTCTGTCTCTTGTGACAGTTCAGACTTGAGAAATCGTGTCAAGAACAAAAATCTTCCATTTAGTTTGGATTCACCTTGACCTGGAACGGAGAACTCGGAGAGCAGAAAAAGTGAACCGAACCAAAGAAAGAAAAGATACAAGATACGTCTTCCAAATTAAGGCCACGGAATGCACACTTTTGCACTTCCATCAAATGATAAAAAAAAATAAAAAAAAACTTTTGAGCTAAAACATTTTTTTACAAATTGAATTGTTATGACGCATTTCATTGTGTGATAATTGCAGTTTGTAAAAGGACAATGAGCAAATAGACCAAATATGTCAGAAGTGGGTGATGCTTCATTGTGCCGTCTGACTTGTTTTGTTAAAGAGCTTGAAAATGTTTTAAACACTCACAAATCAGCTTGTAACATCAACAAATTCGAATCGAATCGGAATGATGTTTGTGCTTCAGCGCCCTGTAATGCTCATATTGAAAGCACATAAGCCCGTCTTCTCAGTTTGCCATCCCGGTTTTTCCCTTCCTCTCTCTTCCCCTCTCTCTCCTTCCATTATTCACTAGCAGGTCTCTGCAGCAAGCTCTCATTTCACCCCACTACACCACAATCAATACCTGCACTGTGTGTGGGGGGTGGGGGTGGGGGGTGGATAGGCTTAAGTGAGCATGCAAACAGGTCATACGATTTTTGCATGCACACTTGAACACAAGTACAGAATATATTAAAATGAGAGTTTGTGCATTACCTTGCCCTTAGGGTCACGCTGGAAAGGGTTTCATTTGGCCTTTGAGACACATTTGTGCACAATTTTTGTTTTAATTTTCCATAGTTTAATGGTTTTTATGTTTACTTATCACATACAGTCTGAGTAGAAATGCATGTTCTATTTCAGCTGAATCTTAACCATATCCAATCTAGTTTTTTATTAAATAAAATGTTATTATTTAATTAATAATACTGCTAATATTCATATTATTATATTGGTTTTATAAATTATTAGTATTATTATTGTCTGTTATACAGTTTAACCAGAAGATACCTGCACTGATCCAGGCATATTTAAATTACATTATTATTATACCTTTTACAGTTTGGTTAAAATGAGCCGTTTGTATGCTTTTCTATTGACCATGGCAGCAGTAACTCATCAAATGATGGACAAAAGAGTTCTACAGTATATCCATTTCTAAGGAGCCAGTTCAGGTGTCTATACTGCAGTAGTGATTCTATACAGTCTGTGATTTGCACTGTTACCTGATTTGCATAATTCCTGCAGTGAGTCGGCTGCTAAAACAATATTGTTTATTTGCGCAGCATGTGCAAATAAGCAGCGTTATCAGCGGGCACAAATCGTTCTTAGTGAATATCCTCCCTCTGTCTCACCATGGTACAGGTAAAAGAGCAATTACCCATATATTTATTCTATATTAATTTTAAACATGCTCCCATCCATATCCACTCACACACATACAAAAGTCAGCTCGTATTGATTCGGTGCGACTCCTCCTTGTGTTAAGGAGCAGACATGATTTGAATTTTAAAGAGGTTACATTACCTAGCTCCCTCTTTCTCTCTCTTGCTCTCTGTCTCTCTTGGTGTAATGTGGCCTTTGGTAAATCACACTTGAAAAGTGGCTCTATTTTGTCTCTTTCCCGGTTGCTAAGCACGGATCTAATTGCTGGCAAATGTTTCTGGACGCTGTAAGCCAAACTGTGTGTGTATGTGTGGTTTTGGCATATAAATTAAGCTAGTAGGTCTGGATCTCATTCCTGTCCAGCTTCACTGACCTGACCCTGGTAAACCTGATCATGGAGCAGATGATGGAGAGACCCAAAGGTGTGTTCACATCACTGCAGTCGCTAACTCACTGTAATGCAGCAGCAGCAATGGGCGATCAGCTGCAAGCATTGCAGCAAGAGTGTATGAGTCCAAGCTTCCTGACTGTCCCGCAGCTGGTCTATAAAACATGTCTGCACATCCTCTAGAAGCATCGATCCAAAGATCATTTCAAACAGGAAGCGGTTGATGAACTGTATAAGCTATATATATATATACATATATTTTAAAGAGCAGTTTGAAAGTTAATTTAAATTATGTGTGTATGTCAGGAGCTCTTCCGATCAAGGCTACTGCAATGCAGATATGGTAATGAACAGATAATGTCGTATCATTTGTGTGTGTGTGTGCTGCATTGTTCCTCTCTGTCTTTCATAAGAGTGAGCATGTGTGTGATCTCATGTCATGTGCTTGGTTTCTGGTCAGGCATGAATTGGAGCAGCTTTATGTAACACCCTGATCAGAGATTCAAGACCCCAAGCATATCCCACAAACCCCTGCCCGTTTGGCTTAATCTAAAGCACGCTTTGATTTCCTGCAGGCTCACATTTGAGCTGCTAAAGAGAGACGGGCACTCTTGGAGGGGAACGTGGTGCACACACATAAATTCGCTGTCATCTACTGTAATGGAATACAAGGAGAGAAATGCTATATTAAATTCAAAAGGCTTCAAGGTGGGTGTGTTCATGTCCATCCTGTCAAGTGTACTGGGGGTGTGTGTGTGTGTGTGTGTGTGTGTGTGTCAGGTCACCACATGTGCCCCCATTGTGTGGACAATTCAATGGTTTGCATAAGGCTTGATATACAGTGCTTGGTAAATCAGGTCTTAAAAATTTTTTATTGGTTTGTTTGAGAGTAAAATATAATGACAAAATAAATAAACAAATATATAAATAAATTCAGAATTATGAAGGTCCACAATGATAAAACTTTTTAAATTATAAAAATAAAAAACTTTACCTACACGCTATTTGAAAAACCTTTATCAATAAAGAAAAACCTTCTTTTTTTTATTTCAGTTGTCGAACCATTTATCGGCCAAAAAAAAACAGTGAGTTCATGTAGCAAATATTTTGTCATACTGAGAGTCATTTACTTATGAATCAACTCACTTGAGTCATTCATTGGTGAATCTCATTGCATTATTTACTTAGGTAAATATGATTTATTTTGCTGTCACACTGCAGATTCGCTCTGGTTAGATTGTTCAGCCAGTAAAAAGCAGTTGTGAAACCAACACTAGTTGTGAAAGGTGTGAAAGGATGATCTGACAGAGTGTTTAGCAGGTGCTTGTGTGTGTCACATGGTCACACTTTTTCTCATCCAGAGCACAAACTGTTAACATGTTTTAACTGGGGTTTGATAAGTAGTTGACTGCTTGCGAAACACCCGCTGTTTGTGTTCATTCTTTTAAACGATAAAAAAAGCTCGAGAACACTTCTGATTAACATCTCGTCTACAACACAAACACTTACAAAATCACTTTGTTTTCTGTCAGATTCAATAGCCATTGTCTAATACAATTATAAATGTGATACATCATTTGAAATGAGAGAGGGCGATATTAGAGGAGTAATTAATTAAAGCAAGTGTCCAGTAACTACAGATGACAGATGTAACGACAGATGTCAAAGACAATTGATAAGAACAAAAGGTACGAAGAATAAATAGAAAAACAACCCACACACACACACATACTAAAATGGCATGTGCTGTCATTTTGTGTGCATGTTAAAGCAGCTCTATGACTTATTGATGTAGCGTTAAAGCGCTGCCGTGACCTCAGCTGAACCTAACCCACATTCAGTTGAGAAGTGAAGAGGGTCATTCCCACACACACACACACACACACAGCTTCCTGCACCTGACAGTGTGGATCTGGAAATAATCTAACACTGTGTTTCTGACATCCTATGGAATTGAAGGAATATGAAATTGTCTTTGAGAAGCGGAAGATAAAAGAGACAAAGATAGAGGGTGTTTGTGTTTATTAGTCTTCCCTGAAGCATATGCCGGCATTTGATAACTCTTCTGTCTTCTTTATTCTTCCATGCATTTTCTTTCTTGCTGTAGCACCTGTGTCTTAATTGAAGATCGATGACTGTTGGAAGTGCTTGTGCGTTTCTGTAAGACTCGGTGAGTCTGGATATTGTTCAGGTGGCGCTGATGTTTTATAACAAAAACATTTTACTGAGCGAAAATGATTTTTCATAATCAGCCTTCTTTAGTCGCCACAGTTTTCAGAGCTTTATCACATCATTTTTCTTCTAAATATTATTTCATTTGTAAACTACATGTATAGCACAAACAATATTTAATGAAACATTACTACAAAGTCAGCCATGCAGCCATGATACTTGATATTCAGTGAAAGAAAAATCAAATGTAGGCCAAGAGAGTCGATTTAGATTTCCTGTTCATGACATCAGGCCAATCTGATATGGTTGGTTGTGGAGATTTTATCGTGGAAATGTTGTGCACTGCGGTTGCTCTCAGAGAAAGGTCATGCAGACATACTGTAGAGCAGCAAGTGGTCTGAATGTGTGTATGAAGGATTTTGTTTCTAGTTCTGATGATGGTTGATTTTGTTAGCTTGGAGATGGAGGTTTGTATTAAGTGTTCCCTCCAAGCATACATGGCTGCATGTGCAGAATTTAGGTAAAACAAAAAATGTGAGAATAAGCTTGAGAGTTCTTGAGTCAGAGCTATATG
This sequence comes from Carassius auratus, assembly GCF_003368295.1. NCBI lineage: Eukaryota > Metazoa > Chordata > Actinopteri > Cypriniformes > Cyprinidae > Carassius > Carassius auratus. The sequence goes on along the minus strand of NC_039259.1, from coordinate 8,597,775 downwards.
AATGGCCATTTAAACTGGAGTCCATCCGCACATGAAGCTGAAGCTGTTATAAATCTTGTAAATATGCAGTGCTGACTAATTCACAAGAAACTGATTGCATGTTAGAACAGAACAGATTTTAAATCATACACAAGCCCACAAAAGCAATGCAAATATTATTTTTATTCTTATATTAATGAAATCCTGGAATTTGGAATTTTCTTTTTGTAAATAATATGATGGCCTCTAGATAACTGTTACCTGGATTATATATGAATATTTACTGTATTATTATATGTATATATATATGCTTTATCACATCATTTTGTTGGAAGTTCTTGTATTATATATATATATATATAGTATTTAACAAAATATTTATTTATTTAATTATAGGGCTGTCGATTTAAATTCAATTTGTGTGATTAATTAAAAATTCTTATTGGCAAACTGGATTGCAAAATGCATTATGTTGGCCGGTGATGTTTAATGAAATGGAAATGAAACAAACAGTATATTGACTCGTAAAAGCACTTTGTGAAGCTTATTCAATTCTTTCATCTACAGTAATGTAATGCCTCTGCATTATGATTTGAATAATCAATTCATTTGGTGCCTTTCCTCAGCATATATTGATGAATTGTTTATCAAATAAAGGTGCTTATCAAGTAAATAAATATATCATGTAATTAGAATTATGAATTTAATGAGCCTTTTATATTTAACATATGTACAAATATGAAATGATATAATTATTCAAGAAAGGATATATGTAGTAAAACAGTATATGAGGTTTCTTCTAAATATTTATTGATGCAATGAATTAGGATCTGCCCAACATAAATAGATTTTGTGGAGTGAGTAGAAAAATTAGAGCTACTATAGATTGTATCATTGTTTGTGAATGTGTATTTACAGTCAGACTTGTGAGGCTGCTCTCTCTCTCTCTCTCTCTCTCTCTCTCTCTCTCTCTCTCTCTTTCTTTCTCTCTTGCATCATCCTCTTATTCTGATGGTCTGCCTGTGCATGACTGCATGCCATTTATCTTTCTTCGTTTTCCCTGGGCCTGTCTTTTCCTCACTCTTTTCTTCCTCTCCCTCTTTCTCTTTCTCTCCCCCTCTCTCTCTCCAGCAAAACAATAAAAGTCAGGATAATTGATGACGAAGAATACGAGAAGAACAAGAGCTTCTTCCTGGAGATCGGAGAACCCCAGCTCGTAGAGACCAATGAGAAGAAAGGTGTGGGGCGTGGCCTGAGCCTTGCAGAGGACATACAAATACAACACAGACACACTAAACAAAACTCCAATCTGAACCTTCTCTGCTCTGGATCATCATCGAGATCAACTACAGGCCAAACTATACCATCGACAGCCCTCCGGCCAGGCCCTCGCGTGTGCTTGCTTGTGTGTGTGTGTGTGTGTGTATCATGCATGCATTATTCCAACCCCCCTCCTGTTGTCTTGTTTCTGCAGGAAGACGATATCAGTCAGGGTTCTCAATCGAGAGGAGTACGATAAGCAGTGCAGCTTTTGCGTAGAGCTACAGACGCCAATTTGGAGAAGGAGAGGATGGACAGTATACAGAGGTTTCTCTCCCGCTCACAGTGTCTCCTTTGCTTTTTACTCTTCTCTTCTTCTGGGCAGAGTCTCACCTTCTCTTTTACTGTCCTGGAGTCGGTGCAATGTCTTACTAATTTAATGACTGAACACACAACTTAGCACATTAACACATATAACGTACACATACAGTAGGAGCCAGATTCTACTTGTTTGAATGTTTCTCAAGGATTATTGCTCCAAAACTGACATTATCACAGTTAACACTGTTTTGAAGTGGACAGAGCTTAAAGCAAATATAAATAGAGGTAGTTGAAAACCCATGTGGGCATATCGTTTATCGCATATCATATATATATATATATATATATATATATATATATATATATATATATTTTTTTTTTTTTTTTTTTTTTTTTTTTACAAAAGCCTTGCCAGAATCAGAAGAACGTTTTGCTAGACCTTCTCCATATCTTGCTCTTGTCTTTTAGTTAGACTTTAGTTTAGTTACCCTTTAAAGTAAAGCTGTCTTCTGGTGTTTGGGAGCAATAACATGTATCATAAAAGGCGTTGGTATGTGCATATTAACAGTTTATATTTATAATGTTCTTAAAAGATATATATACCTAAACTAAGCTGCATTTTGATGATCAAATAATAAGCAAAAACTGTAATATTGTGAAACATTATTACATTTTAAGATTATTGATTTCTAGTTTAAGTGCTGTCAAATGTGATTAATTGCAATTAATCACATCCAAAAGTTTTTGTTTAGATAATATATGTATGTGTACTGTATATATATATATATATATATATATATATATATATATATATATATATATATATATATATATATATACACACACCTACACACACATGCATGTATTCATTTACATATAAATTTATACACAGAACGCACACACATATTTTAATCATTTGACAGCACTAATTTTCATAAACTTTACAATTTATTCCTGTGATGGCAAAACAGAATTTTCAGCATCTATTACTCCAGTTTTCAGTGACAAGTAACTTTTCTTAATATTCTAAATATTTACAATGTTTTATTATTTTATATGCTTAATAATTTTGTGGAAACCATGATTTTGAAACTTTTTATCAGAATTCTTTGATGAATAGAAAGTTCAGTAGAACAGCATTTATTTGAAACTGAATCATTATAAATGGCTTTATTGTCTTAATAAATGTATTAAAGGATAAGTTCACATCCGTAATAAAAATGTGCTGATAATTTACTCACCCCATGTCATCCGAGATGTTCATGTCTTTCTTTCTTTAGTCGCAAAGAAATGAATGTTTCCGAGGTAAACTTTCCAGGAATTGTCTCTATATAGTGGATTTTAACGGAGAGCAGCATGTTGAAGATCCAAACTGCGGTTTCAGTGCAGCTTCAATGGGCTCTACAAAATCTCAGCTGAGGAATAAGTGTCTTGTTTAGCAAAAGATTGGTCATTTTCTTTCTTTAGCTCTAAGATGAGCATCCACGACTTCACACATTATATAGACACATTGAAAAGCTTGCGCATGACGTAGGCAGAAGGAGGACCGAACTCCATCTGTTTTTCTCCTCCAACTTCAAAATCATCCAACATCGTTATTTTACCTTTTTTGAAAAGGGTGTTTGATTTAGTCTTGGCGCGTTTGCTTTGTTTGTGCCTTTCCGGCGTGATTACATAATGCCTAAAGTTATGGACACACATTGCAGAGCTAGTGCTAGATAAGCATTTGTATGGGGCGACGTTTGTAAAGCGGCTCATGCTGAAAATAACAGCAACATTTTGCCACATTTTGCTGCAAACAATGTTTAAAAAACTGGTATGAATTTTTGACGGTCACTTTTTAGCACATTTACAACAATATTTGTCAACTCAGAGATATTTTAAATAGTTAAACATAAATATTAAATGTTACACCTAAATGTTAAATGTTAAATCTAAATGCTAAATCTAAATGTTAAATCTAAATCTAAATGTAAAATCTAAATGTTAAATCTAAATGTTAAATCTAAATCTAAATGCTAAAGCTAAATGTTAAATCTAAATATAAATGTTGAATCTAAATGTTTCGGTTGAAACTAAATATTTAGCTAATATGCAAAATGCCAATAACCGGAAGTGCCAAAATAAAAGCTTGATGAGGTCAGTGTGTGTGCATCGTGTCAAATAAGTAACGAATAAAAACCATCTCGTCCGATATGAGTGTGGTTAGAGATTATACATTTTTTTTTGTTTTTTAGAAAATGACCAATCGTTTTGCTAGATAGTACCCTTACTACTCAGCTGGGATCATCTAGAGCTCTATGAAGCTGCATTGAAACTGCATGTTAGACCTTCAACCTGTTGAATCCACTTTATGGAGAACTGAAGAAGGTAAGACCTGAACATCTTCAATGAATGGGGGTTAGAAAATTCTCAGAAAATGTTCATTTTGGAAGTGAACTAATCCTTTAATTTCTTTCAAAAAAAAACAACAACAACACAACAACAAAAAAACATAATGTTTACTGACCCCAATATTTTGGATGGTCTTGTGTCTGAGAGTTCTGAGCTCTGATGCTTGTACACATTGACAAAACACTTTTTTCAAAAGAATGATATGACCCTTTAATTTATTGTCATAATCATCTCTTACGCAGTCTTTTTTCTAGTTTACCATATAGGGTGTGCTCAGGATACTTGCAGGTTGAGAAAGAAAGCTTCAAAGTGAACTGTTTAATTTTGTTTCTTCCCAATAATCTTATACTGTAACTAGACACAAAGGAAACGTCAAGACATGCTAGCAAATGAGTTCAGATGCTGGGCTGTAAATCATGAGGAGAGATTAGGAGAGCTAAAAAAGACTCCGGGCTCGAGATTTGAAAGCCTGTGTTGAAAGCCAAGGCTGTTCGAGTGTGTTTCATCTCACATTTAGATAAACATTTATTTTCCAGGAAACAAAAAACCTCTCTTTTTCCCAGCACCTCAATGTTTTGATGTGTATAAAATGTTTTATATCATATTTAGATTTACTTCTTGACATTCGGTTGTTTTGATTAATGCTGTGTTTTAGTATGATTAATATAAAAAAACTATAAAAGAGATTGAGAGGTTAAAACCTGGAATACAAAAGAGAGAGGAACATCGGGTAGAGTTCAAATCAAATGCAGCTGGATTTGATTATACATTTTTTGATGATGTTTTGCCACTCATCCATACAGCTTCATCAGTGATTAACAAAAAAGTTGATTAAGACACTCAGATGAGTGGCGAATCGTCTTCAAAATAATGAATAATCAAGTCCAGTTGCCTTTGATTAGCTTTACTTGTAAGACATGTGAAAATACTCTGGATGATTCCAAACCTTCATACTGTAATAAATTGAAAATAGATTGTTTAACATGAAAGAAAAAAGAAAAGAAGAGACTAGAAATATAAAGGACAGCTGAAGAGATGGTTGGATGAAAATGAAAGGAACGGATGGCTGGATTGACTACGTGAGTGTGTGTGCGCGTGTGTGTGTGTGTGTGTGTGTGTCTGCTCATTCAAGATGTATAGCACCAAGTGTTCGATAGAAAATGATAGCTCTGTTTTCAAGGACAAAACAAGGAAGAGGGAACTTTAGCCTGTTAAATCAATATCAGTTTACACACGCAGACAGTCTTCATGTTGTGTTTCACATCTACAGACAATAGAAAAAATCTGCAACGTCTCATTTAATTACCAAAACTAATCACGGTAACAAAATATAACCAATTAATTTTTACTTGCCCTTACTTTATTACACTGAAGATGTGGCACATTTTTTGTTGGTCTTTCAGTTTACTTCCTATGCATCTTTTTTTCTGTGGATGTATCACACTCGCATCTCAGTGATGCTTGCAAATCTCAGTGGTCCCAAACCCCCAGTACATGTAAGAAATAAAAACAATTATTTTATTTCATTGGATTTAATTATTACTATTTAATCATTGTTCAGACAGGTCCATTACAGTTTGGCCATTAGTTCTTGTTTTTGATTTAGAGATTCCTTTACAAAAATAAACAACATTTTTGTGGATAAAATGCAACCAGAGGGACCGAAAACACAAGTGGTGTGCGAGTACATTGTCACTAACTTGGTCTAACTAACAGATGAACAGATTACCCTGGAAAAGATGAACGTAAAGTATTAAGACAGAGAGAGAGACTCTGAGTTGCTCTGCCATCAATCTGAGCTGGAATCCTCCACCAATGCCTCAGGGTTCATTTGTGGCTTGAGATTTATTTGTTCCATTAGATATTTCATTCGTTTATGCAGCCTTTTCTGTCTATGAGGCTCATGTTAGTGTTGAGCTTGGGAATGTAGTCATCATAACATTGTTTTATGGCTATTGCTGTTGTTGGCGTAGCCATTATACCAGCTGAGCTCGTGAACTGAGAAGAAATATGAAATAAATGAGACAGAAAGAGAAAGTGGTAGAGATAATACATGTGATGGGACTCAAAGAATTACATTTCCGCTAAAATCACTATGGTGCTGCCCAAAGGATTTTCATTTTCTCCTTTCCCAGGCCTTCCCTTTTGTCTGTCCACATCAGTGTATGCATGTGTCTCTACTGTAACCTAATTGTTTTCCTTTCCAAACCTCATCATACCTCCTTGCCCTTAGGTCTGCGTCTGCTGCTTTCCTTTGACCCTCTCATTTCATTGTGTGTGTGAATGTGGGTGATGGATTGGGCTAAACCCAGTCACATGGTCAGGGGTTGCTTATATCACACACTTACTTACCCAGAATCCCACTGGGACAATAGAAGCTTCACTGCATGAAAGAAATGAAGGAAAAATCTTGCCCCTGACATATTTCTCATATACAGGGTCATAGTGTGGTCTGTGTGTATTCTATTATAAAAGTATGTTTCATGAAATGGACTCATTTTCTACATTTATCAACTAAGATCTGTGATTTTGACCTTTTATAGGAATTTCCACCAAAGCGCCATATTCTTGTGTTCACAGTAGCATTTTCATGAAATGTATTTACACAATCCACTTTATCTACAGAAGCCCATTGATCCACAAACACGCTCTAGATGATCATTTGAAATATAAGGTGGCTGGTTTGGCAAGTTTGTTTTCTACTCTCTGACTGAGCTTTTGTTTTCAGATGAGGAGAAAGAGGCGGGGCTGGAAGAGGCGGAGCCTCTGACAGGAGAAGAGGAAGAGGAACGACGCATCGCTGAAATGGGGAAGCCAATGCTTGGAGATCACCCTAAACTGGAGGTTATCATTGAGGAATCTTATGAATTCAAGGTGTGTTAATTTAGCTACACATTTCCCATTTATTCATAATCACATTAAAGCAACTTTCACATCACATATACTAACCTCATGCTGTGCTAAACCTGTAAAACACAAAAGAAGATATTTTGAAGAATGTAATATGCACATTTGTCCGTAAAAATGTGTTCAATGTTGTTTTGCACCCCTCTTGGTTTTCATTGCTTGCACACACACACAGTTCTTCCAAATATCTGTTATGTTCCGCTGAGAAAAAAATAAGTTAAACAAGTTTGTAACAACATGAAGTTTAAAGGTGCTGTAGGGAACTTTTGTAAAAAAATATTTTTTTACATATTTATTAAACCTGTCATTATGTCCTGACAGTAAAATATGAGACAGATAATCTGTGAAAAAATCAAGCTCCTCTGGCTCCTCCCAGTGGTCCTATTGCCATTTGCAGAAACTCCATCGCTCCCGGTAAAAAATAACCAATCAGAGCTGCGGTCCGTAACTTTGTTTGTGTTCAAAATTTAGAAAAATGAACATAATAAGCGAGTACACCATGAATCCATTTTCCAAACCGTGTTTTTAGCTTGTCCTGAATCACTAGGGTACACCTATAATAAGTGTTTATATTCAGACTATTTTAGATTGCTTCGGGGGTACCGCGGCGGAGTAACCCAGTACCTTTGTGATTCTTCATAGACATAAACAGAGAGAAGTAGTTCCGGCTACGATGTTCTTCCGCAAGACGCAAACAGTTCTGTTTATTAACCGCTAGAGCGTCAAAAGTTCCCTACTGCAGCTTTAAGTGAATAATGACAAAATGTTTCATTTTTTAATGAACTATTAATTTCCATGTGTATAGTATAAATTTACCAGTTTAGCCAATTATAATGGCAAATGGTAATTATAAGCTCCCATTAAGTTATTAACTGCAATATACTTTAAAAATGTACTTTTTTTATTATTTATTAAGGATCACTTTCAGTTACGAAAGTTTGTTCATATTTGCATTGCACAAACATGACTCTGGGTTGTTAGATTTAAAAAAACAGATTTTCTGTAGAAAAAGGTTCCTTCTTGTTGCTTATAGAAACACAAGATACTATGTTTCTGGCAGAAGTCTAAACGTTGGCATCTCATCAATCTCCTCCACACACTTCAGGACGATCCACATACACACGCATGCACTTTAGCCCTCACACACTTGCTGTGCTAAAACATACACACACTCCGATCCCACACACACTTCACAGCAGGGCAGTCCAGAGAGAAGCAGTCAGGAGCACTCGATGAACTGTGGTCCACCACGTCTGAAGTGTGTGTCTGTTTGTTTATTCCTGTTAAGATGCACTGGAATATAATAAAGCAGTCATTCATTTTCCTTGTGTGCCGTCTCTCACGTTTCTCTATAGAACACAGTTGATAAGCTGATCAAAAAGACAAACTTGGCTCTTCTGGTTGGCACCAACAGCTGGAGGGACCAGTTCATCGAGGCCATCACAGTCAGCGCTGGTGAGTGTTTCAGTTTGTGAGGAACATTTGGAGGACTGAATTAGTGATTCATTAAAAAAGAACATCTCGTTCGAGGTGCTAATCACTTGTAAGTGTTGCCAGAAGTGCCAGCAAGACTTTTATGTTATTATTGCTGTTATAAAATACATTTTTAATTAAATACTACTAACTGTTGTTTCGACTGGGTTATCAAGGGTGTCCAATCCTGCTCCTTGGGGCCATCTTCCTGTAGAGTTCAGCTTGCTCTGGATATTTCTATATATGTTTAATAAGTGTTTAATAAGGTTAAAGCTAAACTCTGCTGGAAAGTGGCCCTCCAGGAGTAGGATTAGGCATCCCTGGGTTATATACATTGCATCAAGATGCTGTCGTTTATAGTTTGAAAATGTATGTGGAAATTTCTAAAGCACTGTAAAGCGCCCCCTGGTGGCTGCGGTGTTTCAAAATCAGTTTTACAGCTTCACCTCTCTTAGGACTACACAAAGGAGTCTCCATTCTCTGTGCAATGGAGAGAAAGAAATTAGATAGAGGCGGAGAAAGAGAAAAACGAGAGAGGGATTTTTTGGGTTTGTTTTTTCTGAAGTAATTAGCACTCGCAGCATGACCTCACAGAGACTGGGGATCATAGAGGCTGCTTCTCTAGCGGTGTAAGTGTGTTTGTGTGTTTGTGTGTGTGTGTGTGTGTGTGTGTTTGTGTGGATCAGATGTTGGTGACTTAGTGATTCACACTTGAACACTTCTCAGTGTGCCAATTTGTGCTCTGGGGCAAAGCAAGGTTAAAAGCCATTGTGTGTGTTGTGTGTGTGTATGTTGCACGTCTGCTGTCAGAACTGACCTGTAATCACCAGTACTGACCAAGGCTTTTCATAAAGTATCTACAGTGATGTTGGTTGTTTTCAAAATAGGTTTTCAAAAAATGATCTGAAATATCTGATTTAAGTGGGAATTGTTCTTGAGAGCCTTTTCCTTCAAATCTCATTCAGATTTGTAGTGTTAAGACATTTTTTGGACTTTGGTAGCCCCTGGTCACCATTTACCTTCATTATGGGAAAAAAAGCTGCTTGTACATTCTACCTAACATCAAACATGCATTAATCATTTCCATCATTGACAGATGACAAATGGAAAAATTCATAATTTTTTTATCTACCGCCACTGAGAACGGAACAGAAATTTCACCATGATTTTTTATCAGGACACGCAGATATACACATGCACACATACGCAAATGTACACGGATAGGGACAAAGAAGCATAAAAGGTCTGCAGCTAATGGCAGTAAATTGAAGAGTTTAAAGTTTAAAAGCTTTGCTAAATGTCAGACTCTACAGCACAGCGAGATGATTTATATCGAAAGAAAAGGAGAGAGTAAACACAGCATGAGCACTGAGTGTGTGGGGGTTTACTTATCTATAGATTAGACACAAAATTGTCGCCAGAAGGTACATGTGACGCGGACCTCCTTTCGGAGACATTTGGGGATGTCCTTAATTGGACAAATGATAAATTAAGATAAATTAAATTTTTTCATAAATAATTTATAATAATCAAAAACATTTAAATTAATCTTTGAAGGTTAAGATCAGAGTCGTTGTTAACTAAAGTGTTTAAAAAAAATTCAGTAATTTAAATAAAGTGGAAATAAAATGTAATATAAATTTTAGATTTAAAATGGATAATAAGTAAGCTGAAGTGCTAAAATTACTAATGCTAAAAGTGAAGTTAGCTACTGAGCTATAAAATTACACACACACACACAGACAATTCAACTAAAATTCAAATTATTAATATACACTATATTTTAGTATATAAATAATAGGTCTACTAACAATAATAATTTCAAAAGTTTACATTATAAGTCTATAGTATGTCCTCATTTAGGGAAAAAAAAACATTATCTACATTTGTAAATATTAGGGGTGTAACGGTTCACAAAATTCACGGTTCGGTTCGATACGATACACTGATGTCACGGTTCGGTTCGGTTCGATACGTTTTAGATACAGCAAAATGTAAAAACATCTCAACTTTTCAGAATGCCGCAAGCGCACCGCGGGTCATGTGACAAGAACCAACCAATCAGCTTCATCCTTTCCCGTAACAAGGTTGAGAGCTCAGCCAAGATGAAGGAACAGCTGATCATAGTTGTATATGGATTGCAATTTTGAAATAAATTTAGTAGCAGAGCTACTGCAAGCGATTTTTAGAGCTGCAAATCCATTTATCCTTCGCTGAAATTTCCGCGTCTCATGGAGAGAGCACGTCATTGTTGCTTAGCAAAGACAGACGCCTCATGAGCGCTTCTGCCCGAGCGCTTTGGAAAGGAGGAGAAAGACGCGCTTAGCGTTTTCCACGCGTTTTTAGGAGCGATATGTGAACGGCCCCTAAGGCGCTCGCTCACTCAGCACGCGCTGAAGGCTCGTTGCAAAATGTCTAATGCATTTAACAGACCAGAAATATAAGATCCTAAAATAACCAACAGGTCTGGTGTTTGGGTTGGATTCCCTGTAAGCTATAGTGTCTAAATGCTGCAGGGATAGTTTGCTGCGTGCATGTTTCTCCTTTTTTTCGTCTTTTCCCAGATAGTACTGACGCATATATCCCAGATATTCCAGCTGGTGTTTTTTTTTTTTTTTTTTTTTTTTTTTTGTATTCCCGCTGGTGTACCCTGTCATGTTGCAGATGCGACATACCGTTGTTTTTTTATCCACCACTCTCTTGCCATCACCATTATAGCTTAAAGGGAATCCAAAGTGCACCCAAACACCAGACCTGTTGGTTATTGGGGGATCTTCTCATTTCTAGTCTGTTAAACGCATTGGCTATTTTTCATGAGCCTTCAGCGCGTACTGAGTGAGCGAGCGCCTGCTGAGTAGCCTAACATAAACATATAAGATGGTGTTTTTTTCTTCTTCGGGAGTGTCAGGGGCGTTGCCTGTTACGTTGTTTGGGTTATTGGGCTACCTTGTTGAAAGCATATCATTATATTTCTATCTCTCTCTTTTTTTTTTTTTTTTTTCAAATATAATTAATTACTCCAACGAACCGTTCGGTATACATAATGCGTACCGCGTACCGAACCGAAAGCGTTGTACCGAACGGTTCAATACGAATACGCGTATCGTTACACCCCTAGTAAATAATAATAATAATAATCTGTAAAGAAATCTGTAAAGGTCAGTCTTTATAAACTATATTTAGATAGAACAGTATGTTACACAATTTTGCTTCTCAAGTCAATTGATTTTGTTTAAAATTTTTAATTGCATTGTCAATTGTGTATTTATGTCTGCTGACTATGGTCTGAAAGCAAACCGATGCGTTTACTCCCTTCAGACACACTGATGGACGGCACATAAAGCATCACGTTGACCTTCTCTGTCTCTGTAGCACAGATGTGTGCATATTTACACACGTGTTGCAGTGTGACAGCAAACATCATCGTGACCTTCAAATACTCCTGAGCTGTGATGAAATAAACATATACACAGGCATAAACACATACACTCGTATCAGCTCACATTTCTGTCTGAATCTTCAATAGCGACTCATAATGATTCAGTCTTCTTTAAATCTTTTTAAATTAGTTTCTGATACAGATCAGTGTGAGTGTTTTGTGAATGTTCTAGCCTAAGCATCTACTTTATCCGTAATCCTTTTAATCACAGTGCGCAATCAGGTTTCTGCCCGTGATCAGAATGAATGTCTAAGTGAAACAATGTCTGAATCCCCAGCCAGAGACTTCAGGTGCTGCTGTGAATACTGGCGAGGTTTCTGAACATCCTGTAGCATCTAATCACACTTTAAAGGAACAGCCATACCTGTCAGATAGCACTGTTGGGCGTCTGGAAGCTGCTCTCTTTACGCTCTCAAGGAAACGCAGCACCAACAGAATATCAAACAGATCACAACCTTCCTGAACACACACACACACACACACACGCTGTGTGCTGTACATATCGATAAAGGCTTTGTGTGTCTATGTGAAGGTTTCAGCTATACTGCCACGACAGCTGACCTGGTGTGTGTCTTTAAAGTACAATATATAAGTTTTTTATATTTTCTGAAAAAACTGTGGAAAACTCTCTGATGTATTTTAGGTGCACTTGATGCAGCTTGCAGTTGATAGGATGCTGAAGTTCTGGGTGATTGATAGGGGTCATGTGGAGTCATGTGGATGAGTCATGTGCCATATTTCAGCACTTAGGGGATTATTAACCTTCTATAAAGTCATATTTAATTATTTCTCATTACCTTCTTGCAGGTGAGGATGATGATGAAGAAGAATGCGGAGAGGAGAAGCTCCCCTCCTGCTTCGATTATGTCATGCATTTCCTCACTGTCTTCTGGAAAGTTCTCTTTGCCTTTGTCCCGCCCACTGACTACTGGAACGGGTGGGCGTGTTTCGTGGTGTCAATCATTATGATTGGCGTTCTGACGGCTTTCATTGGAGACCTGGCATCCCACTTCGGCTGCACCATCGGACTCAAGGACTCTGTCACAGCGGTGGTGTTCGTAGCGCTGGGAACTTCAGTGCCAGGTGAGAGAGAAAAAAATCATATGCGCCTCCGATTTTTGTGTTTTAGCCACCCATGTTTGTGTTAACATATAGTCATTTATCATAAAATGAGGATGTCCCAGCACTTGTGTGTGTGTGTGTGTGTGTGTGTGTGTGCATACGTGCAAGGCTATGATTATGATATATCATATAATTATGCACAGTAAAGCTCCTTGCTACATTGCACCTCCATATATTACCTCCATCAGTCAGGATAACTGTTATTTAAAACAGGAGACACACACACACAGCTATGTTCATGTACAGAACACATACACACACTGGAAGAGCAATGCATGTTCCCCATGTTTAGTATTCCAGACACACTGGACTGCTCATAGAGAAAACGCTGAGAGAGCAGGACGCAGAAGCATTCCCCTCTCTCTCTCTCTAATGCCGTCCTTCTCCCTCTTTACCTCACTCACCCCATTTCTTTTCTTTTCATCCTCTATTCCTCGCCCTTTTGCTCTTCTCATCTCACTGCAGAAAATCATTTTCTTGTATTTGCGTCTCGCTTTCCAGTAAAAGCCATCATACGTGGACAATGACATGCACACACGAGGACATCATTTTCTTAATTGGTATTTTCTCAAAACATCCTCAAAGGGATAGTGCACCCGGAAATGTTATTATTGTCATTATTTACTCACCCTCATGTCGATCCAAATCTGCTTGACTTCCTTTACTCTGTGGAACACAAAAGAAGTTTTTATTTTGAATAATGCTTTTTGTTCCATACATTGAAGGTCCAAAACAACAATGGAATAAAAAATCATAAAAATATGGATTTATTTTTATTTTTAGGTGAGCTATCTTTTAAACAATATTATAAATTTCACTAAGAATTTTGTTGGCTCTAAATTGTATTACAATGGGAAAAAAAAGGTCCATACATTAAATATTGATTGAGTAGCACAGTTAAATCCAGTATTGAAGAACTTTAGTAAACAGTGTCCCATTTTTAATATTGATTTAAATCACTTTTAGCATTTTATAACTCTGTTTTATATTAAATGTTTAATTTGTTCTGGTAACAAAATCTAATTCTCTGCATTTATGCAAAACAATCTGTGGAAGTTGGGAGTGTTGCAATATACCAGTGTTTTAAATGATATTTAAGAAATTAAATATTGATATCATTATAATAGGGATTTTGCAATATATATTGTGTATTGGCAATAAGCGTGGGGTTTATAAAAGGAAATAGGCCTGACATCAAATAGGATATCATGTTAATATTACACATGACTGTATATAAAAAAAGCACTGCTACATTTTTTAATGTGTTGAAATGTTTTGAAAAATAAACATCTAAAATTCATATGTTTGCTTTAAATTCAATCATAGCCAATAATGTTGGGCATTGCCATTTCATGTATATGAGCAGAAGTTAATGAACAGCAGCTTGCTTAAGTGTTTTCCCAGTGAATTAATAACACACAAACGCATCCTGTTTGAGACTATAAACATATTAGGACATACATCTTCACAAAACAATACAAATGCAAAAGTGAACTTAACTGTGCTAGTTAGAATTTTTAATTCATGCCGTGAATGTGCTTTTTTAAAAACACATTCTGTTATAATAGTGTTCTCATTATAATGTTATGTTTTTGACAGAATGGTACTGCACATCTTGCACTTAAATGTATTTTCATTGTTAAAGTGATTCCAGGCATCACTGCATGCTATTGAAGGCAAATGTTTTTATTCATTTAATTCTTTTATTCGTTGGCCAAAAAAGATAAAACACCAAATCTACTTATCATTGTTATTCAAATTTTTTTCTAGATATAGTGATGATATTATTGTCATGATTTTTTTTGTCCAAGATAATCATGTAGTGAATATCATAGGAGTACTACAGATGTTTAGAAAAGTGCTGCTTTTAGTGTGGCTTTTATCCTAGCAGCCCCTTGGAGACATTGTACCTTATCAGATAAAAATAATTTATATTTTACCCTATCAGCTAAAATCATGTGAAAGAGAGCATGTGTATGTGTATGTGTGAGGAAGAAACTATTTAATCTATGAGAAGATGTCTTTTCCTTAGTGTTAGAGAAAAGTTTGTTCAAGGGCCTAAAGCTTAGAAAATCGTAAATTTTTAGTCAAGTTTGATTAATTGTTGAAAACTATTTAAAAGAGTAGTTCAGGAGTTTCCTCTATATAGTGGACTTTAATGGTGGCTAACAGATTGAAGGTCCAAATTTCAGTCTCATTGCAGTTTTAAAAGGCTCTACACGATCCCAGCAGAGGAATAAT